>NW_006200502.1:110460-124089 GCF_000334495.1 Tupaia belangeri chinensis
GTGGGCAGCAAGCGTACTCACGCCTCCGCGGCAGAGAAGGGCACCGCTGACTAACTCCAGGCACTGGAAGCTATGCCCAGCGTTAGGACCCAGCTTCCACCTGGAGGCCTCCAGGTTCTGGTTCAAGTACTGGCTATGTACTGCAGCTACTACTGGGAAAAGAGACAGTGCCTGCCCAAGAGAGGGACCTACACCCAGTTACCAAAACAAACAAGGAAATAAATGTCCTGTAAAAGCAATTGGAAGGGACCAGCAGTTGGTGTAATGGCTATGTCGTTGGACTCCCATGTAGTCGACTGCAGTTCGAGTCCTGGACCTGGTGACTTAAAACTCATGCCGGGCGCATGTGCGTGTGAGCCCAAGATCCTGAGAGGAGAATGGAGAAGAAGGGGTTACAGTGTGGCCATCCCCCCTGGGGGGTGATTTCTCGCTTTCTGTCTCTCTGTCTCTCTCTGTCTTTCTGGTGAGCACACGCACCCTATAGCAAAAACCTCTCTAAAGAAAAGAAGCAATTGGAAGAAAAACCAAGCAGGCAATGGCAGGGTGCACAGTTTTAAGCACGCTGGGTCAGTGAAAGGCTTGTGCGAAGGAAACGTTTAGGCAACGACTAGCAAGAGAGGAAGAAGTGAGCCATGGGGGCATCTGAGAGAGAGAATGTCCCAGGCTGGGGGCACATGGAGCCCAGGTACAGGGGTTCAGAGGGGTCACAGGGCCAGATATGAAGGGCTCTGAAGCCAGAGGGGACTTTGGCTCTTCCTTGGGTTAAGGGGGGCCACTGGAGGTCCTGGGGAATGGAGGGTGGTGGTCTGACCTAGGCTTTTGCAGAGTGTCCCTGGCTGCTGTGGGGAGAATGCAAATGTGACAGGTGTGCTGATGTCTCAGCTCCTCACAGGGTCTTCTCCATCCCCAAACACCGTGAAGAGTCAGGTCTCCATTTTTTCTCCTGAGTCTTCCCGATAGCCATTATTTCTGCTCAGACCTCATTTTTTCTCACTGGTGATTTTTTTTTCCTTTCTTCTTCTGGTTTTTAATTCCCTCAAGGTGGCAAAGTGGCTGCAACTCCTCACATGTCTCACTCCCAAGATTCTCAGCAGAGCCAGCAGAGGTTCAAGTCTTTGCACAGATGAGGCCATTTTTGTGCCAGTTTTGGGGGCTCCCCCAGGGCCTGGATTGGCCCTTGTCCTGGTTTGTCTGGACCAATTATTGAAGTGAGGGGCCAGGTGTTGCAGACCAGCTTAGGTGAGTCAGGGAATGGCCCTGGAGCCAAGCACAGGGAGAACTCCTTCCAGCTGATGTGCTTGTCCTCTTGCGATGGGTAAGGTAAGGCCACCATGGTGCCCATAGCTACACCCGAGCTAGGAATGTGGCCTTTCTGGGGTAGCACAGTGCTCTGGGAGGCATGTCTAGGGCCCCTGGTGCTGGACGTGGGAAGTGGGTCTCACTCCAGTCCAAACCGCTTCTATCCTGCGCCCTCTTCTGGCTGACTTGGCACTTGTGTTATTTTTAAATTGTTGCTGTTACCTATTTCTACAAACATGGTGGCTGAAAACAGCATGCATTTATTTTTTTACTAGTTCTGGAAGCCCACCATCCAACATGGGTCTCATTGGGGATGTTGGTTACCTTGGTGTGCCAGGGCAAGGGTCCTGCATCACAGTGGCAGGGGTGGGCCACTTGGGGACCCCTCTGCCCCCAAGGAAGCCGGTGGTGGACCTGGCCTGTGGAGCTCTCTGAGCTCACGAGGCATTTATATGATCACCCCACAAAGCTGGGACGGACGTACCTGCTTACAGAGCAGGGGGCTGAGGCTCCAGCGTAAGGTTTAAATATCCACCTTCCACCTCTGGGCTCCCTTACTCCTGTGCTGCCCTGCCCTGGCACTCCTCCTCCCCCCACACACATACCCTGGCCATCTCCAGATGAGCCTCCTTCTGCAGGGTTTGTCTGAGGCTCCGTGTTTTAAGTGACTGGATGAGGAGATGGTATACAAAAAACAGTAATATTGACCCCGCCCCAGGAGCCCCTACAGCTCACAGAGGGCTGCATGCTCTCCCCTCTTCCCATCTGCTCCCCTGCCCTCTGCAGTCCCCACTGCTCCCTACCATCTGTCCAGGCTAAGCGGCTTCTCAGTTCCGTCCTGCTGCTTGCCTGGTGCCTGGGGCCTTTCCCGGACAGCCCTAGCCCACGGCCGGTCCTCAGCTCTGGCACTGAAGCTGGTGGGGCCTGGGCAGCAGGGACATGTCTGCAGGCCTTGGAGAGTCCATGGTGCGCTGGGGGACGTGGTGTAGGAGAGCAGGTCTCTTGGGGTCTGGCAAGGGATTGGGTACGCACATGGTAGGTGTTCACTGATGTTCCAGGGCCAAGGAGGGATGTCCCGGCAGAGCCTCCTCCATGTCTCAGGCCTCGATGACCACCAGTCCCCCCCTGACCTGGAGTGTCCACACCAAGGCCCGGCTTCGACACCCTCTCTGGCCATCAGCACCCCTTTAACATTTCTGAGCCATGGTTTTTTTTTTTTTCTTTTGGAGAGGCTTTTGCGATAGGGCATGTATGCTCGCCAGACAGAGAAAGACAGAGAGACAGAAAGCAAGAAATCACCCTTCAAGGGGGAATGGCCATGCTGCAATCCTTTCTCCTCCATTCTCTTCTCAGGATCTTGGGCATGCATGCACATGAGCCCAGTGTGAAGTTAATCCACTGTCTGGGACTTGAACTGTGGTGGACCACATGGGAGTCCAGCGACATAGCCATTTCGCCAACTGCTGGTCCCATTCTGAGCCATGGTTTGTGCACCTGGGATACTGGTAGGTAGGGTCTCCAAGAAGCCTTCCCGCCCGGGCTCTGAAATGCAGCCTGGTGCTGCACTGGGAAGTCAGGGCTCGAAGCCTGTTCCATATTAACGTCCTTCGCGTTTACTGCCCCGCCTGTGAAGCGACTGCTCCTAGCCAGGATCAGGGTGCTGAACGTGCTTTATTAAGTCATCCAGACTGAAAGGAGGAAGAGTTCGCTGTTCATCAAGTGCTTGCTGTTTGCCAGGCACTGGTTCGAGCACTCGAAGGTGGACTCAACGCTCTCTGACACATGAAGAGACTGAGGTCGAGGTGGCTGAGCGAGCGGCTCCCCCAGACTAGGAAGTGTGGGGAGGCAGCTGGATTTGAAAGGAGGCTCCTTCCTTCCCTGCACTGAGCTGAGTGAGGAGAGTCGGTCTGAGCTCCGGAAGATCCAGGTGCTCGCCTGCAGCAGCAGCTCCAACGTGGATGTGCTGGGCAGGGCCCCCTGGGCAGGAGCAGGGGTGGGCAGGAAGGCAAGGGAGCATTCGCGCTGCCAAGAGGTATTGATTCCAGGCACCAGGCACTGCGCTGGGGCCCAGCCAAGAGATGAGGTCATGAAGGACAGGACGGTGACTCCGGGGGCCAGGGCATCCCAGTCGATGACATGATGGCCAGATGTGAGGAATTTCTGCCTGGAAGACGCAGGCTCTCCTTCTTCTTTCTCCTTGACGCCGCTCTCCCCAGCCCGCCTGCTTAGGGAGGGAAGGCCTGGGCTTCTCATTGCCTTGTGCTGTGTGACCTTGGGTAAGTCAGCCCTGCCCCTGGACCTCCTGCGGGACTCCGTGGCTCTAAAAGAACTCCCCGTGGAAATCTCTGATCGGTCACCACTCACGCCCCTCAGTCTCCAGGGAGGCCCAGGTAGAAGGTGCCTGGGAAGGGTTTCATCGGCACCTCCCATGGACCACCCACCACTGCCTCTGTTTCTGGACCCAGTCCTTAGGGCCAGGAAGCAGCCATCTTCCCTGCTCCCTCTGGGCTTCCCCAGTGGGGAGTGGGAGACCCAGGCTCTGCCGCTTACAGGCTGTGTGTCCTCAGACAAGTTGCTTAACCTCTCTGCTCCTAGTGTCCCATCATGAGGCTGAGGCTGTGCTGAGGGTGTGTGTTGAGCTGCCTTGCCCAGGCCCTGGCACATAGAGGAGCTGAGAGGTGCTGGGCAGGTGGGTGGACTCTAGCCGTAAGTGGGCACTCTCGTCAACTCACACATCCTCTGGACTCTCACTGGCCTGGTGCGGGTCCCAGCTTTGGTGTGATATAGCTGTGCCATTGGGAGTTTGGGTCCCTGCCCTGGGCCTCAGTTTCCTCCCGTCACGTGAGGACAGCAGTACCTCCCAGACTGAAGGTTTTCTGGGCCAAGCTTCGATGCAGTGCTTGGCCTGAGAGTGAGTGTTGATAGCTCGCTCTGCCCCTGTACCCGCACCCTGCCCTGATCAGTTCAGAGTGGCCAAGGCTCCCTGACACGCCGGAGAGTGAGTTCTGCCTCGTCAGAGGGCCACGGATGGTCAACACACCCATCCTGGTGACCAGAGACCCCACCCAGCACCCACCAGCCCCAGACCCCTTCTCGGCCACAGGACCACAAAGCCATGCATTTCTTTAAAGTGTCCTTTTTAACTAAGCTTGGGGAGTTGAAGTGACTTTAGAGGAAACAACCCCAGGTAAACGAAAGGATGACAGAGCACCTGCCTGAGACTGTCTCTCGGTTTCTCGGAGGTGCTCGTTAGCGTTTCAGCCTCTTCTCTGACAGTAGGTATGTATTTCTAGTTAGAAAGAGGCCGTGTTAGCCTACATTAGAGCTGTGTACTGCACACCTTTCTGGTGTACACTGTCCCCTGTTGGGACAAACGTGCCCCTTCTATATAACTCGGTAGCTGAATCTGTCTGCGTTGTGGACAGGTTCTTTGGAAATGGTGTCATGAAGTAAAATTGCTCATTCAAATGGTGTGCTTTTTAAAAATTATTTATTTATTTATTTTACATTTTAAAAATTTGCTAGAAGGCCCATGGACTTGCTGGAAAGAGACAGAGAGAGGGAAAAGGAGAAAGCTCTCTCACGGAAGACGACCCTGCCACAATCCCTTCTCCCCCACACTTCTCTCCAGTTTGGGCATCATGCACCTAGGAGGTCTTCAAGTTGCTGTGTCTAGGACTCGAACCACACAGTCAGCCATGTGCAATCCGGCTGGTTCAACCACCATGCCAGTGGCTGGCCCTGAAGCTTGCATTTTCAGTGTTCAATCCTTTTTGTTTTTGTTTTTGTTTTTTTTAAGTGCATCTAGTTCATCTCTTATAAGGAGGAGGATTAGAGAAAGTGAGAGTTTTCCTGGACAGGGCCTCATGTTGCCTCAGGCCAGCACCAGCCCTCCAGCCAGCTGGGATCCTAGTCCATTCACAGGTGCACCCAGTGTGTGCAGGTGGACCTGGGACCCAAACCTGGTCCTTCCCACTGGTTCCATGCATTGCCGTGCAGGGCTCTACCGTCTCTTCCACTCTGCTGGGCCTGACGCTGGATTCTTTTCTTTCTAAGTATATTTTACTTTTTCTTCTATGAGTCAGAAATCATGAGCTAAAAAGAGACAGCACCCCAAAAGAGTTCCGATGCTGCGCTACACCCCCAGCCTCAGTCAGCCTTAGGTCATGGACGCATGCATTCCTTGCACACTCAGGGAAGTCTCCAGATGTGAACCCAGAATTTTCCCCTGTGGGTCTGCGGGCAGGGCCCTGGGTCCTACCGCGTGCCACTGTTTGCCTCCTCTGATGTTTGATTCTCGACCCAGTCGGTGCCCAGCAGCTGTGTGCTGGTTATCGGGCAGAATGTTCTGGAACAAAGTGATCCAAGCTACGTTTGCTCCTTCCTTCCGAACAGCTCCCCCTGGTTTGGAAGAGAGGGTACTCTGTGAGGCAAGCCTCGTTCCTGGGAACCCTTCATGCCAGCCTCATCTCCTCCCGGCTTCATCTTCTAGTTCGTGTGGAATCACCTCGCCGGCCACGTCCCTGTTCCACTCACATGCCAAACGCTTCCCGCCTGAGGTCTCTACACCTGCTGTTTATTCTGGTGGAATGTCTTCTCTCGGGTTGCCACACTCTGTCTTACCGTGAACTCAAGTTCTATTTCCCACGAGGCCTTCTCTGGCCACCTTTGTGGAATGTACCTGCCCACCCCCATCTCCTCATTATTGTTTCTCTTCATCATGACATTATCACTTAGGGAGTTGACCTTTTTATACATACGTCTGTTTACCAGCTCATCGAGGGTACAGTGGGGTACCATGTCAGAGTACTGTGGGTAGTAGCCGAAGTTCAGCCCTGGTCTCTCTGCGACAGAAAAAGCAGGGACCTCATTTTTGCCATTCCCTGGGATTCTTCAGAGGCTAGACAGATGCCTGGAGATGAGACTAACCATGACGCATGAGGCAGGTGGACAGTGACTCAAGAGTGGATGCTCTTGGGGACCAGCAGTTAGCGTTACGGCTATGTTACTGGACTCCCATGTAGTCGACCATGGTTTGAGCCCCGGACCCGGTAGCTTAAACTCACACCAGGCGCATGTGCGTGTGTGTCCAAGATCCCAAGACGAGAATGGAGGAGAAGGGATTGCAGTATGGCCATACCCCCTGGGGGGTGATTTCTCCCTTTCTCTCTGTCTCTCTGTCTTTCTGGTGAGTGCATGAGCCCTATAGCAATACCACCAGTGGGCGAGTGCTGTGGGTGAGGGAGTTCCCCACTCATGGGTGCATGGAGAGTGGCCAGGCCGCCTGCTGAGGAGGGTGTCAGCAGCCACAGGGAGGGTGAGCTAGAAGGCCTTGGCTTCTGTCGACAGGAATGGGCAGGTCAGGGCATGTCCCTGACTCCATCTGTAGCTTCTCATCCAGAGAGCAGATGGCTCCTCCCACATCCCTGCTGGGATCCACGGCAGACCAGTCAGGGTCCATCCTTTACCAAACCTTTGCCTTCACCCCGTTCTGACCCTCATCATAGGCGGGCATCCCTTCCCTCCCTCTACTCCCGTAAGCTGCCCACAGGGCCCACACTGCAGAGATGGAGCTGTTGGGAGGTAAAAGAACTGGCCTACTGCAGCCTGCCCATGCAGGGGGCTCCTTGCTCCCCACTCTCTTAGCTCTCCCCAGAAGCCTTGCTAACTGAGTTGAAGCCCAGTGCTGCTGCAGGCACAAGATTTCTGGATAAGTCCTGTGTCTGCTGGGTGACTTCAGATGGGCCTCAGGTTTCCTCTATACATACAATGCCTGAGGATGCACTGGATGAAATGATGTTAGTCGCAAAGGGATATCCGACTCCAGCTGGCTGTTCAGAAGGGAGGCCTGGGGGCCTCGGCCACTTCCCTCAGCCAATGCCACACAACTTTCACCTGCTCAGGGGCTGGTGCCTGTGTGGCCTGGAGTCCGAGGGTGGGGTTCCAGAGCTTTGGCAAACTGGAGCCCTGGTTCTTTCTAATGGGCATCTGTGGATTTGGCCTGGCAAGCTCCCACCTTTCCTCCTTAGGGAAGATTTCTGTATATGATTTGGGGAGTCTGGAAGACTTTCTGGAAGCCATAGAGAAAGCGTTTCAATAACGGGGACTTTGATTCCTCTCTTGGGGCTGAAACCATATTGTGATTTAGGTGGCAACTTGTCAGGGCGCCAGCGTGGGCTTTCTCTGGCACTTACTAAGGGGTTACATATTTCGGGCATGTTCAGGTCTTCACGGTCCACTGGGAAAACCATCTTGCCAAAATGCTTTTGACCCAAGGAAATGGACTTTTTAATGGAAAACAAGCCCTCTCCCTGCCTCACTTCATTGTTTACCAGTTTCACCCTGAATTTGGTCAAAAGTCATTGCTGTTTTTCACATTCCCCTGATCTGATAGCTGCAGAGTGTGACTCAGAGATGACTCGAGCTGCCCACCTCTGGAGCCGCATGGTAAGTCCACTCCTTAGACAGCTGTCAGGGCTGAATGCATCTGGATTCATGTAGGATTTAGTCTTGCTATGAGTTTGCTGTGTGCTGTTGAGCAAGTCACCTAGTGTCTCCGGGCCGTGTCTCCACTTCTGTGAAATAACAGCCGTAAGCCTAGTGACAGGTTTGATGTTCTTTGAGGTCTAGTGAAGAGGTTGTTTCCTCCCCTATAGAATGAGATGGCGATACCCACCTCTAGACCACAAGCACATGGCTGCTTTTCAGGATAACAAATACCTGTTGAATGCCATCTGTGTGCCAAGCTGCACTCTAGAAACTGAAGGCAAAGCGTAGACTAGACAGACTCAGAGCTCAGAGCAGTCTGGGTCTCTGTAGGGCATTTACGCCCCATTTCAACGTTTCTCTGCATCTTTATTCTATAAAGGAGGACAAAGAAAAGCATGGATAACCATGGTTGATCCTGCTGTTTACAGAGCCAGCCCTCATCTCTTGCAGCTAGGAGCAGCCATGGGACACAGCCCTACACAATGAGTGCTAAGTAGAAGTGTTTTCCAAGGACTTCTGGGAAATTAAGTTTTTGTTTGTCCTCTAGCAATTGTGGATGTGATGGCCACCACCGGACAGCTGCGTGGTGAGCATGAAGGTAAGGAGCACATCTGAAAGACGACAGAGTAGGGAGAGGGGAGCTCAAGTCCCCAAAGATAGTATAGAGTGGCCGTGTAGGCCTGGTATATCTTTCAGCTTGGCTTCTAGTTATAAAAGAGAAAAATCACAGGTGCATGCACTTGCTGGAGAGACAGAAAGCAAGAAATCACCCTCCTAGGGGGGATGGCCACACCACAGTCCCTTCTCCTCCATTCCCCTCTAGGATTTTGGGCACACACGCACATGCACCCAGTGCGAGTTTTAAGCCACCGAGTCCGGAACTTGAACTGCAGTAGACTACGTGGGAGTCCACGGATGTAACTATGACGTCATCTGCTCGTCCCCATGCCCCCCCTTTTTTTTAGATTATCCATGTGTTTCTTCCATGAGAGAGACATACACCCACACCCACAGAGAGATAGGAGGTACACCAACGTAGTTCTCATGCTGAGATTCACCTGAGTTTCAGCCGCCTCTATAATGGGCATGCAAGTGTGTGCCCAACATGCAGAGCAGGGTCTTCGGCCGTGAACCCAGGACCTTCCTGTGTGGGCTGAGCATCGCAGAGCACTGTGTGACCTCTCTGCCACTGGCAGACCCACCATCACGTGCTCAGCTGTCGCGATCTAGGCTTTGTCTTCAGTGCAGCATCGTAAACAAGTGCGGTAACAGGTGACAACTTCGGGACAAGGCAGGACAGGCATCTAACTAGACATCGAGTCTAAGGAGGTGAAAATGCTCCAGCGTGGACCTCGGGATTCTACCAAATTTGGCTTTGGGCTTCCTAGGAGCCAAGTAAAGGAGGAAACAGCAACATTGACATAATTGTCATTGTCCCTAAAGAAGCAGTTGAATATTATATCCCAGAATTTAATTGGGAAAGTTGAATCACAACAAAAGATAAAGTACATGAGACTGAACTGGTGAAATCAAATTTTATGACTTTTGACTAAAACACTGTTGATTTTCTTCTATGCATTTTATTCTGATTTTAAGGATTTGTGTCCTGTCTTGAGCTGCCGACAGGTTCATGTACCTACTATTTGAACAGAATCCTAACTTGTTTCCTGGCTTTAAGTTTTAAGCATATTTCCTTAGCATTTCTCTGATTTATTAAAGTTAAATCTACTCTTCTTGAAATGAAAAAAATATAGTAGAAAATACGTAATTAATGACTGTAGTAAACTACATAGCATCAGCTAGATGGTACCTTACAGTAGCATTCTACTCGGAGTTTTATGCTGTAAGTCAGACACGTATTCATAAGTATGTAGATATCAGCAGACTTGCTATTGAAAGTAGTTAGATTATTTAAGAAATTTTGTGAATCAACAAAACGTGGGGGGAAAAGGAGTGGAAAACAACTGTGGGAGGAGGGTGGGAAATGGAAGAAGGTGAAAAATAGGGGGAAAATATATATACCCATATCTATATATGAAACTAGAAATGGAAAATTATTGACAATAACATGTATGATTAAGCTACTGTGCAGCATATTCTGGATGGAAAATTACATTTTGTATGCTGTGACAATGCTCAGTGAATGAATATAAATTAGTTGATTAAATAAATAATAAATTAAAAATAATTTAAACAATTTTTTAAAAAAGAAGGCGTGTTACAAAGAGAGTCTCAGTTGTCTCTGGTACTTGTGGCCAGACAGAATCTCTGTCCCCCACACCATGCCTGGTCCAGTGCCTGGCATGGAGCAGATACCTGTCAGATGTTGTTGACTGTGGGAACCAGCAGTTGGCATAATGGCTATGTCACTGGACTCCCATGTAGTTGACCATGGTTTGAGTCCTGGACCCGGTGGCTTAAACTCACTCTGGGCATGTGTGTGTGCATGCCCTAGATCCCTAGAGAAGAATGGAGGAGAAGAGACTGCAGCATGGCCATCCCCCTGGGGGGTGATTTCTCACTTTCTGTCTCTCTGTCTCTCTCTGTCTCTCTGGTGAGCGCACGCGCCCTGTAAAAAGATGTTGACCGTCATGGGATATAAGTGACCCTCAAAACTTCCTTGAATGGGGACCAGTAGATGGCCTAAGGGTTATGTCACTGGACTCCCATATAGTTGAGTATGGTTTGAGTCCCAGACTCAGTGGCTTAAAACTCATGCTAGAGGCATGTACGTGCATGCCCCAAATCCCAAGAGGAGACTGGAGGAGCCTTGTGACCATCACCCGCGATTTCTCTCTTTCTGTCTCTCTGTCTCTCTGGCAAGCTCACGTGCCTTAGAGCAAAGAGCTCTCTAAAACAAACTAACCAACTGAAAACACTTCCTTGGACAAACCAAACTAATATGAAGTTATTTTGCCCTTGCACATGCTCTGTATGCCTGACCCATCATGGGGATGACTTTCGGAGGTATACTCTCACAATGGAGCTCCTTCTATGTCCCACCTCCTGCGCCTCCTCCAAAGGCATGACTGGGTGTGTCTCCCATCCACCTTCTCTGTCTGGTTCCATCAGTTTTTCCTCTTCTGGGTTTTGAAACTTTCTCTCTACTGGCTCTTTCCATCAGCATCTAAATGGCACATATCCAGGGCTGGCTCTGTGGTGCAGCTCAGGGGACACTGGATTCCACATGTTGGTTACAGTTAAGATCCCTGGCCTGGTCAGTTTGAAACACATCAGACATGTGTGTGAGTGCCTGGATCCGACAGGCTGGAGGACTGGAGAAAGGGGATCATGACATGACCACATCCCACATCCTACTGCACCCGCTCCTCTCTCCCCTCATGTGTGTACACACAAGCTCTATTATGATTAAATAGTTCTTCTGTTTTTTTTTTGGCTAGAGGGCATGCATGTCAGAGAGTGATGAAGAGATGGGGGAGAGGGTAAGGGAGAAAGCACCCTCTGATTGAGCGTGGTCACTCTGCAATCTTTCTCTGTCATTCCTCCATCCCATTAGGATGTGGGGCATGCACACATAATTCCCAGCGTGTCCTTCAGGCCACTGAGGACAGATTCAGACTAGAGCTGGCTATGTGGGAACCACCATCCCCAGTCAGTCGGCACAGGCTAGCCCCAAAGGGAAAAGAATGTTTGTAAGTGACAGGCTTCTGGGCCAGTGCTACGGTCTGGGGTTAAGGGAGCTGGATCCCATGTGGCTGACCGTGCTGTTGGAATCCGGGACCCATCAGTTTGAGAAACACACTGGGAGCTTGTGCTTGTGTGCTCCAAAGCCTGAAAGGATGAAGAGACAGAGAAGGAATTGCATCGTGACCATTCCTCATGGGGGGTGCTTTCTCTCCTTCTCTGTCTCGCAAGCACAAACACTCTGTAGCAAAAACAACAATAAAAGACAAAAATAAAGGCTTCCCTTACTTCTTCTGCTATCCTATGCTTTTCTCCAGTTGCCACCGAACTTCTAAATGAGGCCTCTCCACCTTCTCCCCTTTCGGTACCTCCCACATGCTGGAGTCATTGCCGGATTCAGAGAGGACCATTTGCAGTCGTACCGTACTGACCCTCATCCATTCATTGGTTCTCCAGACGTCACTGACCACTCGCTGCAGTAGGTCCTCTTCCAGCCACGAGGGACAGCACTGAACAGAACAGCCCAATTGTTCCCCTTCGAAGGTGATTTCAAAAATTTCACAGAAATGTGAAATTAAAATATGAGTTTATTTTGGTGTAAAATTTTTTTGAAATGCATGCATCGTTTTTTGATAATACACATGATTTTTTTAATTGCCAGAGGGTGCATGTGCTCTCTAGAGAGAGACACAGAGACAAAGAGACAGAGGGAGAGGAGAAAGTACCCCAAGAGGGTACTGGAATTCCTTCTCCATTTCTCTATCCGGTTGGGATTTTAGGCACACACACACCAAGCGTGTTCTTCAAGCCACCCCAGTCCAGGATTCGAACTGTAGTCATCCATGTGGGATCCAGCTTTCTATGCACAGCACTTCCTTGCTGTGCTATGAGGCTAGCCTTACAGAATCTCGAAGTGTGTTGAAGGCAGTGGGCACAGCAGTGCAAAGTCCTAAGGTGGGAATACGCTTGGCTCGTTCGAGGGACAGAGAGGCAGCCAGAGTGGCTGGAACACAGAGAGGAGAGGGTAAGGGAAGATGAGGTTGGAGAGCTGGGCTGAGAGTGGCTGGTCTTGGAGTAGCAACTGTGGCTATAAGGCCTTGGGCTCTTCCTCTGAGGGAGACGGGAGCCTCTCTCAGACATTGGGTAGCTTTCTTCTTGTTTTTTTAATGACATTGAATTTATTTATTTATTTTCTATATACATTTAATCACATTGTTTAGCTTTCTTGAGCTCCCAATGAACTGGTCTTGGCTGCAGCATCTGACCAACTCAGCCTAGATCCATGCTTGCCTGAGACTGTCAGAGGGCAGGCAAAGGGGGAAGCTGGTACCTCAGACTTCCATGATGGGTGATGGGCACCTCCTTCTGCCAAGGAGGCCCCTAGAATAGGAAAGAAGAGATACTGAGGAGAGAGATTAGATGCCACCAACTTAAACTGACAGTGTTTGCTTTACCCATATCCAAACACACCTTTTTTTTTCTTTCTTTCTTTTTTGGAGAGATTTTTTTTGCTATAGGGTGCATGTGCTCACCAGGAAGATGGAGAGAGATAGAGAGATAGAAAGCGAGAAATCACCTCCCAGGGGGGATGGCCACGCCACAATCCCTTCTCCTCCATTTTCCTCTCAGGATCTTGGGCACACACGCACATGAGCCCGGCATGAGTTTAAGCCACCAGGTCCAGGACTCGAACCATGGTCGGCTACATGGGAGTTCAGCAACATAGACATTATGCTAACTGCTGGTCCCCAATCCAAACACCCCTTTGAGGTCTTCTCCTTGAAGCCTTCTGGGATTTGCAGTCTGACTCAGTACCTTCCTCTGCTGTTCTTTTCCAGAGCTTATTGTCTTGTGTTCTTCTGCTAGGGCTTTTAATGACGCTGCATGTGCAAATCTACTGTGAACAGGGGCAGGCAGCAGCAGAATGGTAAATAAGGAGGTTTTTGAGGTTGACCCCCATGGAAAGGTTCCCTGTTGGAGTACAAAGACCTCCCTGAGTGTGCTGAGTGTGTGTGTGCTCAACCCAAGTCTGGCTGAGGCTGGGGGCAGATTGCAGTGTTGCAATCCTATTGGGGGCTGGTCCTGAGTGGTTGAAGGAGCCAGATCCACCACTCACGCCCCTCAGTCTCCAGGGAGGCCCAGGTAGAAGGTGCCTGGGAAGGGTTTCATCGGCACCTCCCATGGACCACCCACCAC
>NW_006200503.1:0-870 GCF_000334495.1 Tupaia belangeri chinensis
GGGCAGTGTAAGTTAAAGGGAACTGTGTCAGTGAGGGAGGCTTGGTTAGAGCCACAAGAATTGCAAGATCCCAGCTGCTCTACAGCTTCGGTTCATAATAGAGCAGACCTGCCTTCCAATTCCACGCCTCCTCCACGCCTCCCTCCCCCATTGCCCTGTAAAAGGGTAAACCTGCGAACACTTCAGAGCCACCGTCTCCATGGGAGAGGCCCGGACCATCCAACACCTGCTTTTCTGGGCTGTGTGTCTGTGTTTCTTTCCAAGTCATTGTCACTCCTCCTCGGGTCAACGTCTCCCTGCCATGCAGTTCCCAGCACCCACCTCCAAATCTTATAATAAATTTAGGGATTAGGTTTCAACGTATGAATGTTATGGGGTTCAAACCTTCCTTCTATGCAGGTATGCAGCCCTGACCCCCTTTCATCCCAGCTTGTCTTCCTTCAGATCACAGCACCAAGGAGAACCAGGCCAGAGTGAGTCCATTGACGGGACTGTGGGCTGAGAAGACAGCTCTGGGCAGAGGAAGGAAGCTGAGGGGACCTGAGTCCCAAGCCTCAGCCCTGACCCTGCTGAAGGTCACAGGAGGCCCCACCTTTCCCTGGGGAGAGGCTCCCCCCTCTTCTTCTCCCTCCTCACCCCTCTCAGGATGAGGGTCCTGGGCAGCCCCTCGAGTGGCAAAGGGCAGGTCTATCTACTCCTCCCAGAAGGAACCCCAGACCAGACACTTCTGAAGGTCTTTGCCTCTCTTTCAGCCTGGACAACCATTCTGTGGCCTGGGTCTGGTCCTCTTCTGTGCCTCTATGGGTCAGAAGTCCAGGATTAGCACCTCAGTTTGGCCGGTGGTCAGAAATGGAGTGGGAAGAGTGTGTT
>NW_006200504.1:0-816 GCF_000334495.1 Tupaia belangeri chinensis
AATTGTCCAACTACATGTTGATTTTTAAAATATTTTTTAACAAATGTATGCATTTAATCACTGTGTATCATTAGAACATATTGTCTTTTTTCTTTTTTAGTCCTCTTGCTTTTCTTTCATTTCTTTTGAGACTATGTTTCCAGGCATATAACTATATTTAACTAGCCTGTTATCTGATGTTGAATTTCTTTGTTATTAAGATAGATCTCAGGCCAGCAAGTGGTGTGGTGGTTGAGGTGCTAGACTCCCACATGGCTGACTGTGATTTGAACCTCAGTCCTGGTGGCTTGAAAATCACTCTAGGTGTATGTGTGTGTATACCCTTTTCTTTCTTTTTTTTTTAAAGACTCTCAACTGATATTTCACACAGTATAATAAAAACCTATCCAATATTTCATAGGCATTTATAAAGCTCAATGACAAAAAACTGGAATACTGTATGTTGGAGTGGTGAGCTATACCACAGAGAGCAGATACACTTTGTAAGACAGACTATTAAAAAGATATGAATTAATAATAACAAAAAATATCTTGTACAAGTTTCTTAAACATTTTTTAATATGAGCCTTAACGAACAAGAAAAAATGTCATAGAATTTCTTCGAAGTTGTAAAACCAAAGCTTGATATTTATTTTTCATTAATTTTAATTATTATTTATAGATTTAATCACTATTCATCATTTAGATTGTTAAGAGACTTTACCCAGCATGATATACATCTCATTCCAGCCCAGGTGAGAATACTATGCATGTCCTCATCAACAAATAATAAAACATATCTGTGCACCACAAATGTCTTACCTGTCTATTTCTCCC
>NW_006200505.1:0-1446 GCF_000334495.1 Tupaia belangeri chinensis
CACCAAATTAAGAGCCTTTTTCATGAAACTGTGATAATTTTTTTTCATCTGTAGATAACAACAAAGTGATTTGAAACTGGGTCTTCAGCACATGAGGATCTTGGTTGGCCCATCTTGTGGTTCTCAATGATACTATCAATGATGAGAATTTATTCCAGATCTCTTCTCTACACTCTCCTCTGTTTTCCTTGTGATAAACTTTATATTTCCATGGCTTATCATATTTTTTCATCACAAACAGAAATGAATAATTTTCTTTTTAATATAAAAAGAACAATATCTTGTTTTCCTGGAATATCCTAACTTCTATCTCTATCCTAATTTCTATTGATTTTTTCTTGTATATAGCATGTCAATTTGTGTACCTACTTTTCTTATTGCAAACACTCCTAGGTAAATATTGAAAACACTTTCAATATAAAACATTTGAATCTTGAGTGAAACTTGCTCCTATGTATCATTTTTTTTGTGAAATTTTTATTTTAAGTATATGATAGAAGGATGGTTTTTTTTGACCTATCTATTTATATACAACTGAAAGCATGGTTTGTTAACTTTTTAATGTGGCTAGTAATATTTTTGCCTTTATACATTATGAGGTCTCTGTTGCAAATATTCACCTCTATTGTTATGTACTAGAAAAACCTTCATGGAGCTTATGGATATTAACAGGCATGGCTGTGTTTCAATTATAATAATTATTATTATTTACAAAAATAGGTAGGGTTTCTCTTCATTTCTCAATTTTTTATTCATTTATTTATTTTGTAAAACTGAGGCAATAGCATTGGGTTGTCATAAAAGTCATGTCGCATTTTTGCATAGAAATAAATGAAAAATATGTCATGACTTTTCCAGCAACCCAGTATATTCTTAATGAATTAGAGCAGAGGCCAGGAGGTGGCATGATGGTAATTATGTGAGATTCCCACATGGCTGACTGCATTTTGAGTCTTGAACCTGGTAATTTGCTTTCTCACTTCTCTTTCTATTTATTTCTCTTACTTCTCTGGTGAGTGTACATGCCTTTAGCAAATTAAAAAAATAATGATAAATAAAATTAAATAAATAATCCTTAAAACAATAATTAGCGATAGTCAATAACATTGTTTTCTTGCAGTATCTATTCCTATTTTTAGAGTCAGCAGATATTCCTGGCTTTCATCTCAGAGACAAGTTTGGTACTCACAAACATAGGAATGTATTCTTCTGGATCACAAACCATTTCTTTCTTACTTTGTTTTTTCTTTTCATTTTTTAAAGTATTTTTTATTTAATTTCACTCACTATCATTTTTAAAATTTGTTGTAGGATGTGTGTGCTTGCCAGATAGAGACAGAGACAGAGAGAGCTTAAATGAGAAAATGTGCCGCTAGGTCTGGGACTTGTACCATAATTAGTTATCATGAGTTCATCATCTAAACAAACATGCCATTTGCTGGCTCC
>NW_006200506.1:0-541 GCF_000334495.1 Tupaia belangeri chinensis
AGAGCATTAGCAGCTATAGAACTTTCAAAGTATAAAAAATCAACTAATAAAGCTTTGCCTAAAACAAAAAAATATTTTTTGGAGAGGTTTTTCTATAGGACACATGCGCTCACCAGACAGACAGAGAGAGACAGAGAGACAAAAAGAGAGATATCATTCTCCAAGGGGGATGGCTACACCACAATACCTTCTCCTCCATTGTCCTCTCAGGATCTTGGGCACACATGTACATGCTCCTGGCATGAGTTTAAGCCACCAGGTTCGGGACTTGAACCCGGTTGACTACATGGGAGTCCAGCATGTAGTCATTACGCCATCTGCCGGTCTCCTCAATTTACTTCTTTATGATGTGATAACTAAGCCTGTCCTGACTGTGCAATTGTGGCTATAGTTCTAGACCAAAAGCCCACCTGTAATACGTGTACTGGGAACTCAGAGTAGTGACAGGAATATAAATATAAAGATGTAGAGTGAGTTATAGTCCTAAGTTTTGACAAGTCCAGGAAAAGTTGTCTCTTCTTCAGTTCTTTTTTTTTTTTTT
>NW_006200506.1:697-900 GCF_000334495.1 Tupaia belangeri chinensis
TCCCATGGGAGGGGGGGCAGATTTTGGGCATGTACTCAATTTTGGGCATGTACTCAGATTCCTAATGTGTTTTTTCAGCCACTGGGTCAGGGACTCAAACTGTGCAGTACATTATACAAGATCCAAGTACCTTAACCAACCACCATGCTCTGGGCTGGCCCCAGTTTTCATGTTCTATTTAATATCTTTTACACCAAGGTATT
>NW_006200507.1:0-477 GCF_000334495.1 Tupaia belangeri chinensis
CTGAGGCAGCAAGGCTTTCATCTTCATGTTCTTCTTCTACTCTGTCCCTTTCCAATGCTTTTAAAAATTCACCCCTCTTATCAGTGCACACTCTTGGGTGTTTGGTTAGATGAAGCTGCTGATTACCTTTGTCAGCAGGCAAAGAGGAATTTGAGCAATTACACTCTTACTGAATTTGTCGATGGACTAAAATTCTTCCCAGCTGATAGAAAAACATTAAAGTTGTCCACACTATACATAGACTCATGGGGAAAAGAAGTCCCAACTTTATTTTTTCTCATTTGGCCTTTCCACTCTGTAGGCTTTGTAGGTGGTGTGGCCGGCAGTTTTAGGGACCACGCCTCAGTAGATACTTGGACCAGTTCTATTCTTATCTGGCCGTGACTGAAGACTTCCTACTGCTTGGGATCAGGTAGCTGTAAGCCTTTGGTGTTCCCTTTCTTAAGTGACCAGCATCCTTGGGGCTCTACATGTAGG
>NW_006200508.1:0-6970 GCF_000334495.1 Tupaia belangeri chinensis
AAACTTTTATTTCTGTAAATGCCAAAGAAAACAATTGTTACACAGTATGATAGTTGGATGTTTATTTATATGTATTGAATAGAAATATATAATGTATAGTTTGGTTTACATATATAGATATATAAATTATATAGATTTATAATTGACCTGGCATAAGTTCACTCATCACAGTGTATTCTCCAATGATTTTTAGATGACTTACATAATCATGCACCCACAACTGTTTTGTGAAGTGGAAGAAGGAACAGAACTATACGGGAATAATGCTTCACTATCTCACTAAAATTAGGTTATTATAAAACTGAAATAGGCTCTGCTATTTTAAGATACACACACACACACACATACACATATATGCATATGTGTGTGAGAACAAAGAAAAATAATGAAATGATATTCACTTTAAACACTATAAAAATGTATTTGTAATTTTAACTATTTTAGGAAACTCTGTGGTATTACTTACTAATGTTAAACAAATGTATATGTTATCATTAGTTAATTTTATTTAAAAATAGACACTGAACCTGGGATGAGCAGATGGTGTAGAGGTGACATTGCTGGACTCTCACTTGACTGATTGTAGTTCGAGTCCCAGACCTGGTGGCTTGAAACTCATGCAGGGTGCACATGCACCTGTGTGCCCAGAGTCCCAGCGGGGGAGAGGAGGAGAAAGGAATGTGGTGTGGCCATCTGCCCTGGGGTGTGATTTCTCACATTCCCTCTTATTATATCTGTCTCTTTTTTTCTCTTGCTAGCGAGTGCACATGCCCTAAGGCAAAAACCTCTACTAAAATATAATTACGTAATGGAGGCTTGACACCATGATCCACCCCAAGCTTCTGCTAGCCTTGTATCATGGGCATATAGATACCTGGCCTATGCTAGAACATCACGGGGACCATTATGAAACCTTCCCATGTGGGTCCTCCTCACAGAGCATTGCATTTTACCCTTGCTCCAGTCTCGGCTCTCTCCATCTCTTACAATCAGATTTTCAGTCTCTTTGTACCCATTATATTTTCTGCATCATTAACTATCCCACAACTTAGTGACTTCAAAACTAACCATTTCTTTAGCTCACAATTCACAGAATAGTTAATTTGGGCTTGGGGCCAGCAATTGGTGTGATGGCTATGTCGCTGGACTCCCACATAGTTGACCACAGTTCAATTCCTGCACCCAGTGGCTTAAACTCACATTGGGTACGTGTGTGTGTGCCCCAGATCTCAAGAAGAGAATGGAGGAGAAGGGATTGCGGCGTGGCCATCCCCCCAGGGGTTGATTTCTTGCTTTCTCTCTCTCTGTCTCTCTCTGTCTTTCTGGCGAGCACACACACCCTATAGCAGAAAACCTCTTCAGAAAAAAAAAAAGGGCAATTTAATCTATGTGTGTGTATATATATAAATATATTTATATAATTATATATATACACACACATATATATTCTAAAACTAAAGGCTTGCCTATATGTATTTAATGTATATATTGGGTCATCAGAAAATTCGTGATTTTTTTTTCCTATGGAAAAATGCATCATAACTTTTCTGACAGCTCTCTCTCTCTCTCTCTATATATATATATATATACACACACACACACACACACACACACACACACACACACAGTACCTGTAAATATGTATAATATAATATACATATAAAATATTTTTAATGTTTATTAAATATACAACAATGTATTCATCCATGAGAATAAATGAACTACTCTAGGGTGCAAAAGTGTGAATGAATTTCAGATATAAATCACTGAAAGAAGCCAGATACATAAAAATATACATTGTAAGCTTCCATTTACATAAACTTCATGTGAAAGTAAAGCTAATTTATAATGTAGGAAGTCAGAAAAACTATTACCTTTGAGTAGGGGATGAGGTTATTGATTAGCATTGGGTATAAAATGTTTTTTCTGCATTTCTGAGGATTTCTCAACTTGGGAGGCTGTTAACATTCATGCTCACCTTGTGATAATTCATGTGGTTGTTAATTAAAAACTAGTGAGCTTTTTTGTAAATACTATCCCTCAATATAGAAGCTGAAAGAAAAATATAAAACTGAATTTAGAAAATTCAAATATAATAAGATACATGCTATAATAAACTTTATATATTTAAAGGTATTTGTGTAAAAGTATACTGTTTTCAAAGAACAGGAAGCAGGCTGGCCCAGTTGCTAGGGAAGTCAGATCTCACACAGCTGACTGAAGGTTGAAGCCTGGCTTTAGCAAGCTTGGAAAATATGCCATGTACATTTGTGTTCCCACTCAAGATCCTGATGGGATGGAGAAATGGAGAAAGCAATATGACCACACTCCACTAAGAAGTGCTCTCTCTCTCTCTCTTTCTCTCTCCCTGGTGACATGAAATGCCCTCTGGCAGTTAAAAAACAAACAAAAATGGGAAGCAAACACAAATATTCAAACTGAAATATTTAATTATGTATTAGAATTGTTACCCCTGGGAACCAGCAGTTAGTGTAATGGCTATGTCACTGGATTCCCACGTAGTCGACCATGGTTCGCGTCCCAGACCCGGTGGCTTAAATCTCACGCTGGGCGGGTGTGTGTGCATGCCCAAGATCCCGAGAGGAGAATGGAGGAGAAGGGATTGCGGCGTGACCATCCCCCCGGGGGGTGATTTCTTGCTTTCTGTCTCTATGTCTCTGTCTGTCTGGCGAGCGCACGCGCCCTATAGCAAAAACCTTGTTACCCCTGATGGGTTGGGAATTGGAAATGCTGGAGGATATCAAGGAATATGTGCATTAGAAGAAGGCTTTGCATGCTGGGACCAGAAGTTGGTGTAATGGCTATGTCGTTGGACTCCCGTGTAGTTGACTGTGGTTCGAGTTCCGGACCTGGTGGCTTAAACTCATGCTGGACACGTGTGGTGTGCGTGTGTGCCCAAGATCCCCAGAGGAGAATGGAGGAGAAGGAATTGGAAAAAAAAAAGAAAAAAAGAAGAAGGCTTGGCAGGGAATTAAAATGCTGATGATAATGTGCTATGAATTCACAGGTGTTTTATATCAGAAGGAAACTTTTTTTATAAGTCAGCTTGAAATATATTGAACCAATTATTTTCTTTTTGCTGCTTGTTATTGGATTGCTTAAATTTGAGCTTGATCATATTACTTCCTATGGTCAGTGAGACCAAATGTGAAGAAAACGAAGACTGAGAAAGCATTTGCACATTGAGTTTCACCTCCTCTTTCTCTGAATGCTTCTAAAGCCCTTCCAACGATATTTGAACAAAACTGTGGCAAGACTGCTAGAGAATGGAGAATGAGGCAACATGGAAACAGAGGTAAATTATCCAGATGAGATCTTTCTAGAGAAACAGCCACTAGTGACCTTGCAAATTTCTGCAGTGACATGTGCAAGCCCAAACAATACGAAGGAATTGTGCAGTGGAGACTAGCTCAAATGAACTATTCTGTAAATTTTGAGCTAAATAAATGATTAGTTTTTGAAGTCACTAAGTTGTGGGTAATGATGCAGCAGAATATAATGGGTACAAATAGATTCAAAACCAGACTGTAAGCAATGGAGAGGGCCCATACTGGCACAAGGGTAAAATGCAATGCTCTGTGAAGATGACCCAGGTTTCAGGATGGTCCTAGAGATGTCCTAGCATATGCCAGGTATCCATATGTCCATGGTACAAGGCTAGCAGAAGCTTGGGGTGGATCATAGTTTCAAGTCCCTATTGGAGATGCTGTCTCTCTCTACTTTTGTCTGTCTCACTCCAGGAAGAAATGAATAAATATAGAGCTTTAAATAAGTTAAAAGATGTCTCAGCCTGTTAGCCTAGTGGTTACAAAAACTGGATCCCACATAACCAACCGTGGTTGGAGTGCCAGTCCTAGCAGCTTGAAAAACATGCTGTGTGTGTGTGTGTGTGTATGTGTGTGTGTGTGTATGCCATAAATCCCAACAGTATGGAGAAATAGAGGAGAAGGAATTGCAGGGTTTCCATAGCACATTAGGGTGGTTTCTCTTTGTCTCTTTCTTGCTCTCTGCCTGGTGAATGCTGCACCCTCTGGCAATTAAAAAAGAAGAAAGGAAGAATAAAAAGATAGGAAGATATATTAACTGTGATGATTAGAAACTAGAAAAATGAGAAAATAAACCCAAAGCATGCCAAATGAAGCAATGATAGAGGAAAGACCAGATGTAAACAAAAGTAAAAACAAAATGCAATGGGGATAATTAATAAAACCAAAAGCTGGTTTTAGAGAGTAGTAACATTGGTAATCCTGTAGCAGGCTGACAAGCAAAGAAAAATAAGACAAAACACCAAGAGAGAGGGGAAAGACACATACTAGCAATATCAGAAATTTAAAAAGAAATTTCATCACATATCCCAAAGATACTAAAAGGATTTGACTGGCCCCATAGCCTGGTAGTTAAAGGAGATAGATCTCATATGGTTGACTGGTTTAAATCCTGATTCTGGTTGTTTGAAAAGTACACTGGGCACATGTGCATACCCTAAGTCCCAACAGAATAGAGGAAAAAGGATAGTAGCATGGTTACACTCCTTTGGGGGATGCTTTCTGCCTCCCCACTTTCTCTCTCTTTGTCTCTATTGGCTGAATACACATATCATCTGGTAATTAAAAAAATAAGTTAGATACTTGAAGTATGATAAGGGAGTACTATGAACAACTCACACAAATATATTTGAAAATGAAATGAAATGGTCTGATTTCCTATACAACACAAACTGCCAAAACACATCCAAAATAAAAGAGAGATTCTGAATAGTCCTACAATTATTTTAAAAATTCAATTTGTTGTTAAAACCATTCTAAATCAGAAATGTCCAGGACTAGTTATTATTATTTTTTATTTTTTTAAATAATTTTTTGCCATTAGAGAGTCTGTGCCCTTGAGAGGGAGACAGACAGATAAACAGACAGAGGGGAAATAAAAAAATCACCTTCCAAGAGGCATGACCATGCAGTAATCTTCCATTCTCCTCTTAAAATTCTGGCATGCACAAAGGCACCTGGTGTGATTTTCAAGCCACCAGATCTAGTCCTCAAATCGTGTTTGGCCATGTGGGAGTCCAGCGTTTTAACCTCCATGCTGAATGCTGGCTCCCCAGGTCTAGTTATTTAAACATGATACATCACCTGTTCTAAAAATATCTTCGAGAGCATTGAGGAGTAGGGGGATACCTTCCAATTTACTTTATAAAGCCTGCATTGTGTTGATATTCAAATATAAAATGACAGGCCAAAAACACTGATGGATATAGATAACAAAAATTCTCAAGAAATATTAACAATATAAATCCAAAATTGTATAAAACTAAAAAAATAGAAACAAAATATAAAACCTTATTACTGTTGAATATAATGAGAAAATCTTGAAAGCTTCCTCCTATAATAATTAACTAGGTGATGTAAACTACTTCACAGCTAGTACTCAACAATATGCAGGAGTTCCTAGCCCATGCAAACAGAAAAACAAACAAACAAAAATGGTAAAGGTATTAGAAAAAAAAGTAAAATTGTCTTTCTTAGTAGATAGCTTGATTGTATACTTATAAAATCCCAAATAATCTATAAAGTAGCTATTGAAATGAATGAATTTAGCAAATATAAAGATAGAAAGTAAATATATGCATACACGTAGTTAATGTGTAGTTATGTATACTTGTTATGAGTACGTAAACTTGCAATTTAAATAAAGGACATTCACAGTATAATTTAAACGTGAAATACTTAGATATGGGTTGAAAAATTCTATAGAACACCAATATAATGAAAATTACAAAAAAAAAGCCTGATTATTGATCATGAAACTGATTATAAAAAACTATATTGAGAAAAGAAAAACATGTAGCTCATTATAACAGAGCAGTGTGTACTGACATAAAGTAACATAAGGGAAATGTAGGAAAAAAACAGGAAAATATTTTTATAAGTGGTGCTGCTACTATAAGATTATTGTGTATATACATAGAAAACTAAATGCATCCACAAAAAAAGAAAAGTTATTTGCTGATGATAATGTATATGGTAATAAAGTAGAAATGAAAAAAAACCCACACTAAAAGATTTTTATAAGAGATATTTCTGTTGAAGACTTTAGGAATAAATTTATTATTGGTAAATAGATAGATGAATGATACCATATTCTTGAGCACACAGTTTACTAATAAAGAGACAAACAGAAGATTAAATGGTCAAAATTTGAACATACACTTCTCAAGGAAGATGGATGCATGAATGACAATGTGTCCATGAAGAGATGTTCATCAGTACTCAAAAAAAAAAAACTAAAACAAGATACTGATTCCTATAAGTTAGACAATCATCTATTATATGCCTAGCAAATACACCCCTATGTACCCAAAATAAATTAGAACATATATCTACACACAGATTCATTAATTGTCATTTTATTTATAATAACCAAGAGTCAAGGCAACATAAGTAAATATCAAAAGGTGAAATGAGTGAACAAATTGTGTAGTTTTTACAGTAGATAGTAATACTAGATACCAATAGAGAATAAAGAACTAATGCATTTTTTAAGAATTATTTTATTGAACTTTATTTTATTTTATTTATTGGTTTGTTTAATTTACCAGAGAGGGACAGAATGAGAGAGATAGAGAGGGAAAGGAAGTGAAAAAGCAAGTCACCAGGTCCAGGACTCGAACAGTGGTCAGCCATGTGGGAGTCCAGCACCCTTAACCACCACACCACCTGCTAGTCCCAAACTAGTGCATTTTTTAACATGGATAAATTTCAAAAATAGTATGTCAAGAGAAAACATAGAAACATGTTGTAAAACTTAACTTATATGCAACTCTATAACAAAGAAATCAAATACGAGATATTAGTGTTTTGTCTATAGATTAATTCAGGAAAAGCACAATGGAACATTTTGAAGTTATGGAAATTTATAAATCTTGATCATTGTAGTGGTAATGGGACAGCAT
>NW_006200508.1:8879-15629 GCF_000334495.1 Tupaia belangeri chinensis
TACTGAGATTATCCTCTGATCAAATGAAATCAAACTAGTTATACACTAATGAAAAAACTAAAAATCTGCAAACTTCAAAACTGAGCAACTTACTTAAATAATCTATGATGTAAAGACCAATCCTCAAAAGAAATAAAATACAACATGCAATTTATAAATATAAAAATATAGCACATCAAAACATATAGGATGAAATTAAAGCAGTACTGATTGAGACATCTATGTTCAATAATATTTAAAAAGTAGAATGGTATCAAATCCAGTGTATAAACTGTGATGATTAGAAACTAGAAAAATGAGAAAATAAACCCAAAGCATGCCAAATGAAGCAATGATAGAGGAAAGACCAGACGTAAACAAAAGTAAAACAAAATGCAATGGGGATAATTAAAAGCTGGTTTTAGAGAGTAGTAACATTGGTAATCCTGTAGCAGGCTGACAAGCAAAGAAAAATAAGACAAAACACCAAGAGAGAGGGGAAAGAAAGACGCATACTAGCAATATCAGAAATTTAAAAATAAATTTCATCGCATATCCTAAAGATACTAAAAGGATTTGACTGGCCCCATAGCCTGGTAGTTAAAGGAGATAGATCTCATATGGTTGACTGGTTTAAATCCTGATTCTGGTTGTTTGAAAAGTACACTGGGCACATGTGCATACCCTAAGTCCCAACAGAATAGAGGAAAAAGGATAGTAGCATGGTTATACTCCTTTGGGGGATGCTTTCTACCTCCCCACTTTCTCTCTCTTTGTCTCTATTGGCTGAATACACATATCATCTGGTAATTAAAAAATAAGTTAGATACTTGAAGTATGATAAGGGAGTACTATGAACAACTCACACAAATATATTTGAAAATGAAATGAAATGGTCTGATTTCCTATACAACACAAACTGCCAAAACACATCCAAAATAAAAGAGAGATTCTGAATAGTCCTACAATTATTTTAAAAATTCAATTTGTTGTTAAAACCATTCTAAATCAGAAATGTCCAGGACTAGTTATTATTATTTTTTATTTTTTTAAATAATTTTTTGCCATTAGAGAGTCTGTGCCCTTGAGAGGGAGACAGACAGATAAACAGACAGAGGGGAAATAAAAAAATCACCTTCCAAGAGGCATGACCATGCAGTAATCTTCCATTCTCCTCTTAAAATTCTGGCATGCACAAAGGCACCTGGTGTGATTTTCAAGCCACCAGATCTAGTCCTCAAATCGTGTTTGGCCATGTGGGAGTCCAGCGTTTTAACCTCCATGCTGAATGCTGGCTCCCCAGGTCTAGTTATTTAAACATGATACATCACCTGTTCTAAAAATATCTTCGAGAGCATTGAGGAGTAGGGGGATACCTTCCAATTTACTTTATAAAGCCTGCATTGTGTTGATATTCAAATATAAAATGACAGGCCAAAAACACTGATGGATATAGATAACAAAAATTCTCAAGAAATATTAACAATATAAATCCAAAATTGTATAAAACTAAAAAAATAGAAACAAAATATAAAACTTTTATTACTGTTGGATATAATGAGAAAATCTTAAAAGCTTCCTCCTATAATAATTAACTAGGTGATGTAAACTACTTCACAGCTAGTACTCAACAATATGCAGGAGTTCCTAGCCATGCAAACAGAAAAACAAACAAACAAATACAAATGGTAAAGGTATTAAAAAAAGAGTAAAATTGTCTTTCTTAGTAGATAGCTTAATTGTATACTTATAAAGTCCCAAATAATCTATAAAATAGCTAT
Source organism: Tupaia belangeri chinensis (assembly GCF_000334495.1). Lineage (NCBI taxonomy): Eukaryota > Metazoa > Chordata > Mammalia > Scandentia > Tupaiidae > Tupaia > Tupaia belangeri. The sequence continues at coordinate 10,640 of NW_006200508.1, forward strand.
TAAAATGAATGAATTTAGCAAATGTAAAGATAGAAAGTAAATATATGCATACACATAGTTAATGTGTAGTTATGTATACTTGTTATGAGTACATAAACTTGCAATTTAAATAAAGGACATTCACAGTATAATTTAAACGTGAAATACTTAGATATGAGTTGAAAAATTCTATAGAACACCAGTATAATGATAATTACAAAAAAAGCCTGACTACTGATCATGAAACTGATTATAAAAAACTATATTGAGAAAAGAAAAACATGTAGTTCATTATAACAGAGCAGTGTATACTGACATGAAGTAACATAAGGGAAATGTAGGAAAAAAACAGGAAAATCTTTTTATAAGTGGTGCTGCTACTATAAGATTATTGTGTATATACATAGAAAACTAAATGCATCCACAAAAAAAGAAAAGTTATTTGCTGATGATAATGTATATGGTAATAAAGTAGAAATGAAAAAAAAAACACACTAAAAGATTTTTGTAAGAGATATTTCTGTTGAAGACTTTAGGAATAAATTTATGATTGGTAAATAGATAGATAAATGATACCATATTCTTGAGCACACAGTTTACTAATAAAGAGACAAACAGAAGATTAAATGGTCAAAATTTGAACATACACTTCTCAAGGAAGATGGATGCATGAATGACAATGTGTCCATGAAGAGATGTTCATCAGTACTCAAAAATACCCCAAAAAACTAAAACAAGATACCGATTCCTATAAGTTAGACAATCATCTATTATATGCCTAGCAAATACACCCTATGTACCCAAAATAAATTTAAATTAAAACATATATCTATACACAGATTCATTAATTGTCACTTTATTTATAATTACCAAGAGTCAAGGCGACATAAGTAAATATCAAAAGGTGAAATTAGTGAACAAATTGTGTTTTTTTTTATACTAGATAGTAATACTAGATAGCAATAGAGAATAAAGAACTAATGCATTTTTTAAGAATTATTTTATTGAACTTTATTTTATTTTATTTATTGGTTTGTTTAATTTACCAGAGAGGGACAGAATGAGAGAGATAGAGAGGGAAAGGAAGTGAAAAAGCAAGTCACCAGGTCCAGGACTTGAACAGTGGTCAGCCATGTGGGAGTCCAGCACCCTTAACCACCATACAACCTGCTAGGCCCAAACTAGTGCATTTTTTAACATGGATAAATTTCAAAAATAGTATGTCTAGAGAAAACATAGAAACATGTTGTAAGACTTAATTTATATGCAACTCTATGACAAAGAAATCAAATATGAGATATTAGTGTTTTATCTATAGATTAATTCAGGAAAAGCACAATGGAACATTTTGAAGTTATGGAAATTTATAAATCTTGATCATTGTAGTGGTAATGGGACAGCATGCATACATTTGTAAAAGCTCATCGAAATGCTATACAGAAGATAAGTAAGTGTGATAAAATTGATGTGAACAAGGTAAGTTAAAAGTTGGGATAAAATATTTGTAATAACTGCCAAGGAATTGTGACCAGAATTTATAAAATTCTACTATATATCAATAAAAAGACAAAATCCCATCTAGTAAATGGTAGAAAATTTCCTTTCTAAGTGATTGTATGTAAGGGCCAGTAATTATATGAAAATATGATCTTTTAGTAATCAGGAATTATCAAATTAACTTAAATTCACAACTACTACAGGATCATCAGAGTAACTGACACTAAATAGAGGGAAGATGCCAATTATTTGTGAGAACATGGGGTAAATAGAATGCTAATAGCTTGAAGATGGGTGCACACCTTCCTGTAAGTGCAATGGAAGTTTTTTGATTATCTTTTAAGCTGACTGTCTAACCATCTATAAAACAGAAATTTTTTATTGTAGATATTCCTCCAATAGAAAGTTGTATATATGTATATGAAAAAGTATCTTTCAAAAGTTTATGAATGTATTCTTAATAATCCCAAACTGGGAATACCAACATTTTCATCAGTGATAGAATCAATATTTACATTGTTATGTATTCATAAAATGGAAGATTTTGGGGAACCAGCAGTTAGCATACTGGCTGTGTCGCTGGACTCCCACGTAGTTGACCGCGGTTCGTGTCCCGGACCCAGTGGCTTAAAACCCATGCCGGGAGCGTGTGTGTGCGTGCCCAAGATCCCGAGAGGAGAATGGAGGAGAAGGGATTGAGGCGTGGCCATCCCCTCTGGGGGGTGATTTCTCGCTTTCTGTCTCTCTGTCTCTCTCTGTCTGTCTGGCGAGCACATGCGCCCTATAGTGAAAAACCTCTCAAAAAAAAAAAAAAAGGTAAAAATGGAAAAAAAAAAAAAGGTAAAAATGGAAGATTGTGAAAGTGAATATGAAAGTATCACATGCAGTAGCATGGAGATTTCTCATAAGCATAATTTTAAGAGAAAGAAACCACATAACATAGAACATGTCAAGTATAAGTCTATTTACACGAAGTTTAAAAATAAGCAAAATTTATCTATGGAGTTAGGAATTACAGTGGTGTTATAGTCAGGGGAGACTGTGAGGAAAAGGACCAAGTCTACATATATGGGTGGATTATATGATGCTGTTATTGTTCTATTTCTTTCTTTTTTTTTTTTTTTTGGAGAGATTTTTGCTACAGGATGCATGTGTTTACCAGAGAGACAAAGAGGTCAGAGAGACAGAAAGCGAGAAATCACCCCCCAGGGGGGGTGGCCACACTGCAATTCCTTTTCCTCCATTCTCCTCTGGGGATCTTGGGCACACACACATGTGCCCGGCATGAATTTAAGCCACCAAGTCTAGGACTCGAACCACAGTCAACTACATGGGAGTTCAACGACATAGCCATTACGCTAACTGCTGGTCCTGTTGATGTTCTATTTCTACCCACAGAGATGTAAACTTATATTTATTTGCTTTTGTGTAATGTCACACCATGATAAAATTTAATAATTAAAAAACAATAAACTGGAGTCAGTCAGTGGTGTGGTGGGTTAAGGCAGTTGGATCCCACATGGACAATAGCATGGCTGAAGTCCTGGACCTGGTGACTTGAAACACTTGACTTGGGCTTACATGCCCATGATTCCAAAAGGAGGGAGAAATGGAGGAGAAGATTATGGCATTTCCATGCCTCATGGAGGGTGCTTTCACACTCCCCGTGCCGTGCCCCAACTTCTCTCTTCAGTATGCAAATATACCCTCTGGCATATAAAAAATAGCGTGACAAACTGCAGAGTTTGGCCATTTCATTTGACCTTTGAATATTCTATAATGAATAGTTTCTTATTTCTACCTTTTACTAATGTTTAATGCACAAAACCCTTTTAAGTACAACCAACTTACCATAAACTGAGGAAATGATTGGCACCTGCCCTGTTGACTTAGTGTAGTTGAGATTAACATATCCATTCACTGTATTTCAAAGGCTCTTCTATTTAAATAAAGTCACAAATTCCCCCTAGTCTCTTAGATTACATAAAGATTCACTTAATCTCTATGCAGTATCTACTTCTTGATCCTTTTACCTGTCTTTACTCAGAATGCTACTTGCTGAAACAAAACAAAATAAAACAAAACAAAAAAACAAAAATCAACTGGCTTCTTTATTTACTAACCTACGATTACTGTTTTTAACTCACTCATTAATGTCATTCGTCTTTTCAAAACCCAAGATGTCTGCCTAATGCTCCCTGCTGCCTGAGCTCAAACCGCCCACAGAGAGACCTGGACAGCAGGCAACTTGATACTTTCCACTGTTATATCTCCTTAGCTTGCTCCTACCTCATCAAGAGCTGAAAGTTTGGGGACCAGCAGATGACATAATGGTTATGTCATCGAACTCCCACATAGTCAACCGTGTTTTGAGTCCTGCACCCAGAGACTTATAACTCACGCTGTATGTGTGTGTTTGTGTGTGTGTATGTGTGTGCATGCCCAAAATCCTGAAAGGAGAATGGAGACGAGGTTATGGTGTGAACATTCCCCCCAAGGGGTGATTTCTCAGTTTCTGTCTGTCTGTCTCTTTCTGTCTCTGCAGTGAGCATATGTGCCCTACAGCAAATATCTCTTTTAAAAAAAAGAAACAAAAGAAACTGAAATTTTGGTAGAGGAGCCAAACACCTGAAGTTACCTGTATAAAGTTCTGTGATCTGGGAAATGCAGCCCTCTAATAGGAGCACAGCAGGGAACTAACTATTCTTTCTTCTGAAAGTACAGAATCTACTCCAATAAATAGGAAAAGCGAATACTGCTTTTGATAACCAAAAACCAGCACAGAGATTCAAGAAATATCAGAAAACAAGAAATATTAGAAAACTAAGAATACCACTTCTGATAGCCAGAATCCAGCACAGAGATTTAAGAAATATCAGAAAACAAAACCTGTTTTTTTTTTTCTCTCAGGTGAGTGCAATAGACCCTCACCAACAATGGACAGCACAAAGGAATTCACAGAAGTGTCAGAAAAAGAATTTTGAACATTAATCATGAGAAAAGTCAATAAGATGTAAGAGAAAATAGGCAATCAATACCAAGAAATGAGAAAACCATCCCAGGACATGAATGAGGAATTCCATAAAGAGACACAAAACCCAAAATATCTAGATTTCTCCTAGGAGTTCTACCTGACTGGTCACATCTAAATAATGGCCAATGTCTTCTGACTACACATTTTTAATTAGTATGTTATAAATATCTATCTTTTTTTATTTCATGCTTCTACACCATTTTTTAACTGAGAAAATGATCTCAGCTAGAAGCTATGTAACAAGAGGCAGGACTCAGTTTCTAGCCACAACAGATGACAGTTACTGATATAGGCTCAAGGACAGAAGAAATCTATTGCTAAATGCTAACACTCTATCCTGTTTTGTTGGTCTGCTCTTGAAATACCTTCTATAACTCAAAGTAAGAAACACAAGACTACTGTTCTCCAGTGCCCTACTTCTTTCCTCCTGCAGTCTTCTACTCTTCATTCCCTATTGTAACATCCAACAGAATTCCTGCT
>NW_006200508.1:15644-25385 GCF_000334495.1 Tupaia belangeri chinensis
TTGGGGTATTATCCAAGAATGTAAAATAATCCTTTGGTGCATTTTTACTTACCTATTTCAAATCCCATTGCAGAAACAGAAATTAGGATGCAAAGTATACATTCATTTCTGTTTAATATGCTTGGATATCAAATAATTTCTTTTTCAAAAGACAAGTTTCACTTATTTTGATGGGAAGGAGATAGGCATATTTGAGTGCATGTGTGCATGTGTGTGTGTGTGTGTGTGTGGAGAGAGAGAGAGAGGGAGGGAGACAGAGAGAGAGAGAGAGAGAGAGAGAGACTTCATTGGCAGTGGAGACAATAAACAATATATTGTATATCCATTGACTTAGATGTTTTGTTTTCCGCATCCTTTACCAATTCATAAAATAGGCTTAAAAATTATTCATTTGTTTGGGTGATAATATTGGGTCATCAGGTAAGTCATGACACATTTTTCCATAGAAAACAGAAAAATACATCATGATTTTCCTGATGACTTAATATTTTTGAAAATAAATGACTTTCAAAAAATAAAATTTATTTTTCACATACTCATGAGTTATTAAAAAAGTACATACATAGACCATATACACACACACATACACACATACATATATGTTATATATAATCTATATATAAATACAGCTATACATTCATTTATATAAATATTTTATATAGATATAATTAATTATGTACATATAGTTAATAGCTTAGATGACAGAAAATATTTTAATTATTTTACAAAATTTCACAAAAGAAAAGACAGATTGACTTGAAGTATATGAAAATACTTACTCTTTACTCTGTCATTCAGGCATTAGTTTTGTTTCATTCATGCAGATCCTTAGTGAAATTCATAACTATACATAAATGTATTAGTAGTGACATGGATATAATCTATTCGTGTTTTTTTCATTGAACTGACAATCAAAGATAGCAGTTGATGCACATACAAGCTATCTCAAATTCTATATCTCAATGTCTAATACTTATCATGAACACCAATGTAAGTTTAAAATCAAAAAGGTCTGCACAATCAAAGTGGGTAATGGAAGAAAAGACTAGTAAGCAGACAGAAGAAAATAAAAAAAATTCTCTTTGATTTTTGAAAAGTTGAAACTCTGAATCAATAATCATAACAAAGAATGGGTTTGTTAAAAGTTTCACCACTGATATGATTGAGGATACTTTATGTGGTGAAATCTGTGGCAGGTAGGATCAACTAAATTAAGTAAGTGTCCCTAGTGACCTGCTTTGAATTCACTAAGGAATGTAAAATACAATTAATATTGAAAAACGAAACAAAACAAAAGCTAAAGCACCTAGAAAACAAAGCAAGCGCTAATGCATCCAGGAATTGAGACAGTGTCCTTAGAGACTGGAAAATGCGTTAATAGTACCAAGGTCAACATGCTTAATGAGTACAGTAAATCTTTGCCAAAATGATGATCTAAATAACATTTTGGATTTTTTTTTTTGTTCACTTCATTTCACATTCTATGAATTGTTAATGAAATAGAGCAACTTTTCAAATGCTTCTTGGTAATTTCCACATCACTAATCATGTAACAGTAATATTAATAAAATATTACAATCTTTTGTCTGTTTTTGAAAAAAAATTATTCACTGATTCCTTGTCTTTTCTAAGGTATATGCATATCCTTAGTATCCTTAGTAGATATGAAACTTTCTCCAGTCTTATATGTTATAAATTCTATTTCATAAATTTTAAACACAATTTATTGAGGGGTTGACATACAAAATTTGGTTAAGAGCTGGCCCTGTGCACTAGTGGTAGGGGAGACAAGATCCCATATGGCCAACTGAACGGTTCGATCCCAGCTCTGATAGTTTGAAAAACACGCCATGCATTGTGTGTGTGTACAAAATCTTAATTAAATGGAAAATGGAGGAGAAAGTATTATAGTATGACCACACCCTGGTGAGAGGTGCTTTCACCCTCTCCTTGTCTCTGTTTCTCTCTGACAAGAACACATTCTACCTGGAAAAAAAAAATACTGGTTAATATGTTGTAAAGTATATTCATCTGATTTATTATTGAGAAATTTGCTCTATGTTATGAGGACTTCTAATTTTCCTCTAAAGAGTTATTCAGTTGTTCAAATGCTATTTTAAAAGAATTAACTATTAGATTAGTTTTTCTCTCGTCTTTTAAATCATTTTTTTATTTACCTTACTTTTTTCATTTGGAAAAGAAGAAAGGTCACCGCCATCACTTGATGAATTTTTAAGATTTTCTATAGACCATAAGGAAAGTAAATTTCCTGACCTTTTCCCTGCCTCAGTTTTACTACATGGTTAATTCATCATACTTATGTGACCAATGGAAGGAGGCTGAAGAAAAAGAAAAGGGTTTATGAGTTTAATGTTGGATCAATAGACGCCCAATGTTACATCTAACATTAACCATTAGTGAAGAAAGTAAAAAGATACTCTTTGCCAGGGAGAGCTGATTTTAATTTGGAGGAGGATTGGTGTCAAGGAAACACGGTGGGACAACATAAAATAATTTGATGGGGGGGCTGTGTCATACTACAAGCATGACATGATTGTATCAATGTACTGCATGCTCTCTGTTGGAAGTGTGGATGGCAAAGGGAGAAGAGAGAATGGAGTTAGCAAAAATAGAAATTAGACGGATCCAAGTTTAAAATTTCTGATAATATCAAATGATAGGTTTAAGGTGAATAATTTATTAGAATTTCCAATTTATTGCTTCATTAAAAATAAAACAAACAACTTGGGGCCAGCAAGTAGCATGGTGGTTAAGGGTGCTGGATTTCCATATGGCCAATCGTGGTTTGAGCCCCAGGCCTGGCTGCTTGCTTCCTTACCTTCCATCTCTCTCTCTGTCTCTCTCTGTCTCTATCTGGTCAAATTAAAATAAAATATATATAGTTAAATAAAATAATTCCTAAAAAATAATTAAGTAAAAATTGTGTTCCTACATATACATCACTCCATATTATTATAGAGAATCTTTATATATATACATATGGGAAAAAATGTAAAATATTTATCACCAATAGAATGTAAATGAAAGCACCTATTTAAATTATAAATTAAGTATATTCTTAAGTCTTGTTTCATTGGAATATATCAAGTTATATGCAGTTTGGTTTGACACTGATACAAGGTCAAATGCAGAAAGTCTGAAAGCCAGAATTTATTAGTAAAATTTTAAAATTTGATTAAATTTCTTAAACACAAGGATGGGAGTATAATTTATAATCCATTGTAATACTTCAAAAAGTCACTTCCTTAAATTTACCTTTACTCGACATTGTTTCATAAACATTGTGCATCCATATTATTTTATTTTGTGTTCTTTTCCCTTGCCACTTGTTTCCCCTGAAAATATTGCTCATGACCCATTTGCCTTTGGTTAGCCCTTCACATTACCCTCTTTTCACTCCACTACTGCCTGTGGTCTGATTCTCTTCAGAAGTTGAGAAAGATAAAAACTGAGTAGAAACACCTGTGGTAGTAAGTAAGTTTGTATCTGTCACATAACATGCTACTTTTTCTAGAAAATTAGCAAAATTTTAAAATAAAATAAATAGCATAACACTATTATATACGAGTTAAAGATAAATATATTTGCGTACTACAAATATTGGCAAAATATGATTATTACTATTATTATTATTATTAGAGGTTCTTACCTTTGAGTACATGGGCTTACTGGAAAGAGAGAGAGGAAAGAGAGAGAGGAAAGAGAGAGAGGAAAGAGAGAGAGAGAAACAGTGAAAAGGACAGTGAGAAATCACACACCTCTCTCCCACCACAGGTGGGGATGGCCATGTTGCGATCCCCTTTCCTCCATTCTCCTCCGCTCACACATGCACAGTGTATGTTTTGAGCCACCAGGTCCAGGACTCAACTGTAGTCGGCCAAGGGGCAGTCCAGAGATGTAATCACTACACCATCTGCTGGCCCTTCCAAAATGAATGTTTTTAACCAGAAGAGTGTCAATGAGGATGATGTGTTGTAAGTTCCAGAAATGCTTTGAAGACCCATTTGCTAATAGACTACATGTTGAGTGCAAAAGAAATGTTAGATTTCATTGAGGTGTTTGACCCTATTATCCATAAGAAGAGAGTTATAGAAAACAAGATTGGCTATTTTAAGTAGTACTTTTTGGATCCATGGGCTTAATGTAGTCAGGAAAACAGATTTATGTAGAGTGTAGGGGTATCTGCTAGAAATAAAATTAGGGAGTTATGAGCAGATAGATGGAGGTTGAAAACACAAGACTGGGAACCAGCAGATGGTGTAAAGGTTACATCACTGGACTCTCACGTAGTTGACCATAGTTCAAGTCCAAGATCGGGTGGCTTAAAACTCATCCTGGGCGCATGTGCATGTGTGCTCAAGATCCTGAGAGGAGAATGGAGAGGAAGGGATTGAAGTGTGACCATTCCTCCAGGGGGTGATTTCTCAATTTTTTGTCCCTCTCTCTCTTCTCTATCTCTCTGGCTAGTGCATGTGCCCTATCGCACAAATTCTGAGACAAAACAAAACAAAACAAAAGACACAAGACTGAATGAGAGCAACTTGGGAATAAGTAGAGAAAGAAAAGAGATCCAATCAAAAGATTCAGTCCAACATACAGAATCAGGAAAATAAGGAAGGAGCGGCAGAAACTACATAGAAGTGCACATACCGAGGTAGGCATGAGGAACACCAGGTGAATAAGGTATCATGGAAATCAACTGAACAAGGGGTTTCAGAGAGGTTCCTAATGTTCTTGAGCCTTGGCATAAAAAAAAACACATTCTCTCTAGAGGCGATAAAATCATACTAGGTCTCAATTTTTTTCTGTAGGTAAAATTTCAAATACAGTATCTAGCAAATTATCAAACACTGAAATAGGAATAAAAACAAACATAAGTAGAAAAGCCAAAATTATGTCTACATTGGGAGATTATCTGTTTTTTTTTTTTGTATAAAAAATATGTACTATGTTCAAGGAAAGAGCTAAACTCTAAATTCTGGATATTTAACCTCTCTCTGTTCTCTTTCCTCAAATAATTTAAATAAGGATTTACTTATAGTCTAGGTATCATGCCAAGTTTTCATTCTCATCTTCCCATTTATAACAGTTCTTTCCCACATGACATAAGACAAACACAGCTCTCACCTCTCCTCAGTCTTGCTATCTTACCATATTCCACGGAACTGAGATATTAAAACTATGGGGTACCGCAAGGACTCTTCAAAATACTTATGTTGGTGAAGTGCCCTTTAGTCAAGGTGCTGTAATGAACCTGTTTTAAGAGCTGCATTTCCTCTGGTATTTTACTTTTTATTTTCAATATTTTAAAATATAATAATTAATTTTAATGTTATAAACATATAAAACATAATTGGTAAAGAAGGAATGTCTGTTTTAAACATTGCTGGTTTTTATGAGGATAAAGGTACTGATAACAGTGGTATGTAAGTTTGAACCAATCAAATATAATGTCAGGTCACTCTGACCTCATAGCACCTATGAGCAAATAAACACTGAATAACCAGGGGGCAAATAAGCAGCTGAAGGCAATAGGTGACAGAGAATAAATTGTTGCATGGTTCTCTCTTCATCCCTGCTCCATTTCCCTCCTCACCTGCTTTTCAAAAAAATTAATTCTTTTTACAAAAATATTATTTATTCATTTATTTATTTTAATTTGACCACACACACACACACACACGAGAGAGAGAGAGAGAGAGAGAGAGAGAGAGAGACAGAGAGAAAGCGAGAAATCAAGCCACCAGTTCCGAGACTTAAACTGTGGTCGGCCACGTGGAAGTGTCCAGCGCATTAACCACTATGCTACCTGCTGGCCTCCTAAGATTTTTAATTCTTGAAATTTATTAATTGCTTAGTTAACTTGGATCTTAATTGATTTATTGCTTAAATAGTTTGTAAAATGAGAAGAAATGTGTTTAATAAGTGTTTTATAGTTTTAATAGGTGTGTCTTCCATTTGTATTCCCTGATTGACTTTGTTATAATCTAAAATTGAATCTAAATTCAGTGTGTGCGATAACATAGTAATTTTATCTCGTTTCATAAAACACCTGAATAGACTCTGAGCAAATCTAATGAAGGTGTCTCTACTTAGTGCATTCTCTCTTTACATGGTGTAGTATAAATTTCTATATTATGCAGATAAATGTATATTGATCTGTACCATGTTTCTCCTTCCTTCTGATTTTGTGAAAGTGACTTAGCTATTTATTACCAGGATATGAATGAAGTTTCTCTCTGTGTGATCATTTGTGAGAGAATTGTGTGTTTTTTTTGTTTTGTTTTGTTTTGTTTTGTTTTTTGCTTGATTTGTTTTTAAAATTTTCTGGAGAGACAAAGTAAGAGATATATATAGAGAGAGACAGAGAGGGAGAGAGAGAATAAGAGAAAGACCCCCCAGAATGGATGACCTCATCACAATCTCTTCTCTTCCACTTTCCTCTCAGGATTTTGGGCATGCACTATTATGTGCCGACCATGTTTTTCAAGCCACTGGATTTGGGACTTCAGTTGCGCAGTTGGCCATGTCTGAAGCACTATTTCTCCTGGCTGTTTTTGTTTCATTTTGTTTTCCTTTTTTTTCTTTTTTTTCTCTTTTGGGCGCGTGCACTCGCCAGAAAGACGGAATGAGACAGACAGAAAAGGAGAAATCACCCCCCAGTGGGGATGGCCAGGCTGCAGTCCCTTCTTCTCCATTCTCCTCTCAGGATTTTGGGCACATGAGCCTAGCGTGAGTTTAAGCCACTGGGTCTGGGACTCGAAACGCGGTCAATTACATTGGAGTTCAGCAACAGCCATTACGCTAACTGCTGGTCCCTTCTTTTTCTTTTTTAATCCTTGTTTGTTCTTAACTTTTTACTTGGGGAATTTTATTTCTCCAAATTCTCAATGAGGTGATGTTGTCAACCCTGTTTTATTTTAAGCTAACATAATTGCCCCCCAATAGAAAACTGTTCATTGTATGGGTTTCTAAATTTTCATTATATTTTTGAAAAATTATAATCCCTCCAAAAAACTGAAAGAAATTATAACAAATCATGAGAGGTGTTACAATAATTAACAATGCTTTACATAGTTTGAACTGAATACCTATTTCTAAATCACTGAAGAAAATGTTCAAAATTGACTTTCGAATCATAGTATAAGGCAAAAGTTTTGTTTTTCTAAAAAATGAACACAATTACATTTCTTAAAAAGGAAGTAGGAGTAATATTTGTATTAGGTATTCATATACTACTCTCTTAGTGATAGATTCATATATTAGAACTAAAAACATCCTATGAAGGTATTATTATTGTTATCTTGGAACATATGCATTATCTATGATCCAAAATACCATGCTAGTTTGTAATGTCTCTATAATTGCCTTGAAATAATTATTTTTTAAAGTGGAAAACTGAATACTAATTTATATTATAATTTTTGGAACACTAAACCTATTTTTAGTTAAATAATAAAGTCAAAAGGCTAACTGGTCCTTTGTAGATGCAGGGTTTTTTTTTTTTTTTCTTATTTTTCCTTAGGGACACTATCTCCTTAGATTTTCCACAGAGAACATTTGCTCCTGTTAAATAATTGGAAGCTAGTAAATAAGTTTCAAGCGAATCATTTCAGGATAATCTTTGTGAAGGGTTGTGAGATAGGATTAGTTGGACAAACACTTTATAATTTGTGTGGTATTAAAAAGAAGAATTTATTAGAAATCTTTATTATACAAGGCATGGATTTTGCATGTATTTAGATACATGTGATAGTGAAGAAAAGTTGTATAATTAAAACATTTACATCTTAAGTCTGCTTTAAATTAGCCTGAGAGATTGTTTCATTATTAATTTTCCTGCCTACAAAAGTAAATATTTTCCAATGAGTATGTTTGCCTTTTATTATAGGTGCTCATGTATTTCAGAGAACATGATACTAATATATACTGCCAATGGTAAGTAAAACAGTAGTGTTACTTTTCTTTCAAAAATTGAAGAATAATTTCAAAAACCTTGAAAGTTACATACAAGTAAATGATTCAGTGGTGATACTTATTATTGTTCTTTGAATAGAACATTAATAATTGTTCACATGAATCTATGATGGAAAAAACATGAAAAACTGGCATTTGTGCTTGCATTAATAATGCTTTAGTATTAGAAACAGACACTACAGTTTAAAACTGTGACAGAATAATTATTCTACTTCTGATTAAAGAAACTCTTAAAAACTTTAGAAGTCAATCATACCTATAAATTTGAAGAGATTTTTCATTGACAATTTATTTCACTTCTTTTAATACATTAAAAAAATAACTGTTTTGGAAGAATTGATTCTGATTAACATGTGTGAGCAATGACAACTGATCATTGATAATTACTTATTACTAAATCTACTCTTGTTGAAGAACAAATATCTGTTTTCTGATTTTGAAATTACTCTGATACCCACATTGACCCTACAGGAATGTACAATGTTCTTTTCAGGAAATGTAGATGTTAGAATGTGAATACATTAGTAAAGTGAATGGTACCAAGTTAAGAAGAGATCAAAGAAGAAAGACTTAGGTGGTCTTCCTGAAATCTACCATTTCTATCAACAGACTGGATATAATTCATTGGAAAATTAGTACAGGAGTAGAAGATAGCTACTAAAAGAGACCAAATGAGAAAAACAATTATTTACTAAAGTAATAAAATTATTCACTTAGGTAAGTTGAATAATTCATTTGTGAGATAATTACCTAAATCATGTATGAGGAAAATAGACATTGAGTAAACAAAGAAATACTTCAGAAAAAAAATATTATTGGAATGAATAATTTAACTGATGAGAAATAATTTAATTTAAATATTTCAACTTTAAATCGAGAAAACAATGCATAATACATAGTATTTTTTCTATAAGTGTTTATGGTCTAAGTTTATTTAGAAATAGTTTAACTATTTTACGAAGTTTTGTCAAATGAAGAAATAAGGTGCATAACTATACTTTCAGTTAAAAACGTGACTCTAAAATATACAACCAATCAGTTTCTGACACATTAGCCGTTATTTTTCACTATTGTTAAGTAATAAATTAGAGAAGTGTACAAAAAACTTACATATGTGTTTTACTTGATCATGGTCTTTGATAGAATACTGTTTAAATGACTGAATTTTATATACCATATATTTTTTAAGTTTATGCTGTAAAGTGTATGCATTCACTAAAGTGAGAAAAAGAGAGAGAAATGAGAAGAAATCCCTGGGGGATGGCCATATATTAATCCCTTCTTCATGCTCCTCTCAGGATTTCAAGCATGCATGTACATGTGCCTGGCAAGATTTTCAAGTCACTGTGTCCGGGACTCCAACCATATAGCTGGTCATGTGGAACCCAGCGTCTTAACTTGCTGGGCCCTGAATTATGAGTTAATATCTATGTACATGAGAAGCGTATCTCAATCACCATTATGTTCATGTACATTGGCATAAATCATACCTAATTGCACCATATGTAGACACTTACAAAAAACTAAGATCAATTTATACAAACTTTTTTGGAACATCATATAAAAGTATACTTAGGAGAATTATTTTTTATAAGAATATATATTTACCGATGCCCTAACTTCAAAATCTGTTTTCTGAATGAATGAAAGTATTTAAGGAATTATTTTTAAATAGTTTATTTTCCATTTTTGTTGTTGTTGTTGTTGTTAATATAGGCCATGTGTGCTTGCCAGAGGTAGGGA
>NW_006200508.1:25397-32880 GCF_000334495.1 Tupaia belangeri chinensis
GAGAGGATGCACCTTACAATGGGGTATGGTCTTGCCACTATCTATTCCTCATCATTTCTCTATCCTGTGCACTCATGCACATATATGTCTACCCTGATTTCAAGCTTCTAGGGCCTGGACTGAAATTGTGGTTGGCTATAGTTTGCTTATCTGCTGGGCTATGAGATTAGCCTTCTATTTTGCACTTGTAAACAATACCATGCCATTTAGCTTGTATAAAACATGAGAGTTCAATTCATTGGTCTTTATGAAAAGTACATCTTGCATTATATATTATAAAAATGTTTTCCTTTCTAGAAACTTGTTTGTTTATATTACTAAGTTATCTTCTTGTAATAAGAGTTTCAGTTTATTATATTGTATATTCTCAGGACCCAATTATATCAGTAGCAAGTAAATCTGTTTTAAAAACCAATAAAATATTTACATTAATTTTATAAAGTATAGGATGTATAGCCTTGTTTAGCTGGTAAGAGATTTCAGAATGGTGCTGAATAACAGTGGTGTTAGTCAGCATCCGTGTGTAGTTTGGTTTCTACAAAATTCTATAATTTATCCAGTTATTTTATATATAGATATAGATATAGATATAGATATAGATATAGATAAAATATTTGTATTATTTATCTGATCCCTTGGTCTTACTCTTCTTAGAAATCTTAATATTGCTTTAATTAAGGAATCTGTATTGGATAATAAGGTATAAAGTTACATCCTCTAAAATATTGCTTTACTCCTTCATACTGTTAATAGGATAACAAAAAAATACACTATTACTATTTTTGACCATTATTGTATTATTTAAGCTAAAAATAAAATTCAGTCTGTAACACATATTGCATTAATTTTATTGTGCTTTCAACATAATTTCTGACATAAATTTATACCAAAATATTTTGAAATGTGTTCTGATATTTCAAAATTTCTTTTTTTAAGAATTATTTTATTCAACTTTATTTATTTATTTGTTTATTTTGATTTGACCAGAGAGGGACAGAGCAAGTGGGGGCAGAGTTAGAGAAAGTAAGCCGCCCAGTCCAGGACTTAAACCACAGTCAGTCATGTGAGAGTCCAGTGCCTCTAACCACCATGCCATCTGCCAGCCCCAGTATTTCAAACTTTCTTTCTGCATATGTAGTTACTGGAAATATTTAGGCATCCAAGATGGTAATAATCACTGAGGAGATAAGACTTTTTTATAATAAGCATATTTTCCTGTATCCACATATCCATGAAGAGACACTCACACATGCAACACACACAAACAGACACATACACACACTTTGTTTACTCTTTTCTCTTTCTTGGTCTGTAGCCATATCTTTTATCAATGTATCACCTGTCAATCATATTGTATTGTATATAGAATGGTATTGTATATATGGTTTGAATTTCATGTCACCCTCTGGGACATTCTTTTTAGAGTTAGTGTTATGTTTCTAAGATTCATTCATGTTGCTATAGTTTTACTATTTTATTTACAGCAACATATTCCATTGAAATCAAACACATCACAGTTTATTTATGGAGAATTGTGTTTTCATAATCATTTGTTTCGAGAAATATTGAAGTGTCATTTTTAATTTCTTCAGTTTTGAAGTCATTCAGGAATAAATTGTTCAGTTTTAATATACTCTTGTATTTTTGAAGGCTCTTTCTGTTGTTGATTTCAAGTTTAATTCAATTGTGCTAGAAAAGATGCTACATCTGGCTGGCTGTTGTGTGGTGGTTAAAGGCTCTGGACTTCCACATAGCCAACTGAAGTTCAAGTCCTGGACCTGATGGCTTGCTTTCTCACTTTCTCTCTCTCTCTTTCTCTGCCTGTCTCTGATCAAACTGGAAAAAAATAAATACAGTTAAATAAAATATATTTTTAAAAAAGGAAAAGATGCTAGATATGATTTCTATACTTTTAAATTTATATTGTTTTGTGCCCTATATGTGGTCAGTCTTTGAAAATGTTCCATATGGGGCTCAGAAAAATGTATATTTGTAGTTGTTGGATGGTGTGTTCAGTAAATGTCTGTCAGATCCCTTATTAATAGTTTATGATATCATTTAGCTCCTATGTCTCTTTGTTTATATTTTTGTCTTTGTGGCCTTTCCACTGGTGAGAGTTGGGTGCTGAAATACCTAACAATTAGTGTGTTGCAGTCTCTCTCTCTCTTACGGTTTAGCAGTGCGGTTTTTATATATTTGGGTGCTCTGATATTTGGTGCATAAATATTCATAATTATTATATCTCCTTTATTATTCATTCCTTTAATACTACATAGTTACCTCTTTTTCTTTTTTGTACAGTTTTTAGCTTAAAGTCTGTTGTCTGATATCAGTTCATGACTGTAGCATATTTTTGTGGTTCCTAGTTGCATTTTCCATTCCTTCACTTTCAATCTACGTATGTCTTCATCAATGAAGTGTATTTCTTGTAAGTAACATATGGTAGGCTCTTTCTTATTCTTTTTTTTAACTTCTCATTCAGTCACTCTGTGTCTTTTTTATTAGAAATTCAATCTGTTAACATTCAATGTTATTTTAATATGTGTAGACTTATTTCTGCTGTTTTGTTAGTTATTGTTCTTAGTAGTTTTGTGTCTTCTTGTTTCTATTTGTCTTCCTTTAATTTTCCCGATGTTTTATTCCCTTAAGTATTTCTTGAAGAACCGATCTAGTATTGACAAATTCTTGCAGTTTATGTTTATTTGAGAATGATTTTATTTCTCCTTCCAATTTAAATATAACCTTGGCATGTATAGTATTTTTGGTTGAAATTTTTGTCTTTTGGTATTTTAAATAGTCTTTTCATTTCTTCCTTGACTGCATGGTTTCTGCTGAGGTTAGTCTGATGGATTATCCTTTGCAAGTAACTTGACATTTCTCTCTTACTACTTGTAGAATATGATGTTTGTCTTTAACTTTTGCCATTTGGCAATGATGTGTCTTGGAGAGGATCTTCTTATGTTGCCTCTATTTGGTGTCCTTTGTATTTCCTGTATCTGGGTGTTTGTATGTCTCCATTAAAAAGATTTTCTATGCCTTTACCCAATCTCTTCACTTTCTGGAATACCCATTAAGGGAATATTCAGCTGTTTAATGGTGTCAAGAATTTCCTCTATGCTGTTCTAATTTTTTTTTTAGAGGTTTTTGCCTTAGGGCACATGCACTCAACAGAGGGAGAAAGAGAGATAAAGAGAGACAGAGACAGAGAAAGAGAGAGGCAAAGTGAGAAATCACCCCACGGGGGGATGGCCGTGCCACAATCCATTTTCTTCCATCTCCTCCTGGTATCTTATACATGCATGCACACATGCCTGGCATAATTTTCAAGCTGTGATTTAGGTTTGGGACCTCAATCAATCATGGTTGGCCATCTGAGAGTCCAGCGATGTCACCACTGTGCCATCTGCTGGTCTCTGTTTGAATTTTCTATTTTTTTTTGAGAGAGAGATTTTTGCTATAGGGCACGTGCGTTTGCCAGAAAGACAGAGAGTGACAGAGAGACAGAAAACGAGAAATCACCACCCCAGGGTGGATGGCCATGCCGCAATCCCTTCTCCATTCTCCTCTCGGGATCTTGGGCATGCACGCACATGCGCCTGGCGTGAGTTTAAGCCTGAGTGCAACTCTGGCAGTTCGTCCAATTTAGCTATAGACAAGCCTATCTGTGAGACTCAAGTAGGTCTTTTGTGGTCTACATGGAACATCTGGTGATTGAGATGGCCCTGTATGTGGCCCCAGGAAGGTTGTTGAAGTAGGACCAGAGGCAGATCTGTCTGTCAGATCTTCATGAACTGCGGAATCAGGAAGTGGTCTAGGCAGTGCCCAGTCTTCCTTCCTCTGACCTAGAGTAGGGCTCTCTGATGTTCACCTCTTTGTCAGGTCCTTCTTTCCTTTCCTTTGCCCACACTTTTAGTTCAAGGAGGTGCATTTGGTAGTCTCAGTTCGGAGAAGTAGCTACTCCCCATATTCTAGCCTTGTCTCTGAGGGAGAGGGAGACTGCAGGTCTGCCCAGCCCACTAGCACAGAGTAAGTGTCCAGATTCCTCAGTCTCTTTTAAGGAAGGAGGCATACTGCCATATTCCATCCTCTGGTGAGGCAGCAGGATACACAGATCTCTGGTGTAAGGGGGCTGGTAGGCTTCAGTCACTGTGAATGTTCACCTCATTTTTTCCCCAATCACAGGGGCTTCCTCATTTTTCTGATGTGTCCTCTGCTTCTGCCAGACTGTGGAGAATGAAGATGGTCCAGTCCTCACTCCAATTCAAGCTCCACCCATTGGTCAGCTCCTAAAATGGCACTGAGTTCTCTCAAATATGGAGTCTGTTATGGATCTTTTGCTATATATATAAATCTATTCATATTCACTCTGGTTTTTGTACCATTTCCCCCTAGAATTTGATTGAACCATAACAGAGAAATGAAGAACAAAACAAGACAAATAGAGTTTATTCTTCTAGGACTAACAGATAATTCTCAGTTACAGACTGTAATTTTCATATTTCTATTTCTAAATTACATGCTGTGTTTGATAGGCAATGTAACTATCATTGCCCTCACTCTGCTAGATTCTCATCTGAAGACCCCAATGTATTTTTTCCTCCGAAATTTCTCTTTCCTGGAAATTTCATTCACTACTGCTTCCATTCCCAAATTCCTCGCTACCATTGTAACCAGAGAAAGGACTATTTCCTATAATGGTTGTGTATCTCAGTTGTTTTTTTATGTATTCTTGGGGGTTACAGAATTTTTCCTTTTGGCGGCTATGTCTTATGATCGCTATGTTGCCATCTGTAAACCTTTGCATTATACATCCATCATGAGTAACAAAGTTTGCCACCAGCTTATACTGAGTTCTTGGATAACTGGATTCCTGGTCACTTTCCCACCACTAATTTTAGGCCTGAATCTGGATTTCTGTGGTTCAAATGTAATTGATCACTTCATTTGTGACATATCTCCTTTTTTGCAACTTTCTTGCTCAGATACACACTTACTAGAACTAATTGCATTTTCCTTAGCTGTGATGACACTCATTGTCACACTGTTATTAATAGTGCTTTCTTATTCTTACATCATCAGGACAATTCTAAAATTTCCATCAGCTCAGCAAAAGAAAAAAGCCTTTTCCACCTGCTCTTCTCACATGATTGTCGTCTCAATGACTTATGGTAGCTGTATATTTATCTACATAAAGCCATCAGCAAAT
This sequence comes from Tupaia belangeri chinensis, assembly GCF_000334495.1. Classification (NCBI taxonomy): domain Eukaryota; kingdom Metazoa; phylum Chordata; class Mammalia; order Scandentia; family Tupaiidae; genus Tupaia; species Tupaia belangeri. The sequence goes on from NW_006200508.1 coordinate 30,604, forward strand.
GAAAGAGTTACTGTAAGCAAAGGAGTTGCTGTGCTCAATACTTCAGTTGCCCCTTTACTGAACCCATTCATTTATACTCTGAGAAATCAGCAAGTTAAACAAGCTTTCTGGGTTGTATTCAGAAAGATATTACCTGCATTAGACAAGTAATGCTATTTATTTAAAAATTAATGTGAAAATATAAAGAACTTTGAATGAAAACTATGTTACTCTCCTAGTTAAGAATTAGTATCTCATGGGACCAGCAGTTGGCATGATGGCTATGTCACTAGACTCCTGTGTAGTCACCCACAGTTTGAGTCCCGAACCCGGCAGCTTAAATGCAGTATATATAGCTTTACAGATTTGCATTCTATTAATTCTGAGATTGTTCTTCAGTACAAAACTTTTGTATATTAGAAGATAAAATTGTAATATTGATTTTCTGTAAAAGCATGTTAGAATAAAATGAATGATTGGTTTGGTTGCATTGTAGAATACAAGGTCTCCAAGAGCTGGCTCTCTTAAAGAATGGTACTTCTCTCCATTTTCTTTAAAAGCACTTTTCTTTAACACTCTTGTTTTAAAAAGTTCCATTAGAACTTATTCTTGAAAATAATTTCATAAAGTGATTTTTTAAAAAATACTATCAATTAGAACCATCAAAAAAGCATAACTTTCAGTACCAGCAGTTGGTGTAATGGCTATGTTGCTGTACTTCCATGTAGTCAACCATGATTTGAGTCCCGGACCTGGTGGCTTAAACTCACGCCGGGTGCATGTGTGTGTGTGTGCCTAAGATCCCGAGAGGAGAATGAAGGAGAAGGGATTGCAGCATGGTCATTCACCATGGGTGACTTTTTTGCTTTCTGTCTCTCTGTTTCTGTCTTTCTGGAGAGTGCACGTGCACTATAGCAAAAAACCTCTCCAAAAAACAAAAATAAAAAGCAAAAGAAAGCATAACTTTCTTCCAAATGAATCATAGATTTTATTGGTGTGATATTATTTGTATTTTTGTTAGGAAGATTTTAAAGATTTTAAAGATTTCCCCAAATGGCATGCAAGATTGATTTGCTTTACTTCCTCACAAAATACATTCTTGTTTTGATCAAATTTGGAGCAACCCATAGGACTAAATTGCATTAGGGCACAATACCCAACACCTGGTGTAAACTTCAGCCTTGAGATTCTTGACTACAGACAGTAATTTTTCTTTAATGATGGAAACGTATCAAAAGGACATCCTACCAGCTTATAGGAGCTTCTGAATAACTTGTTCAAATATGAAACAAATTAAAAATCATATGACAAAATGAGCAATGTATTATCAATAATATTATAAGTAATAAAATTGAATTAGTTATAGTCTCCCAACTAAGACAAGCCAAAGTCCAGATGGATTAGCTGCTAAATTCTACAAATAATTTACAGAAGTATTCATACCAATTCTACTCAAACTATTTCTAAAAATCCAATGGAGAGAACACTCTCAAACTCATTTTATAAAGATAGCATCTTGGTACCAATTGCAAACAAGGGCACAAAATAATATAAAATCACTGACCAATATCCCTGATGTACACAGATGCAAAATTCCCCAACATAATACTAGAAAATTGGGGACCAGCAGGTAGTGTGGAGGTTACCACACTAGATTCCCACATGGCCTAACATGGTTTGAGTGCTGGACCAGGCAGCTTGAAAATCATGTTAGGCTGTGGATGCATGCCCCAAATTCAAGGAGGGCAATGGAAAAGAAGGGATTTCAGTGTGTTCATCCTCCCTGGAGGGTGATTTCTCATTTTCCCTTTCACTGTCTCTCTTTAGCAAGTCACATGCCTTATGGCAAAAGCCTTAAATAAACAAACAAAGAAAAAATATTAGAAAATTGAGACAATACATTAAAAAGATTACACATCATAACCAAGAAAGATTCATCGCAGGGTTGCAAAGATAGTTTAACATTTACAAAACAACAAGTTTAATACATCATATTAACAAAAGAAAAATCAGACGATCATGTCATTTGATGCAGAAGTAACATTGGATAAATTACAATAATCCTTCAGTAATAAAGCTCTCAAAAATAGAGAAGGTACATCTCTGAACACAAAAAGGTCAGATATAACAGATCCACAGCTATCATTACACTGCATGGGGAAACATGGAAAGCTTTTCTGCTAAAAACTAGAACAACACAAATATGTCCACATTCTCCACTGTTTTTCAATATAGTATTGGAAGTCTTTTCCAAATCAGACAACAGGATAATTTAAAAAAAAAAAAAAAAAACATTGA
>NW_006200508.1:32940-35894 GCF_000334495.1 Tupaia belangeri chinensis
CTGAGACAAAGTAAATGCATTTACAATTGCCTCAAAAAATTAACATAACCAGGAAAAAATCTAAGGAACTAAGATTCCCACAAAGAAAACTGCAAAAAGCTGAAGAAAGAAAGTAAGAAAAGATACAAAGCAATGAAAAGATATCTTATGTTCATGAATAGGAAGAATCCATATAGTTAAAATGTTGATATTTACTGAAACTAATCTACAAATTCAACGTAATTCTTATAAAAATACTAGTGATATTTTTCACAGAAATATAATCATTACATTTCTCTGGGCTCCATATTGCAAAAGCAAGGTTGACCAAAAAGAATAAAGTTGGAGCATCTTATTAACTGACTTCAAAAATACATTACAATATATTACAAAGAGATAATAATTAAAATAACTTTCTGGCACAGAAACAGACACATAAGGCAATGGAACCAAACAAAGTATCAAAACATAATTTCAACAACTGTCAACTGATTGTTTGACAAGGATCCCAAGAAAATCCAAGGGAGACAAGACTGTTTTCAATAAATGCTGCTGGAAAAACTGGACTTTCACCTGCAGGAGAATAATACTAAACCCTTGTTCCTCATCATTAAAACTGCTTGAGGAAAGCACAGGGGAATCACTGCACAAATTTTGACTATCAGAGATTTCTTAAGAGCCCTAAAGCACAGGTAATAACCCTAAAAATAGACAAGCAGGATTATATCACTGCTAAAAAGTTTTCACACACCAAAACAAACAATAAATAGACAACTCACAGAATGGGAAAATAACTTGCAAACTATACTTCTGATAAAGGGTTGATAACCAGAATGTACAAGGAACTCAATTAGATCACCTGCAAAACAACTAATGATCCAAATTAAAAATGAGCAATTGATGTAAACAGATTATTCTCAAAAGAAGAGATACAAATGGCTAAAAGACATATGAAAAAAAAAAATGACAATGTCTCTTATCATAGGGCACAAATGAAATCCACAATGAGGTAGCACCTAACTCCAGTCAAAATGACTACCATCCTCTCCCCACCAACAAAAGAATAATAATTTTTCATGAAGATACAGAAAAAGATAAAGAAAAAGACAAGTTATTACACTGCTGGTGAGAATGTACAGCAATTGTAGAATACAGTATAGGGTGTTCAAATAAATCTGAAAATAGAATTACCATTTGACTCAGTAATTCTACTATTGGATATACATTCCAAGGACAGGAAATCACTCTCTCAAAGAAACATTTCCACCTCCATGCTTATGGCAGTAATATTTACAATGGCTAATACATGGATTAATCTAAGTGTCCAACAACTGATAAATGGATAAAGAATATGTGGCACATGTACATAATGGAATACTACTCAGTCATAAAGGACAATGGTCTTCTGGCATTTGACCTGAAATAAATGAACTCAGAAGATTTAATGCTAAGAGAAATAAATCAGGCTAGAAAAGAAAAATAATATATGTCCCAGTTTGACATTTATCAAGTATTCTCACTCTGTCATGGAAACTTAGGACTTGATAGCATTCAAGTAGAATAAGTGCAGATACTAAAGGTTGTACTGGGATGTGGAGTGGAATGGGAAAAAAATATTAACAAACACCAGAATGCATGCATCCTTAATTTGATTATTACAAACTGTATACCTCTTTAAAAATTCATACTTTACCACTAAAAGATGTGCAACAATTATATGAAAACCAGAAATTACCCTCTTTGTAAATATCTCCTCCTGCAATTGTGGATTTGTCTATTTTTCTTCTTATCTTGTGGATCTTTGCCTTATATCTGTTGGTGTTTTATAATGAATATACAGACATATATGAATAACTTGTGTTTCTTAATATGTAAGTGACCATATTATATAAATATTTTTACTTTTATCTTTAGAAATATTTCTTGCTTTTTATAAAAACTATTATTTATTTAACTTTTGCTTATTATTTATTATTATTTTAAATTTTGCTATAGGGTATGTGCACTCACCAGACAGAGAGAGAGAGAGAGAGAGAGAGAGAGAGAGAAGGAAAGTGAGAAAGCAAGCTTCCAGGTCTGGGACTCAAACCATGGTTGGCCATGTGGGTGACCAGTGCCCTAACTACAATGCCACCTGATAGCCTCAATATTTCTTGCCTTAACATTGTCTGTTTAACTAACAGATCATATTTTAAAATATTACAGTAACATGGGTTTAATAGGAAGGCAATAATTAGAATATCTAAAAGGTTTCAACTTCAGTGTCCCAATACTGAGGATTTACTTTAGAACCAGAATATTATAACATAGTTCTGAGAGCTGCTTAAATAAGTGCGATGGTGCAAATTGTTCTATAAAATGAGGATTTTGAGCCTATTTCAAGCAGCTGCTAAATACACTTGTAGTATTCCTTTTATTTATAATTATTATATTCCCTATGTTATAGCCTCAGGTTAAAAGAACACTACATTTCACAAAAAGTAAAATTTCAAAGTTTCTAATATTAATTATTAATTATCAGCATTTTGCATTTCTTTGTGGATATAATATTTAAAATTAACATGTAAAAAAGAATAGAAGAGTTACCTGGCTTAGTTTCTTTGTCCCTACTCCTATATTTGCTTCAATGTTATATATCAATGTCCTCTATGTACTTATTTTGACTTATATATTGTGTAATACAGTTTCCATATGAAATTATTTTTAAGTTTATTTAACATTTTCTAAATATACATAATAGTTTCATTCACTGTTACAATAATAAATATTTTTAAAAGTCTCTTGTGCAAATTTCTTAATTCAGATATTTCCTTATTTTTCAATCAAGCACATCAGCATATATGTTGTCATCAACAAATAATTTTTCATTTCTTATTTCCTAATGTTTTTTTTTTTTCCCCTCGTCCTTGATTCCCTATCTCTTACCCTCTGCCATCTCCCACTCTCCTCCCACATTGTCTCTGGTATCTATACTT
>NW_006200508.1:39656-43015 GCF_000334495.1 Tupaia belangeri chinensis
GGCACAAGCATTGTAAGTTATGGTATTGTCTCCAGTTGATAAACTGTATAAGAATCTGGGAATGCAGACTGTTGTGAATGAGATTTCTAAAAAGGAGAAGTTTCGAAGGAAAAAATACATAGGTGTCTTAAGATGGGAATCCGTGAGGGTAAGGATGATAATGGTGAGGTTTCCAGTTACACTCAGAATGTATGTCAGAAATAAAAAGATGAAAACCAGGACTTGTAGCCGTGGGTCATCTGTAAGTCCCAACAAGATGAACGTTGTTATTGCCGTGTGATTTCTCATAGTCATCTTTGATGTTTTAAGCAACATACATGTGAAAAGTAAAAGTGAGAGTATCTAAACAGAAGAAAGGAAATAGGCAAAAAAAATGAGTGAAATAGAAAACTAAAGGTAAGAGGTTAATAGAGTCAGAGATGATTCTTAGATGGAATAATAACATTGATGAAATGGCTATGCAATATATATATAATAAAAGAAGATGTCATTCATCATGAATCAGAACAGTGACATCACTATAAACTACACAGATATTAAAAACATAAAGATGGCATATATTGAAATCTATGAATATTTATTAAGTTGTGTTACGTACAAATCCTATAATTTGTAAAGAAATTGAATTTGTAGTTAAAACCATTTTAAAGCAGAAATTTCTAGGACCAGGTATTTGAACAAGAAACATGGCCAATTCTTAAATAAAAACTTCTTTCAGAAAATTGAATAGCTGGGACTATCTCTCAACTTATTTTATGAAGTTAGCACTATGTTGATATGCAGATATCAAAAAGAGAGGTCAAGTCAGTAACATTGATAGATACAGATACAAAAATTCTCAACAAATTTTCACACCTAAAGTCAACATTATATAAATACCATAATACACAACATTTAGGTGGTATTTATCCCTAGAATGGAGTATTGGCTCCATATTTTAAAAATAATTAGAATAGGTGTCAACAGGTTGCATAGTGGTTACAGCACTGGACTCCCACATGACCAACCATAGTTTGGGTCCCACACCCAGTGGCTTAAAAATACACCAGGAATGTGTGTGTGTGTGTGTGTGTCCAAAATACCAGGATGAGAATGGAGGAGAAGGGATTATGGCATGGCCATTCCCCATGGAAAGTGATTCCTCACTTTTCTACTCACTGTCTCTCTCTGTTTCTCTCCTGTGAGGACTGGCACCCTTTGGCAAAAACCTTAAAAAAAATTTAATATAACTACCATGTAAATAGTAGAAAGAAAAAATAAGTCACCCATCTAACAAATGATGCCCAAAAAAGCATTCATGATGAACTTAGCAAATTAATAATACAAGGAGACTTTCACAAACTGATAAAAGACTTTATGTATTATCTTATAATTGCATCTTTATAGTAAAGACTAGATGACCTTCTCCATGTAATGGGAGCAAGGCCAAAATGTTAATTCTCTTCTGTTTTATTCAACTACTCAAGATGTCCTAGTTAGTGCAGTAAGAAAAAAATTGGAAGAAAGAGAGGGAAAGAAAGAATACTTTTAAAGGGATATGGATTGTAAAACACTGTAAAGAAAGAAATAAAATTTATTTATTTGTAGATGCCATGACTATTTTATTTATTTGTAGATGCCATGACTATATAAAATTCTTAGTTATCTTAGAAAACAAACAAAAACCCTCAAATCACTTTTATCTAATAAATATTTATAGCATGGTCAGAAGACACAAGACAAATATATAAAAATTAACCATATTACTAGCAATGAATTATTTCCAAATGAAATTTAAAAAGAAGACTAATTATAATAGCTCAAAAAAGAAAATTTTTAAATATGAATACCACCTAAAACTACAAAATAATAGTGAAAGAAATCAAAGGTCTAGATAAATGGAGACATGTAACATGGTTTGGATAGACAGATTCCACAAAGTAAAAATGTCAATCCTCTCCCAAATTCTGTGTGTGTGTATGTTGTTATCATTTATAATAAAGCTTTGTAGGAATTCTTATAACACAATTCTAATAAAAAAACTCTAACAGAGGTACCAGCAGTTTGCATAATGGCTATGTCGCTGGACTCCCATGTCGTCGACCGCCGTTTGAGTCCTGGACCTGGGGGCTTAAACTCATGCCAGGCGCATGTGTGTGTGTGCCCAAGATCCCGAGAGGAGAGGGGAAGAGAAGGGACTGCAGTGTGGCCATCCCCCTTGGGGGATGATTTCTCGCTTTCTGTCTCTCCGCCTCTCTCTGTCTTTCTGGCAAGCGCAAGCACATTATAGCAAAACCTCTCAAAACAACAAATAACAACAACAACAATAACAACAAAAACTCTAACAGAATTTTATTGTTAATTTTAGCAAGCTGGTTCTACATTGTAAAAGGAAAGACAAAGGAAACTGATTAGGCAAATGATTTTGAAGAATAAAGTTAAAGAATAACATTATATGGTTTTAAGACTTACTGACAATTTGAAATAATCAATAGACAGTGGAATGCAAAGGATTAGTTATACAACAATGTAGCAGAATAGATAGTCTTTACGTAAACTCACATCATTAAGCAAAATTAATTTTTTAAGAGGAAGAAAGGGTACATTGGAGGAAAGAAGAGAGAGAGAAAAGATAGGCATTTTTGATGGTGTTACTTTGTGTCATGATTCCTCTGTCCAAGCATACCAGTTAGATAGGACCATAGGTTCTTGGCAATGTGCCTGACCTGTTTTGGTTTGGCTAGGAGCCCAATGGGGTTTCCCACGTGGCCTCGGAAACCCTGCAGTGGCAAATCCTGCTTGTACCACTGTGTCTTTATGGAGGCAAATTGATTTTTAACAAAAATTCAAAGGTGAACAATGGATAAATAATAGTCTTTTTAATAAGTGAATTTTGGAATAATTGGACATCCTTCTATAAGCAACAACAAATGAACGAAAAACTTCACTTTGATCTAAACCTCATACCCTATACAAAAGTAACACAAAATGTGGGGTGGCAGATGGTGTGGTCATTGTCACTGGGCTCCCACGCGGCTGTGGTGTTAATCCCAGACCTGGAAGCTTGAAAATCACACCTGGTGCATGTGCATTAGTGCCCCAAACCCCAGGAGGAGAATGAAAGAGAAGGGAATTCAACGTGGCTATTCATCCCAAGGTGTGTGTGTGTGTGTGTGTGTGTGTGTGTGTGTGTGATTTTTCACTTTTCCTCTCACTGTCTCTCTCCAGTAAGCACATGCACCCTATGGCAAAAAGAACTTAAACAAACAAACAAACAAACAAAAAACACCTCAAAATGTTTCAGTCTAATTTTAGTATGTGATGGTCAGGACCATGGCTCAGAAGTTAAAGGAGCCAGATGTCACATGACTGGCAATTCA
>NW_006200508.1:47010-50396 GCF_000334495.1 Tupaia belangeri chinensis
TGTGTGTGTGTGTGTGTGTGTGTGTGTCCAAAATACCAGGATGAGAATGGAGGAGAAGGGATTATGGCATGGCCATTCCCCATGGAAAGTGATTCCTCACTTTTCTACTCACTGTCTCTCTCTGTTTCTCTCCTGTGAGGACTGGCACCCTTTGGCAAAAACCTTAAAAAAAATTTAATATAACTACCATGTAAATAGTAGAAAGAAAAAATAAGTCACCCATCTAACAAATGATGCCCAAAAAAGCATTCATGATGAACTTAGCAAATTAATAATACAAGGAGACTTTCACAAACTGATAAAAGACTTTATGTATTATCTTATAATTGCATCTTTATAGTAAAGACTAGATGACCTTCTCCATGTAATGGGAGCAAGGCCAAAATGTTAATTCTCTTCTGTTTTATTCAACTACTCAAGATGTCCTAGTTAGTGCAGTAAGAAAAAAATTGGAAGAAAGAGAGGGAAAGAAAGAATACTTTTAAAGGGATATGGATTGTAAAACACTGTAAAGAAAGAAATAAAATTTATTTATTTGTAGATGCCATGACTATGTAAAATTCTAAGTTATCTTAGAAAACAAACAAAAACCCTCAAATCACTCTTATCTAATAAATATTTATAGCATGGTCAGAAGACACAAGACAAATATATAAAAATTAACCATATTACTAGCAATGAATTATTTCCAAATGAAATTTAAAAAGAAGACTAATTATAATAGCTCAAAAAAGAAAATTTTTAAATATGAATACCACCTAAAACTACAAAATAATAGTGAAAGAAATCAAAGGTCTAGATAAATGGAGACATGTAACATGGTTTGGATAGACAGATTCCACAAAGTAAAAATGTCAATCCTCTCCCAAATTCTGTGTGTGTGTATGTTGTTATCATTTATAATAAAGCTTTGTAGGAATTCTTATAACACAATTCTAATAAAAAAACTCTAACAGAGGTACCAGCAGTTTGCATAATGGCTATGTCGCTGGACTCCCATGTCGTCGACCGCCGTTTGAGTCCTGGACCTGGTGGCTTAAACTCATGCCAGGCGCATGTGTGTGTGTGCCCAAGATCCCGAGAGGAGAGGGGAAGAGAAGGGACTGCAGTGTGGCCATCCCCCTTGGGGGATGATTTCTCGCTTTCTGTCTCTCCGCCTCTCTCTGTCTTTCTGGCAAGCGCAAGCACATTATAGCAAAACCTCTCAAAACAACAAATAACAACAACAACAATAACAACAAAAACTCTAACAGAATTTTATTGTTAAATTTAGCAAGTTGGTTCTACATTGTAAAAGGAAAGACAAAGGAAACTGATTAGGCAAATGATTTTGAAGAATAAAGTTAAAGAATAACATTATATGGTTTTAAGACTTACTGACAATTTGAAATAATCAATAGACAGTGGAATGCAAAGGATTAGTTATACAACAATGTAGCAGAATAGATAGTCTTTACGTAAACTCACATCATTAAGCAAAATTAATTTTTTAAGAGGAAGAAAGGGTACATTGGAGGAAAGAAGAGAGAGAGAAAAGATAGGCATTTTTGATGGTGTTACTTTGTGTCATGATTCCTCTGTCCAAGCATACCAGTTAGATAGGACCATAGGTTCTTGGCAATGTGCCTGACCTGTTTTGGTTTGGTTAGGAGCCCAATGGGGTTTCCCACGTGGCCTCGGAAACCCTGCAGTGGCAAATCCTGCTTGTACCACTGTATCATTATGGAGGCAAATTGATTTTTAACAAAAATTCAAAGGTGAACAATGGATAAATAATAGTCTTTTTAATAAGTGAATTTTGGAATAATTGGACATCCTTCTATAAGCAACAACAAATGAAAGATAAACTTCACTTTGATCTAAACCTCATACCCTATACAAAAGTAACACAAAATGTGGGGTGGCAGATGGTGTGGTCATTGTCACTGGGCTCCCACGCGGCTGTGGTGTTAATCCCAGACCTGGAAGCTTGAAAATCACACCTGGTGCATGTGCATTAGTGCCCCAAACCCCAGGAGGAGAATGAAAGAGAAGGGAATTCAACGTGGCTATTCATCCCAAGGTGTGTGTGTGTGTGTGTGTGTGTGTGTGTGTGTGTGATTTTTCACTTTTCCTCTCACTGTCTCTCTCCAGTAAGCACATGCACCCTATGGCAAAAAGAACTTAAACAAACAAACAAACAAACAAAAAACACCTCAAAATGTTTCAGTCTAATTTTAGTATGTGATGGTCAGGACCATGGCTCAGAAGTTAAAGGAGCCAGATGTCACATGACTGGCAATTCAGTTAAAGTCCTAGCCTTGATGGCTTGAAAGACTGGCCATATATGTGTGCACATTGGCCCTGAATTCTGACAGGTTAGAGAAATGGAGAAGGATTTGCATGTGGTCACACTTCACATGAGGGGATGCTTTCTTCCTCTCTCTCCTTGTCTCTCAATCTATCTATCGAAGACATGTGCTCTCTGACAATAAATAAATAAGTAAATAGAAGCCATCATTTGGAGAAAATATTGATTGAAATTTTTATAATGAGGGATTAGGTAAAGGCTTCCTATATGTGAAACTAAAAGCATGATCCATTAAAGAAAAGGAATTGTTAATTTGCCTCTATAAAAATAAAAATCTTGCTATGCAGAAGATCCTAAGAATAAAAAAAAAGACTCAGAAAAAAATATATATCCAAATTAAGTATCTGATAAGAGACTTGTATCCAGAATATATAAAGTTTCTCAAAGATTAAATGTGAAACTTAAACCATAGCTTTACTGAATTAAGTATTGTGGAAATCAACTAGACACATGATAATATGTTCAACACCATTGGTCATTAGCCTGATGGAAATTAAAACCACAGTGAGATACCAACAACTCTCCCCTGAGAAAAACCCCCAAACAAAAAGCATACAACCAAATTAATGAAAATAACAAAATATTGGCAAGATATGGGGTAATTGGATTTTCAAAAAGTGCTTGAAGGAATATAAAATGCCACTCCAAATTTCTTATGAAGGTTCTTAAAATTACACAACCTCTTATAAACTTAAACATATACTTACCATATTACTCAGAAGTCCTGTCAGTTGGTGTTTAGCCTAGAAAAATGAAAGCATATGTTCACATATAAATCTCTATAAAATTGTGTATGGCAGACTTATTCGTAAACTCCAAAAACTGGGAACAATACTAATGTAAGTCAATGAGTGAAGAGATAAACATACTATGATAAACATATTATGAGATTACAATGAACAAATTTTAAAAAAAGTAAAACAAAGAACTATGCTTTCTTTTTTTCTTCCTTTCTTCCTTCCTTCCTTCCTTCCTTCCTTCCCTCCTTCCTCCCTTTCTTTCTTTCTTTCTTTCTTTCTTTCTTTCTTTCTTTCTT
>NW_006200508.1:50440-51524 GCF_000334495.1 Tupaia belangeri chinensis
AGAGAGAGAGAAAGAGAGAAATGGAGAAGAACACTCACCAATGGCCATGGTCTTGCCACAATCCCTTTTCCTCCATTTCTTTATCCTGTCAGGATTTTGGACAGGAACTCACATGTTCCTGACATGCTTTACAGGCAGCTGGGGATGGGACTTGAATGTTAATTAGCCATATAATACCTGGTTCCCTTAATCGCTACTAGGACTGGCCCAAAATTAATTATTAATACATGTTACAACTTGGATGAATCTTAAGAGACTTTTGCTGACTGAAAAAGTCAGTTTCAGAGTAACATGCATTTCATTCCATTACATGACAGACTCAAAAGGAAAAAATTAAAAAATGATAACTGATAACAGAGAGATCAGTGGTTGCAAAGGGAAGTAATTTTGTTTGTGATAGGATTAAAGGAGTAGGTCTTTAATTTTGTTTATTTAGTTAATGGAAGTCTTCTTTAAATTGATTGTTATGGTAGTTACACAAATCTGTAAGTATTTTTAAATTTATCAAACATCACAGGGGACCAGCATTTAGCATAATGACTATGTTGCTGGAGTCCCATGTAGTCGACTGCAGTTCGCGTCCAGGACCCAGTGGCTTAAAACTCACGCCAGGCGAGACCAAGATCCTGAGAGGAGAAAGGAGGCGAAGGGATTGAGGCGTAGCCATCCCCCCTGGGGGGTGATTTCTCGCTTTCTGCCTTTCTGTCTCTCTCTGTCTGTCTGGCAAGCGCACACGCCCTATAGCAAAAGCCTCTCAAAACAAAAATTTATCAAACTTCACAAAAAGTTAATGTTATTGTATGTTAATTTAGAAAAAATTAAAATAATATATTAAAAACATCGAATAAATAATGATAAATGATGTATATCATATTCATAGATGACAAGACATAATACAGTAAAAATATCAACTCTCTCCTAATTGATTTGTACATTCCATAAGTCCTAAATATCCTAGCTGACTGGGGGAGAGATGAAAGACACTTGTAAGATGTATATAAAGTATAAGGGCCAAAATAGGAGGTAATGTTCAATGAAAATAAAGAATGATGGGAAATTTTCACTACTGGATAAAAAAAAATCT
>NW_006200508.1:52003-55955 GCF_000334495.1 Tupaia belangeri chinensis
ACTTACAGATTACTAAGTCATCAAGAAAAATATAATGAAATAACTGAGTTGAGCAAAAACAAAGACTAGAATATCTATCTATCCATTGGTATACACACACACACACACACACACACACACACACACACATATGTAAAATGGGTATTTATGCATACTTGCTATGAGCAATGGGAGGTTAACTTTTTCTTCTATGTGTTTTATGCTATTATTTAAACATAAAGCACTTAAGCATAAGTTGAAAAAATTATACAGAAGACCAATACAATAAAAATTACAAAAAATAAAGATAAAAGCAAACCCGTGATTACTAATTATGGAGATACTGATAACACTGATACTGAGATAAGGGTAAACTTACATCTCATTGTAACAGAACAGTGCGTACTGACATGGGTTAAATAGGAAAGTCTTTTTCACAAATGGTTCTGCTACCATAAGATATATGTGTTCATACAGAGAAGAATGAACACAATAAAAATAAAATCTCAGAATACCAAGAGAAAAAGTACACACACCAAAAAGAATATAACACTTGTTTAATATGCAACTCTAGAAAAACAAATCAAATATAAGAGATTAGTGGTTTGCCTATGGATTAATTAGAAAAAGCAAGTTAAACATTTTGAAATAATAAATTTATGCATCTTTAAATGTCTATATGAATGCATTTCTAAAAACATATTTGAATGCTACATAGGAGATAAGTGTATTTTATAGTGTATAATTTATATGTTGACAAAATTGACTTAAACAAGATAGCATAAATTGGAAGAAAATATTTGCAATAACTGCCAAGGACTTGTAACCAGAACTTATACAATTCTACTACAAATCAGTAAAAAGACAAAACACAGTCTATTAAATAATGGGAAATTTTTTTCCCAAGTGGTTGTATGGATGGTCCAATAAATACTGAAAATGTGTTCTTTTCAGTAATCAAGGAAAATGAAATTCACAACTACTACAGAACAATCAGAGCAATTGGTACTAAATAAATGAACTATACCAAGTATTTTTGAAAATATGGAGTAAGTAGAATGCTAATCTTGAAGTAAGGTGCATAGTCATATAAATAACACTGAATCCTTCAACAATATTTCTTAAGCTTAATTTACAGGAAATGTTTATTCTAGATATTCACCGAATAGAAATCTGTATATATGTTCATGAAAAAAGTCTGTTTAGGGCCATTCATAGAAACATTATTGAAATACTAAAATTTTCATCAATGAAAGAATCAATATTCAAACAGTTAACTACTCATAAAATAGAAAATATGACAATTAATATAAAAATATTACTGCTGTAGGCCAGCACAAACCCATTTTTATAGACAAGCAGTCTATTACAATCTGAGGAAATGCTTAGCACAGGTTGTACTGATTTAGTATAAATGTCTAAACTTCTCCCAGGACTTCTTCTACATGACTGCCCACACCTAAATAATAGCCCATTTCTTTAAACTCTACAGTCTTAATATGCTTGTATGTTATATACATGTTTATCCTTTAGATTTCATGCTTCTATCCTATTTTATTCTTTGAGAACCTATGTTACAATCAGCAAGACTCATATTCTAGACGCTATCAGAGATGACAGACACTAAGACAGACTCACGGACAAAACATTTGGTTTAAATGCCTGTACACTATCCTGTTCTGTTGCTCTGCTCATGAAATATCTGCAATAGCTCAAATTGAGAAACATAGGTCTGTTCCCTAGTGCCCTACTTCTTTCCTTCTTGCTGTCATCTTCTCTTTATTCCCTATTGTAACCTCCAGCAAAAGTCCTTGCTGGTTTTGGGTATTATCCAAGCATGCAAAACAGTCCTTTGTTCTTCCAATTATCCACTTGAAAATCCTGCCTCAGAGACAGTCTGAGAAATTATAGAACATGGTGTCACATTGATCCTATTTAATATGCTTAAATATCAAAGAGTATTTGTGGTTTTAAAAAGACAAGTGTTTTATAGGTGACATGTGAAAAAAAGTCTCATTCACTTGGTGAGGAGGAGATACATGCATAAACAGTATTTGTGTGTGTGTGTGTGTGTGTGTGTGTGCACACCTAGTTCAGCATGAGGGCAGCAGATGTTACTTGTATGCCCATTGAATTTGACTATTTTATTACCCACATACTCTACCAATTAATGAAATAGGCTTACTTATTTTCTTCCATAATTAATAATTTTGGAAAACAAATAAAAATAAGAAAATTCATTTCTTATATTTTTATGAATTATCCAAATTAAAACAAAGACACATGCATATATTTGTGTGTATATATACATACACACGTATGTACACATGCACACACAACTTAGGAAGGAAGTAAGATATATTTTAGTTATTTTATCAAGTATCATGAAAGAAAAATTATTGGCTTGGGAAATATGGAAATACTTAAATAAGAAAATTCATTTCTTATATTTTTATGAATTATCCAAATTAAAACAAAGACACATGCATATATTTGTGTGTATATATACATACACACGTATGTACACATGCACACACAACTTAGGAAGGAAGTAAGATATATTTTAGTTATTTTATCAAGTATCATGAAAGAAAAATTATTGGCTTGGGAAATATGGAAATACTTACTATTTGGTCTTCATACAGGAATTTGTTTTTATTTCATTCATACAGATCCTAAATGAAATTCACAACTAAACAAAAGTGTATTAGTAATGACATAGATTTAATCTACTTTCGCTTTTTAATTAAACTTACAATCAAAGATAGCAGTGGATACATATACACAAGATATTTTAAACTTTATATTCCTTGGCCGAACATTGTCCAGTATGAAGTCCAATATAAATTTAAGATTTAAAAAGAACTACTTTGGCTTAATCTAACTGACTAATAGGGAAGGCTAATAAATAGGCAGAGGAAAATGAGAAATTATTTTGGACTTTTGAAATATTGAGAATCTGACCCAAAAATCTTAACACAGAATGGGTTTTCGAAAAGTTTCACCACTGACATGATTGAGGATGTCATATATGATCAACATGTAGCAGATAGGATCAACTAAATTATACCAAAAAGTGTCCTAAGTGACCCTGCTTCAAAGTCACTAATGAATGTTAAAATATAATTGATACTGGAAAACAAAACAAAGAGGAAAGTCAATGCACCTAGGAATTGGGACAGTGTCCTTGGAGATTGGAAGGTGCATTAATAGGACTTGGCCAACATGAATGATCAGTATAGTAAATATTTTCCAAAATGGTGATTTAAATAATGTTTTGAAATTTTTTATCCACATTTAATAAATTGTTAAAGACATAGAGCAATTTTCCAAAGTCTTATTGGTACTTCATAAAGAGACTTTTATCATCCTCTGATTGCCTAGATTAAAGTGTTTACTAATTCCTTCTTCTAAGATATTTTTGTATCCTTAATATCCATGGTAAATATTAAGTATTTTTCAATCATTTTTTCAAGAATTATTTACTTAATTGTATTTCTCATTATTATTTTTTAATTTGCTATTTGGCACATGTGCTCACCAGAAACAGAGAATCATAGTCGGACATGTGGGAGTCCAGAGCCTTAACCACCACAGCACCTGTTGGCCCCTCAGTCTTTGTCAATCATATAAAAATTCTATTTCACAATTTAACATTTAATACAAATTATTGTTGCTTCAATGTACAAATTTGTTTAATATATTGTATAGTATTATCCTCTTTTGGTTTATTACTAATGAATTTATCATTAAATTATTTGAGTGGTCTTAGTATTTATTTTTTCTTAAAAAAATCTTATGACTTATTTCATTTGAATTTACATCTGTACTCTATCTGGATTGCAATTATGTTTAATGCACAATTGTATATAATTCCTCCCCACATAATCCGTTAGCTGTTGTAATGCCATTTAATTAAGATTTAACTATTGTAGTAATTAAAATAAAAAAAAATCTTAAGGTGCATGTTCTT
>NW_006200508.1:55999-59668 GCF_000334495.1 Tupaia belangeri chinensis
GAAAGTGAGAAAACACCATCTAGCAGGGATGACCACACTGCATTCTCTTTTACTTCACTTTCCTCTTGTGATTTTGGGCATGCATTATACACTGGCTTAGTGTGTTTCTCAAGCTGCCATGACCAATGTTTTTTTGACGCAAGTTGGACTTTGGGAAGAGCTTTGAAGCTTCTTGGCTGGCCCCGCAGGCTAGTGGTAAAAAGAACCAGATCCTGCATGGCCACCATGGTTTGAATTCCAGGTAGAGCCTTAAAAAACACATAGGACACAAGTGTATGCTTGCCCAAAATTTGGACAGATTGGAGAAATGGAGAGGAAGGGATGTTGGATGACTGTGCACCATGGGGGGGTGCATTTTTTTTCTACTCTTTGTCTTTCTGTCTCTTCTTGACAAGTGCAGGCACAATCTGACCAAAAGAAATATATATGTGTGTGTGTATATATATATATGTATCTGTGTTTATATACATATATATGTAGTCATTTGGGTTTCCAGTTTGACTGCTTTTCTCACAGTCTCTTTAGGCAGGGCCAGCTCCAGAGTCTCTGTGTCACGCTTGGGCAAAAGAGTAGCATAATCACAGTCTTTCGTAATATCCAAAGACTCTTTCATTTCTGAAATCACTAACATAAGTGATTAGGTTCATGCAATTCAGAGGCTGTAAGATTTTTCTCCGCCCACCACCTCCTCTGAGAGTTTGAGTGTGTGCATGCATGTAAAACAGCTGCCCTCATTGCATCTCACATTGGGATGCTCCTGGCTAAGAGTTCCACTCACCTCATCTAGAGGCATCTGCAGTTTGGTCTTTACAGGATGCCACTCTCTTAGACGTCTTTTGGGGAGTGCTATACCATCAGTGGTGGTCTTATTCTACTAGTACTTAATAAAGAATTTTGGACTGAACTAAACTCATGACCCGGAGTGGTAGTTTCCTTTGTGGAGACTATCTCAGATCCTTTTCACCTGAACGCATGTGTCATTGGAATAAAAAAGAGCATCCAAATAATTTTAATGCCAGTTTTCTAATTCTGAGAACAAATTTTGAGAGCCAGAATGTCAGAACATAGACATGAGGGCTATTTAAATAAATGTGATGGTACAAGTTGTCTGATAGGATGAGATTTCTGATCCTATTTGAAGAAACTGTGGAGTACAATGACTAATTTTTTTTTTTTTATTGCAAACTATTGGGTCATCTAAAAAGTCATGACACATTTTTGGATAGAAAAATACGTCATTACTTTTCCGGTGACCTAATATTACACTCCTCACTTTACACCTCCTGGGTAAAAGAATACTACTTTTTACCCAGAGTGAAATTATAAAGGTTTTCACATAATATATATTTTTAAACATTTTCCAAAGGCTGCATGTATCTAGTGTTTGTTTATTTGTTTGTTTGTTTTTAGGGTACATGCACTTGCCAGAAAGACAGAGAGAGACAGAGACACAGAAAGTAAGAAATCACCCCCTGGGGGGAAGGCCACACCACAATCCCTTCTCCTCCATTCTTCTCTTCGACGTGCACGCACGTGCACCCAGCCTGTGTTTGAGCTACCAGGTCTGGGACTTGAAACGGGGTCGACTACATGAGAATCTAGCGACATAGCCATTATACCAACTGCTGGTCCCAGAGTCTAGTGTGATTTTTAAGCTGCTGGGTCTGGGAGTAGAACCATGTGATCAGTCATGTAGAATCCAGTTGCCTTAACCACTACACCACTAGCTGGCCTTAATATTTCTAATATTACTAGTTATCATTGTTTTTCAATTTCACAAATATAATAGTTGAGAATAATTTGTAAAGAATATTGAGATAATTTGATCACTCCTGCTTTTATATCTGCTACAATTTTACATATTGAGTTCCTCATTTTTTCCTATTTTAACTTACACATTGCATAATCCATTAAAAAATTAGTGAGTTTTTGAAATTATTTATTTATGATTTTTAATATATAATGGTTAAATCCACTTTGCTTATGATTATGAAGATTTTTGAGAGCCTTTTGAGTAAGCTTTCTAATTCAAGTAGTTCTTACAGTGGTTTCAGTAAATGATACATCTGTGGTGAATTCTTCAGATCACATTGATAATAGCTGCACTTCACTCAACTTTCCAGTGTTCTCATTTTAGGGACTAGGACAGGGTGTAGCAGTTATGTCACTGGATTCCTACCTGACTGACTGAGTCCCGGACCTGGTGACTTGAAAATCATGCTAGGGGGGAGGAGAGAGAGAAAATCACGCTAGGCACTGTGCATGTGTGCAAGATCCCAGGAGGAGAATGGAGGAGAAGGGATTTCGAAGTGGCCATCCCCATGGGGGAGTAGGGAATAATTTCTCACTTTTCCTCTCATTGTCTCTGTTTCTCTTGACCAATGAGCCACATGCCCTAAGGCAAAAACTCTCTCTCTCAAAACAAACTTCCAGGATAGGTAAAGGCATCAATCACAGGTTGCATAGAGTTTAACATCTTATTGGTGATTTAATAATGATGGTTATTTTCAAAATTATAGCAATAATTTGACACAATTAGAAAAGAAAGAATTGGAAAGATATTCATTACTACTTCAAAGATCACTTTAATACTTAAAATAAATAATCCCTTAGTTTTTCATTTTATGAGTACATTTTTAAATTTTTTTCTTTAGCAATTTTATCTTTGTCCTTTTTGTGATTGTATTTCTTTTAGTTCTTTCTAAAGTTAATATCAAGTTTAATTCCATCATGGTCAGAGAAGTGCTGGATATAGTTTCTATGTCTTTGAATCTGGAAAGGCTTGTTTTGTGCCCTATCATGTGGTCAATTTTTGGAAAGGTTCCATGCAGGGGTAAGAAGAATATATAGTTTATGTCTTTTGAGTAGAAGGTTCTATAGATGTCTGTCATATGATTCATGGTATCATTTAAATCCCATATATTTTTTTTTTTTGTCTAGATGATTGGTATAAAGGGGAGAGTGGAGTGTTGAGGTCTCCAGCAATATATGCGTGCTGCAGTTTATTTTTCTTTTCATATCTAGCAGTATTTCCTTCACACATCTGGGTGCTCCTGAGTTGGATACATAGATCTTTATAAGCATTGTATCATCTTGTTGAATTAGTCCTTTTACTACTATTTAATGGCCTTCTTTATCTCTTCTTACAGTTTTCATCTTAAAGCCAATTTTGTCTGAAATCAGTATTGCAATACCAGATCTTTTTGGGTTTCCATTTGAATGGAATACCTTTTTCCAGCCCTTTATTTTAGTTTATGTTTGCCTTTTCCATGTGGTGACTTTTTGTCTCTTAACCTTTGAAGAATTTTATTCTTTCAGAGTTAACAGTTAAAATGTAGAGGGCATTATAAGTTATGTTTTATTTTTATATTTTTAAATTGACAAGCAATGAAACACTTTTAATATTTCAATAGCTACTGCCAATAATTTCAAACTGTTAAGCCAGACTGTAAAAGACAACTATATATCCTTGCTCAATATATATCCAATGTCTGCACTCAATGCAAAAGTTGAAAGATTTGAAGATGTAGAAATAGAGAGGACAACTCCAGATGCCAGAGACTGCACAGGGGATTGAGAAGGTGAGGGGGTAAGGAGGAGATCAGGAATATAAAAAATAATTTAGCTGACACAGCAATGCAGGTAGACAGGGAAAATGGGTTATAGACT
>NW_006200509.1:0-1240 GCF_000334495.1 Tupaia belangeri chinensis
CTATTCATTATTACTAGTTACTCAGGGACACTAGGGGGTGTGTTTGATGGTCATGGAATGGTAGTGACAGAGAACAGGTCTAGCCCCTGTCATCATGTCCACAGGGAGACTTAATTCCACCCAGTGGGCAGCAAGGGGAGCTGCAGGTCTGTTTCAATCTATAAAGTGGGTGCCCACAGATGTGTCCTCCCCACACTCCCAGGGATGGGCCATGGGAGCCTGTTTGTGCTAATTGGAACTCCCAGTCCTATCTGCTCTGGGATGGGCCAACATTGCTGGTTACAGCTGTGTGGGATGAGATTCTGCCCAGCAGCTGCTTCCCCCTCCTCCCATGGGGTCAGCTCTGACTCTTTTGCTTCAGCCTCATTGGTCTAGATAGCCAAAATATGCCTTCAGCTGGACTCAGGATGCAGCAGAAATCACCATCAGTGGAAGAAAATCTGTGTCGATGCCCCTCCCCTCCCTGCCAGTGGAGAAGATAAGAGTGCTGGGGTAGGGTGGCTCCTGCAGGGGGACCTCGGCAGGGCTGTGTCCACCATGGCCTGGACTCCTGTCCTTCTCTTCATCCTTTTTTTTTTTTGCACAGGTGAGACCTGGTGTCAGACACTAGGGTGGCATCTGGTCTGCAACAGCCCATCTGTCTCAAACCCTAAGCAGTGTACCCTGACCTGTACCCCATTACCCATGAGTGTCTTTGTCTGCAGGTTCCCTCCCCAGCCTGTGCTGACCCAGCCACCATCCCTTTCTGCATCTCCTGGAGTAACAACCAGACTCAGCTGCACCTTGAGCAGTGACATCAATGTTGGTGGCCACAACATGTACTGGTACCAGCAGAAGCCAGAGAGCCTTCCCTGGTGGTTCCTGCACTATTACTCAGACTCTGACAAGCAGTTGGGGCCTGGGATCCCCAGTAGAGCCTCTGGATCAAAAGATACCTCAAAGAACACAGCGTTTCTGCACTTCTCTGGGCTCCAGGCTGAGGACGAGGATGAGTATTACTGTCAGATTGCACACATTAGTGGTTCTCACAGAGACCTGGACAGATGGGGAAGTGGGACAAAAACCTCAGCAACTGCAAGTGACGGCCCCTTTGTTGATGTTAAAAAAAAATGTACTGACATTGTTCCAAAGATAAGTTATCTTAAGAGGTTCTCTCTCAATATTTCCTTATAGATTTAAAAAAAAAAATTCTTCCATAGACTCCCCCATCCTGACATACAACTGAAGGTCCAGGTGCCTC
>NW_006200509.1:1769-2143 GCF_000334495.1 Tupaia belangeri chinensis
TTTGGAGAGGTTTTTGCAATAGGGCACATGTGCTTGCCAGAAAGACAGAGAGAGATAGAAAGACAGAAAGCAGGA
Organism: Tupaia belangeri chinensis; assembly: GCF_000334495.1. Taxonomy (NCBI): domain Eukaryota; kingdom Metazoa; phylum Chordata; class Mammalia; order Scandentia; family Tupaiidae; genus Tupaia; species Tupaia belangeri. The sequence goes on from NW_006200509.1 coordinate 1,845, forward strand.
AATCACCCCCAGGGAGAATGGCCATGCCACAATCCCTTCTTCTTCATTCTCCTCTCAGGATCTTGGGCATGCATGCACATGAGCCTGGCATGAGTTTAGGCCACTGGGTCTGGGACTTGAACTGCGGTCGACTACATGGGAGTCCAGTGACATAACCACTACACTAGCTGCTGGTCCCCAAGAAGTATTTCTAAGGAGGAAAAATAAAGGGCACATACCCAGCCCCATAGCACAGGGGTGAAGCACTGTACATTGGGAGCCAGATCTTGCAGGACAGAGCCAGCTTCAGAAATAGCTGA
>NW_006200510.1:0-1148 GCF_000334495.1 Tupaia belangeri chinensis
TTTTAATCTTTGCCATTCTGACAGGGGTTACCCCACCCCCTTTTTAAAGCAGGATTTCACCATGTTGCAATCCTGCCTCAGCCTCCTAGCTTACACTACAGGTACGACACCATGCCTGGCTGTTTTTTAAACAAGTTATCACTATGTGGGCAAGTTCATAGTTCTCTTGTCTCAGCCTCCTTGAGTTGATGTGGTCACAGAAGGACACCACCATGCCTAGCCTTTAGGTTGGACTAGACAGTGAACGAAGGCCTTCCATGTAGTCCCATCCTGCAGAGCAGTGTCTTAGTAGTGGGCATCACTGTGGCTGAGCCCAGTTGTGTATTTTCTACTGACCTGTTATTCATTTACTAATCCTCTATTTTGCAATCTCTAGTCGGCTGTTAGGTAGACCATTGGGTTCTTATTTTTAGTTTATTCTATTTTTAGGTTCCAGAATTATCATTTTATACATTTTTGTGGATTCCAGTTCTCTGTTAAAATTTTTCATTTTGTCTTCTATGCTCCTGATAGCAAAGATTTTTTTCCTTGCATGTATACTTGCCAGAGAGAAAAGGGGAGAAAACACCCTCTAGTGCATGTGGGAATGGTCACAAAATAGTCTCTTATCCTCCATTTCTCCATCCTATAAGAATTTTGGGTATACACACACACACACACACACACTCTCTCTCTCTCACACACACAGCATGTTTTTTGAGTCACCAAATCTAGGACTCAAACCGCATGGTTGGGCATGTGAGATCTGGCTCTCTTAACCACTGTGCCATGGTGCTAGCCCCAAAGATAGCTATTTCGCAGTCTATATCTGATAACTCTAATAATGATAGAATTTGTAGGTTTGTTTCTATTGTCTAATTATTTTCTCGGTTCTTAGTCATACAGTCCTCTCTCCTGGCATTTCTCTTGATACATGCCAGGGTAATCAATGTGAAAAATTGGAAGGACTCTGGTTGACATGTTCCCCCCACCCCACCCTGAGGGGATAAAATTTTTCCTAGCAATTAGAGAAGACACAGATGACCTTGATCCAACTGGAAATAATAATTCCAAATTGGATGTCAGTTTCTTAAAGGGATAATACATCTACAGTTATTGTCTTTTCCTAGGAAGTTGTCCCATCCCTCCAGGAGTCTCATTGGAAAGTT
>NW_006200511.1:0-609 GCF_000334495.1 Tupaia belangeri chinensis
CTGATAATTCAGACTCCAGCAAATGAGCAAGAGGTAGGGAGCCCCATGCACACCCCCAGCCTTCTATCTCTGATTCTGTGTCTCGGTTCCTGTCTCTTCCTGCTCCTGACTCCCCCTTTTTTTTGTATTTTTTCCTTTTTACACTTGTTTTGAAAGTTACAGTTTTTCTCTGGCTCTCAGCTCCACCTCTTATATTGTTAATTATCACTCTGGTCCTCCTACCAGGCAGAAGAAGCAGGGTCATCAGAAGGTGGTTACACAGGGCTCCAATGAACTAGATTTTTCAGGGAATGAAGACTTTCTACTGATAATTCAGACTCTAGCAAACGAGCTAGCTGTAGGGAGCCACCCTCGCTTCTATGGAATTCTAAGTCTGCTTCTGTGTCTCGGTACTTGTCTCATCCTACTTCTGTCTCCCCCCCCTTTTTTTTTGTAATTTTTCCTTTCTACAATTTTTTTGAAAGGCAAAGTTTTTCTCTGCCTCTGAGCTCCACCTCTTATCTTGTTAATTATCACTCTGGTCCTCCCACCTGGCAGAAGAAGCTGGGCCTTCAGAACGAGGTTCTACATGGCTCCAACAAACTAGATTTTTCAGGAAATGAAGATTTT
>NW_006200512.1:0-1390 GCF_000334495.1 Tupaia belangeri chinensis
CTGCCCTGGCTTCCTGAAAAACATGTTGCGTTCGTGTGTGTGCATGCCAACAACCCTGAGAAAGGTATGTAGAAGATGACACTGTGGCATGTACATCACCGCAAAAGATATTTTCTTACATCTACCCCTAACATTCCACTCTCTCTGGAGAGTACACACATCGTTAAGAGGAAAAATCAAACTAAATAAAGTTCCTTTTTTTTCCTTTTCAGTTCATTTATTATCATTGTGGTTATTTGATTCTAATTTGTCTGAACTAATTTTAAATGACTGCCCTCTTAACATAAAAGTTTATATGAGTGCAACTTTGAAGAACAATTATTAATATTTTACTGTGAAAATATAAAAGAATACTGTTTCATGACTTCTAATACTAATACCTTAAAAGAAATTAAAACAGTATAAAAACATAACCTAGAATCATCTGTTTTAAGATTTAAAAAAGAGGGACCAGCAGTTAGCGTAATGGCTATGTAGCTGGACTCCTATGTAGTCGACCGTGGTTCACATCCTGGACCCAGTGGCTTAAAACTCATGCCAGGCATATGTACGTGTGTGCCCAAGATCCCGAGAGAAGAATGGAGGAGAAGGGATTGTGGCATGGCCATCCCCCCTGGGAGGTGATTTCTTGCTTTCTGTCTCTCTGTCACTCTCTGTCTGGTGAGCGCACACAACCTATAGCAAAAACCTCTCTAAATAAATAAATAAATAAATAAATAAATAAATAAATAAATAAATAAATAAAAGATTGAAAAAAGAAAGAAAACATCCTGGAATCCCAAGTTCTTCATTTATTACCTAGCTCTCCCTTACCTTTATTATTAAAGATTCTCAGAGGAGACTTCTACACTTACCTCATAGTCAGGCTTTCCTAGAAACTACTGAAACTCCTCATTATCAAGGACACTTGTTCTCATTTGTGTCAACTTTTCAATAGAATCAACAGTTGAGAGTTCTTGTTTCACTCGATGACTACACTATTCTGCTGTGTTTCGAGAAAAAGTAACCAGTGCTAATTTTTGTCACAGGAAAATGAAAAAGTTGTAGATGTTTACCTGACTCCTTCCAGATTTATTTTATAAGAACTGTTGACAACATTCACACCTGGTCGACCATCAGAAGGTGAATCAGTCTTCAACGTTCCTATAAACCTACATTTCATCGAGGCCCATTTCTCACTTTTATTCTTCTTTGTGTCCTTCACATGCTGAGTAGTATTTCTACTTGGAAAGAAGTCCCATAAAAAGCTTTTGGTTGCAAACCATTATACAGAAAATAAAAACACAAGATATCAAAAACACTTAGTTACAAAGAAAAAAATCTCAACCCTGTCTCATCTTATTTACTGATTTAAAAACCATTCTGATATGTCAACTACATCCAAGGAAGT
>NW_006200513.1:0-734 GCF_000334495.1 Tupaia belangeri chinensis
AAAACAAAACAAAACAAAACATAGACTGTGATAAGATCATGTAACTGTATTATAAATATATGAAATAGTCTCACTGGAATTTGTGGGAAAGGTAAGTAAGTCTGGAAATGAATGGAGTCTGTAAGACTAAAGGCAACTGAAATGCACATAAGTACTATACTCTAGTTGATAAAGTTGTTTCTCCTTAGGGGTATAATAAATGACTTTCATATTGTTATACAGGAATACTGGAATTAACAGCTGAATTATGGATGATGGGAACCACTATCTCATTGTTTTGGGAATTTATGGATATATAAGAGGAGGAGCCTAGGATGATCCATATGGTAATGGTTCCCTTATTAAGAACTCATGTTTAACTCAATATGTACATACGTGCATATATCACTAGATTAGCACACACACATACACACACATTTCTTTCCTCTGTCAATTTAGAGGGCTGAACAGAAACATTCCAGTGACAAGTATGTCTGGCATCCAGATCATAGTTTCTAAAACTATTATCTAGTGAAAGAAATTAGGGCTTCCTGGAGTGAATGCTGACTCTCACACTGAGGCAGGGGATACATAAAATGAGCCTAGGGCATCTCCTAGTGTCAAAATGTAATGAAGTGCTCCAGGAAACAAATAAACCCAAAAAACAAGCCCACAAACAACAGGAGTGAGAATATGCTAAAGTGGCACGGGAGAGATGCTAAGCTAGATAACCATCCCCAAAGATGTCAATGCCT
>NW_006200514.1:0-465 GCF_000334495.1 Tupaia belangeri chinensis
TGTGACATGCTAATTTGTGTGGACTTCAACACTGTACTTTCACCCCTGGACAGATCATTTAGACAAAATAAAACAAACAAACAAACAAGGGCACAGAACATAAATGTACAATAAACCAAATGAACTAACCAACATTTATAGAAGATTTTGCCAGACATCAAAATACACATTTTTCTCAGCCACACTTAGAATACTTCTGAAGACTGACCATATAACAGAGTTCCAACAGAAAGTGTTTTCTAAAATTCACAAATATATGAAAACTACATAACTTACCCCAAGCAGCTTCAAAACTACTGAATAAAGAAAAATTAAAATTTATTGAAACAAATAATAATATAATCACAACTCTCCAGATGCTTTTAAACACATCCAAAGCACTCCTAAGAGATGAATCTAGGGACCAGCTGGTAGTATAATCATTATGTCGCTGGACCCACGTAGCCAACCATGGTTTGAGTCCCA
>NW_006200515.1:0-810 GCF_000334495.1 Tupaia belangeri chinensis
CTGTTCCTTCTTCTGCTGCTTCTGTTTCTGCATCTGCTTTTGTTTCTGCTACTTCAGCTTCTGCTTCTTCTGATTCTTCTTCCACTTCTGCTTCTTCTGCTTCTACTTTCTGCTTCTGCTTCTTCTGCTTTAGCTTCTTCATCATCTGCTTTCTCTGCTTCTGCTACTTCTGTTTCTTCGACATCTGCAATTTCTGTTTCTTCTGCTCCTGCTTCTTCCACTTCTCCTACTTCTGCTTCTGGATTCCTCCTCTCCTGCTGCTCCTCCTTCCCTTCTCCAGCTACTTCTGTTGATTCTTCTACTGCTTCTGCTTCTTCTGCTTCAGATTCTGCTTTTGCTTCTGTGTCTTCTGCTTCTGGTTCTGCTGCTTCTGCTTCTTCTCCTGCTGCTTCTGTTTCTTCTGCTTTTATTTCTTTTTCTGATGCTGCTTCTGCTATTTCTGCTTCTGCTACTTCAGCTTCTTTTGCTTCTCCTTCTTCTGCTTCTGCTTCTGATACTTCTGCTTCTGTTTCTTCTGCTGCTTTTGCTTCTTCTGCTTCAGCTTCTTCCGCTTCTTCTTTTGCTACTTCAGCATCTGCTTTCTGGTTCTGCTATTTCTGCTTCTGTTTTTTCTGCCTTTACTGTTTGAGCTTCTGCTTCAGCTACTTCTGCTTCTTCTGCTCCAGCTTCTTCTGCTGCTGCTCCCGTGTCTGCTTCTTCTGTATCTGCTGCTTCTGGTTCTGCTTTTGCTACTTCTGCTTCAGCTTCTTTTACTTCTGTGTCTGCTGCTTCTGCTTCTGCTTCTTCTTCCACTTTTGCATCTTTTTCTTT
>NW_006200515.1:998-1567 GCF_000334495.1 Tupaia belangeri chinensis
TGATTCTTCTCCTGCTGCTGCTGCTTCGGCCTTTGCGTCTTCTTCCACTTTGGCTTCAGCTTCTGCTTCTGGTTCTGCTCCTTCTTCTGCTGCTTCTGCTTCTGCTTCTTCTACTTCAGCTTCTTCTTCATCTGCGTTCTCTGCTTCTGCTACTTCTGTTTCTTTGGCTTCTGCAATTTCTGTTTCTTCTGCTCCTGCTTCTTCCACTTCTCCTACTTCTGCTTCTGGATTCCTCCTCCTGCTGCTCCTCCTTCTTCAGCTACTTCTGTTGCTTCTTCTTCTACTGCTTCTGCTGCTTCTGCTTCAGAGTCTGCTTCTTCTGCTTCGGATTCTGTTCCCTCTCCTGCTTCTCCTTCTCTTTCTTCTGCTCCAGCTTCTTCTGCTCCTGGCTGTGTTTCTTCTGATGCTACTTCTGCTCCTTCTGCTTCTAGTTCTGCTACTCCTGCAGCTGCTTCTGCTTCTTCTCCTTCTGTTTCTTCTGAGGCTGCTTCTGCTCCAGCTTCTTTTACTTCTGTTTCTTCTGCTTCTGCTACTTCTGTGTCTGCTTCTTCTTCTCCCGCCTCTTTCGC
>NW_006200516.1:0-838 GCF_000334495.1 Tupaia belangeri chinensis
GATATCTGTGGTTCCAAATCTCAGAAATATGGGTTAATTTGAGCCATAAAATGAACTTTGTGAGAGTTTCAGATTTTTCTTCTCATGTATTTTCCAGATCTGTTCCTTCTATTTTAGTAATTGCTGTTTCTGCTGTTTACTTTTTTAGATAAGAGTGAACAGGAGAAAGACAGATCTTTATCATGTATTTTACTGTATACCTATGCATTGTTCCGTGTGTTTTTGTATGTTCATCTGCAATTGCCAATGTTCACCATCCCCAGCCCAATGTATATGCATATTTGATGAATCTGTTTTGTCTTACAGTTTCAACTAAACTTTGTAACATCTGTTTCTTTCATTCTTCTCCCTATGTATGTGTTTATTATTCTTGTCCTTTTAATCAATGTCGAAATATCTCTTTGTCACATAAGTTTATCAATCATACACTTGTACATTTGTTGTATTGTTCAAGTTTGTGATGTGTTAATTTTCACCAAGAAAATTAGATCAGTTGCTAAGATCATTTGATGTAGGATCCTCTTCTCTGCTATTTAGTACTTCACTTTGTTTCTTGCATGAGATTTGGTTAAGATGATCTTCATTGAGTCGGGAGTGACAAATGTGAATGTAATACTGCTGTCTAGTAATGTGTAGATAAAACTATTGTGTGTTCAGTATCCACAGACCCACCCCAAACTTCCTGTTAGGGAGTTTGTTCAGTTTTCAATTATTCAGCATTCGTGATGACTTCATATAGCATAGCTACTGAAAAAAAAAATAAGAATTAAGTGTGTGTGTGTGTGTGTGTGTGTTACCAGGCAATGGCTAACACATACATACTGATAAGAATAGCCTA
>NW_006200517.1:0-1809 GCF_000334495.1 Tupaia belangeri chinensis
GAGAAACCTCGGCAGACTCGCTGGTGTGCAGAGTCCCACAACTTTCTCTTCTCTCTCTCTCTCTCTCCCACCCTGGTCAAATTTGAATAAATAAATAAATGTATGTTAAATAAAAACATAATTCTTAAAAAAAATGGGGGGGAGTTCACAGATAAAGCTTGTCAAATTCCTGAGAGTGCACAGTGGAGAGATAATCCATGAACTTTGTAAATATGGGATCCTTATATTTGCATGCCCTGAGAACTAGAGAAATCGTGCAGCAAAGGAACTTGTATATGGAAAGACTATTGGAAAATCTTCAAGTGGTTATTCAAACTAATTGAGCCTGAAGAAATTCAAACTGTTGAGAAACATGAATGCAACAAATTTGGAAAACTATTTTGCCAGAGGCAAAGCTTCATAGAACATGAGAAAATGTACACCTTTTGCATGTGTAAAAGCTTCCTTTCAGATGTAAACCTCATAAATTTGCAGAAAATTTATAATGACAAGAAAACTTATCCATGTAAGAAATGTGGTCTTCTGCCATAAATCAAGTGTCTTTACCAATAAGAAAATTCATTCTGGGGAGAAACCCTTTGAATGCAATTAATATGGAAAAGCCTTCAGCCAGAAGCAGTACCTCAGTAAGCATCACATTCCCCACTATGGACAACATCCTACAAATGCAGTGTGGAATTAGCCAGAAGGAAAACCTCCTCACTTGCCAGAATATTTATATTACAGGGAAAAAAAAAAAAAAAAAACATTTGGTTGTAATGACTGTGAAAAAACGCATTTATTCAGAAGTCAAGCCTCATCGAACAACAGAAAATGAATAGTGAAGAAAAATTCTATACATGTAAAGAATGTGGAAAAACCTTCAGCAGCAAATCAAATCTCACAAAGCATGAGATAATTCATATTGGAGAAAAGCTCTTTAAATGTAATGAATGTAGAACAGCCTTTAGCCAGAATCAATACTTCATTAAACATCACAGTGTTCATACAGGAGAGAAACTTTTTGAATGTAATAAATGTGGAAAATCCTTCTCTCAAATCACATCACTTATTGTACATTTAGAATCCATACTGGTTGGGGACCAGCAGGTGGTGTGGTGGTTAAGGCGCTGGCCAGATATTTCTTTGTCATCCCTAGCCACATGGCTGACCAGGGTTCAAGTCCTGAATCTGGTGACTTGCTTTCTCACTTCCTCTCTCTCTCACTCTCACCCTCTGTCTCTCTTTGGTCACATTAAAAATAAATAAATAAATAAATAAATAAATAAAATAATTATAAAATAAAAAAAGAATCCATACTGGTGATAAGCCTTATGAATGTAAGGTATGTGGGAAAGCCTTCTCCCGAAGCTCATATCATACTGTACACATGAGAAGTCATACAGGTGAGAAACCCTATGGATGTAATCAGTGTGGGAAAGCTTCTTCTCAATTCTCTTTTTTTTTTTTTTTTTTTTTTTAATCTCAGGTCTTCTAGCTCATGCAGTTTCAGCTGGGAGCTACAGTTTGTCTAAGAATTATAAGCATTTTCTTAAGTTGGTCCATTTTAACAGAAAATTATTGAGGAACAAAGGATTAAGTTATATTTCAAGAATAGCATTGGTGATATTACAGATATGGAGAAGGAAAATGACCGAACCACGGTCAACTACATGGGAGTCCAGCAACATAGTCATTATGCCAACTGCTGGTCCCCCTCAATTCCCAACTCTTGCTTTACATATGAGAACACATACAGGTGAAAAGCCTTGCCAATGTAGTGAATGTGGGAAAGCATTCAGTCATAAATCACAGGGGCTAGCAGGTGGC
>NW_006200518.1:0-1834 GCF_000334495.1 Tupaia belangeri chinensis
TTTTCCGACTGAACATTCTCCTGTCCTTTGGATTGATACCTAGAAGTGGAATTGCTGGATCAAATGGTAGTTCTATTTGTAGATCTTTGGGGAATCTCTGTATTTTTCTCCACAGTGGCTGAATCAGTTTACATTCCCACCAACAGTGTAGGAGAGTTCTCCTTCCACCACATCTCTGCCAACACGTATCACTTTTTATATTTTTAATCTTTGCCATTCTGACAGGAGTTAGGTGGTATCTCCTTGTGGTTTTGATCTACATATTCCTTATGATGAGGTATGTTGAACATTTCTTCACATGGTTTTTGGCTGTTCATATGTCTTCCTTAGAGAGTTTTTTTTTTCTTTTTTGGGGGGGAAGTTTTCGCTATAGGGCGCATGAGCTCTCCAGACAGACAGAGAGAGACAGTATATAGAAAGCGAGAAATCATCCCCCAGGGGGATGGCCACACCACAATCCCCTCTCTTCCATTCTCCTTTCGGGATCTTGGGCACGCATGCACATGTGCCCGGCGTGAGTTTAAGCTGCCGGATCCAGGATGCGAACCACGGTCGATTATGTGGGAGTCCAGCAACATAGCCATTATGCTAACTGCTGGTCCCAGAGAGGTTTTTGTTCAGCTCAATTTCTCATCTTTTAGTTGGGTTAATCTTTTTTTTTTTTTTTTCTGAGTAAGCCAATTTTTGGTTATCACTGCCTTGTTTGAGGCAAATTTTCAAAAATATTCTCCCATCCTCAGGGTTGTCGGTTCACACTTGTTGCCGTGTCCTTTGCTGTGCAGAAACTTCTTACAGCTCAATTTCTCATCTTTTAGTTGGGTTAATCTTTTTTTTTTTTTTTTCTGAGTAAGCCAATTTTTGGTTATCACTGCCTTGTTTGAGGCAAATTTTCAAAAATATTCTCCCATCCTCAGGGTTGTCGGTTCACACTTGTTGCCGTGTCCTTTGCTGTGCAGAAACTTCTTAGTCTGATATAGTCCCATATGTCTATTTTAGGGATTCTTGCCTGTGCTTTGGGAGTCTTATTTAAGAAGTCTTTGCCTACCCCAATGTCTCCCAGAGTTTCCCCAGCATTTTCCATGAGTAGTTTTATAGTTTGTGGTCTTAGATTCAATTCTCTGATCCATTTTGAGTTGAAAGATGGGGTTTCAGTTTCATCTTTCTGCAGGTAGATAGATACCCAGTTTCTGCAGCACCATTTACTAATGAGGTTTTTCTTTTCCCAATGGATTGACTGACATTCTTTGTCAAAAATCAGTTGGCTATGAGCTTTGGGTTTTATTTCTGGGGTGTCTATTCCATTCCATTGGTCCACCTGTCTGTTTTTATACAAGACTGTGCTGTTTTGATTACCACATCTTTATAGTAGACCTTGGGGTCAGGGAGCAATATGCCACCCACTCCACTCTTTTTGTTCAGGATTCTTTTGGCAATACGGGGTCTTTTATGATTCCAGACAAATTCTGATTGTCTTTTTCTAGATCTCTGAAGTATATATCTGGTATTCTGATTAGAATTGCATTAAATATGGACGCATCCCCACCGTTCTTTCTCCTTGGACCCCAGGTTGGTTGCCTGGGACTTTAAGGCGAACCCCCACCCCTCCCCACCTGAAACTCGGATCGAGCAGGCCAGCAGTTCCGGACACCAGGCGGACTGAGGCTGCAGGCCCGACCCACCTGGTACTGTCATTCATTGTCTGATCCCTTTCCACTAGCCTTTGGACTGTTTGAATTTTGGTGATTTGAGTAGCGCACGCCGCACGATTTTCTTTTTCCATTTTGTTTTTCATTGCTCTTGGGATGTTGCTTATTTGGTTAGTTGAAGGCTCACC
>NW_006200519.1:0-467 GCF_000334495.1 Tupaia belangeri chinensis
ATGGGAGTCCAGCGACACAGCCATTATGCTAATTGCTGGTCCCTCTTTTCTCTCTCTTCTTAAAGAATTATTTTATTTACATTTATTTATCCATTTATTTATTTTAATTTGACCAGAGAGGGTTAGAGTGTGTGTGTGAGAGAGAGAAAGCAAGTCTCCAGATCCAGAACTCAAACCACGGTCAGCCACCCTTAACCATCACACCACCTGCTGGTCCCGAGAACCATTTTCATAGAGCACCTCAGGCTGCTTATTAGAAGAGCTGTATAACCTTTTAAAAAGGAAATATAAGGGCCAGCAGGTGGCATGGCAGTGGAGGCACTGGACTCCCACATGGCCGACCATAGTTCAAGTGCTAGACCGGGAGGGTTGCTTTCTCTCTCCCTCTCTCTCTCTCTCCATGTCTCTTTCTGGTCAGATTAAAATATAATAATAAATTTTTTAATGAAATATATATTTTAAATTAT
>NW_006200520.1:0-1203 GCF_000334495.1 Tupaia belangeri chinensis
GTGCAGGGCTTCTAGGCTGCATCTTTGCCCCGAAGTGCTACATTATTTTGATAAGACCGAAAGAGAACTCCTGGAAAACTTTAAAAAATAGGAGGGGTTCCAAATGAAACAGGCATTCTAAGGTTTTATTTCATAAACCTGTATCACAATTTTATGGTTTTGAACAAAAAAATACACCCTGATTTAATATCCTTAGATGATAAAAAAACTGAAAATGACTGACTTCTTAAATTTTGTAAAACAGTCATTTGGTATATAAACCTTAAACAGGTATTAAACCTGCAACTATGAATGATATCTTAGATTAATGTGTAGTTTTACATTATGTGTATTGATTAATTGCTAAATTTTATTATTATTTATTGTATTCTCCTAGAAGGTTTTCCTTTTTTGTAGTCAAAAATAATGTCTTTATTTCCATATCTGATTTATTGATTTATAGCTTTTTAAAAAAATGTATCTAATGTTTACTAAGTTTGTTGATGTTAAAAAAAAATAAAACTAGCTAGTGGTTACACTAGTTCTCTGTATGGTTTTTAATATCTCATATTTATATTTATTCTAATCTTTTTTAGATATATATTTTTTTTCTATAGGGAAGATGAACTCATAGTAGAGACAGAGAGACAGATAGTTAACAATCAGTCCTTAGGGGAAATGACTATGCTGCAATTTCATCTCCTCCATCCTTCTCTAGAGATTTTGGGCATGAATGTACATGCATCCAGTTTTAGGTTTAAGACATTGAGTCAAGTGGACCAGTAGATGGTGTAATGACTATGTCGCTGGACTTTCATGTAGTCAACCAAGGTTCGAGTCCCAGACCTGGTGGGTTAAACTCACACCAGGCACATGTGAGTGCATGCCCAAGATCTCAAGAAGAGAGAGATGGAGAAGAAGGAATTGCGGTGTGACCATCCCCTGTAGGGGACGTTTTCCACCCCCTGACACCCGTTTCTTTCTTGCTTGAACATGCACCCTCTGACAAATTATAAATAAATAAATACACACACAGGTAGGTTAATACTCTCAGGCTTTACTAACATTACAAAAAGATAAAGCAGAGAGATTTCTAGTTGGTCCCCCATTCTAATCTGAATATCTTTGTTTGTGCTCGTTGGAATTTCTGCTTTCTGGAGTGTCTTGATATGTTAAATTGTGTTGATCTGACATCTCTCATATTTTTAATTTTTCCATTCCAGA
>NW_006200521.1:0-1298 GCF_000334495.1 Tupaia belangeri chinensis
GAGCTGGACTTCCAAGTGTCCAACTGTGGTTCAAGTCCCAAGGGACTCATGCCAGGTGCATGTGCCCAAAATTCTGAGAGAATATTTGATATAGGATTGTGGCATGGTCATCCCCCTTGGGAGTAATTTCTTGTTTTCTGCCTCTGTCTCTCTCTGTCTCTATGGTGAGTGTACATGCCCTATAGCAAATATCTCTCAAAAAAACAAAACAACAACAAAAAAACAAGGATTTTCAAATTAAATATGGTGGGAGATCCTATTTTTCAAATATGACCTCCATCCTATAACACACTCTAACTGCTCCTTTCACAAGATGACTTTAGCATTCTTCTCATCAAGAAGTGGGAGTCCAGTCTTGCCTCCTGGAGTCTGAGTAAACTAGTGGCCATGGAAGAAGAGAGGTTGTGTGGCTTCAGAGGCAAGGACATAAAATGGTCCATGGGGACCACCTTGAGGATGATGTGGAAAACATGACTCTCCTGATGTCTGGTGCAGAGCCCTTTCCTGGCCTGGAGCAGCCAAGTCCTACCTGCAGGGAGTGTTGGATGATAACAGCTCACAACTGTACTCTTCCCTGGATAATTACCTCTGGGGTGAGGAGAGGTGAAGTAGCAGCTTCAAAGGATGAATGCAGGGTATGAAAGCCCATGTCCTTGCCTCAGTGAGGGGGCAGAGAGACAGTGCTATTGATGCCATTATCATTCCTGAGTCCTGGAAGGATTAGGCTAAGACCAGACTTCAGTGGATCCACAGTTCCTCTTGTCCTGGTCTCTTCTTTCCTGAATTTTCTCTAGACTGATTTCCTTCACTCACACCCTTAACTAACATATCCATCTCAGGCTCCACCCTCAGCTGAAGATATGTCATATGTCCAATCTTTTAAAATCTTGATGTGGTTCATAGATGTGGCATGCCTGATCCGACAAGGCTTACTCTGAAGGTATTATTATGTCATGTGTGTTGGACTCTGGCTTCTGTGGTCTGGAGGACAGGTGCTCTTTACACACCACTACTAGACTTAGAATTTTAGGCTCCCTGGCTCCAAAGGCATCCTAGGACAGACTTTAATGTCTGTAAGTTTAGTGATGGATGGACAGAGAAAGTAGCTCATTAGACAATTGCATTCCAAGTACCTTCAATGGGAAGGGAGCAAACTTGTTTTGACATCTCCTGGGGAAGATCAAAGAGGTTGTTAGTGACCGTCAGCTAGGTTATGCTCCTGGTCAAATCTTTTCCAATCAGAGAAAATGAAATCTGTGCTAACTGGTCAACAACAACAACAACAACAACAAAAACAA
>NW_006200522.1:0-725 GCF_000334495.1 Tupaia belangeri chinensis
ATCACAACTGTTGGCTCCAAGGCTTTAAACCGTGCAATCATTGGCATTGTTTCACTTCCAGGCCATTAATTTTTTTTTCACAATTTCCATAGAAAGACTATTTTCAAAGCCCTCTTTATGTCTTTATTCCTAAGACTATAGATGAAGGGGTTCAGCATGGGGGTGACCACAGTGTACATCACCGAGGCTGCTGCTGCACTTGAGTGTGAGCTGTGGGTAGCAGCAGAACTAACGTACACTCCTAGGATTGTACAATTAAATAAAGAGACAGCTGAGAGGTGAGAAGCACATGTGGAAAATGCTTTGTACTTCCCCTCAGCTGAAGAGATTGCATGAATTGAGGAAACTATCTTAGTGTAAGAATAAATAATCCCAGTCAGGGGACCACCACCAATCACCACAGCTGCAAAATAGATCATCAAGTCATTAAGAAACGTGTCAGAGCAGGCAAGGTGGACCACCTGATTAAGTTCACAGAAAAAGTGGGGGATTTCCACCTGTGTACAGAAGGACAGCCTCAACACCAGTAAGGTATGTAACAAGGAATACAGGATGCACAGAATCCAGGATGCCAAAACCAGCTTTCCACAGAGCCAGGGGTTCATGATGACAGTGTAGTGCAGGGGGTGACAGATGGCCACATACCGGTCATAGGCCATCACAGACAGGAGGAAGTCATCCAGTGCTGCAAAGGCTATGTAAAAAAACACCTGACTGATGCAGCC
>NW_006200523.1:0-1533 GCF_000334495.1 Tupaia belangeri chinensis
AGTTCAAGCTTTCCAGGTTGCTAATCCTTCTACATTTATATTTTTGGAAGCCGCTGATTTGGTCTGTTAGATATCACTTATCAAGGATCACTTTCCTAGATGCTTGGTCCTCACAGAACTTGTAGAGAAACTAATTATAACTGAACCATTTCAAAATCGTCCACATCTCTAGCAGCAATTTTTTGTTTTCTTTGTTTTGGGGAATTACTTATTTAATTTTTTATTGCTTTCTAATTTGACCAGAGAAAGGAAGAAAGAGAAAGGGTGGGAAAGTGAGAAAGCTAACCACTGGTTCGGGGCCTCAAGCCAAAGCTGACCATGTGGGAAAAGCTTTTTTCCACCATGCCAAATGCCTCACCATGTTTTTTTTTCTGTTTGTTTGTGTGCTTTTTTGAATTTTTAAGATTTTTGCCATAGGGAGTGTGTACTTGCTGGAGAGGGAGACAGAAAGAGAGTGAGAGGAAAAGTGAAAAGTCATCACCCAGGGAGAGAGCCATAACACAATCCCTTTTCCTTCATTCTCCTGGAATTTGAGCATGTGCACACACATGCCTGGTGTTATTTTTAAGACTTTCAGGTCTGGGACTTGAACCATGAGGTCAGTGTCTTAATCACTATTCAACCTCACATATTCAGTTCTTTGTTTTTTAAAATTAAAAACAAAAATAATACATCCAATGTCCCCTTGTAATAACAGATTTGGGAACCAGCAGATGGCATAATGAATACACCACTGAACTCCCACATAGTCAAATATGGCTTGAGTCCCAGACTCTGCAGCTTGAGTCTCACACAAGGCATGTGTGTCTTTTTGTGTGTGTGCATGTGTGTGCCTAAAATCCCAAGAGGAGAATGGAGAAAGGATTGTGGCACGTCCATCCTCTCGGGGGTGGGGGTGATTTTATGTTTTCTGTCTCTCTGTTTCTGTTTCTCTAAAAAGCACTTGTGCCCTATACCAAAAACAAAGAATAGATTTGTGAGAGTCCTGAGTGTCTGCAGGCCCCCACTGTGCTCTGAGTACACTCTCTGCAGCTCTGGTGCATCTTCTTTTTCAGAAGGAAAGTACATTCAGTACATTCTCTGTCTGTTCCCCTTGAAACTTGCATATGCTGATGAACTGTTACAAGCCAACTCACCCCCAGCTCTCTTCTGGGATTTGTCACCTCCTGCTAAATCATCCTGAATAAGTTCTCTTTGAAGTTTCTGATCTTGAGCAGCATATTCAGAAAGTCTATGTTCTACTTCCAGAGGGAAAATGTTCAAGATAAATTTAGAAAACAGAGTTGGAGCCATTTGAACCCATTCCGGTGTGAGAGTATACAGGCCTTCACAATATTTGCCATAGTAGAAAATGGGACCTGAGATGGTGTTGTCTGGGCTCCTAAAAGCAAAGCCATTCTGCTATAAATGTGCTTTTCTCAACATGTTCCATGAACAGCTTTATAAGGCCACCTTTTAAGTCTTTGTTAAGCTGGTTTTAATGTAAAACTTTCTCATATATAGGAAAAGAGGCACAATGCTCTGTGATGCTCC
>NW_006200523.1:7944-10691 GCF_000334495.1 Tupaia belangeri chinensis
GATTTTATGTTTTCTGTCTCTCTGTTTCTGTTTCTCTAAAAAGCACTTGTGCCCTATACCAAAAACAAAGAATAGATTTGTGAGAGTCCTGAGTGTCTGCAGGCCCCCACTGTGCTCTGAGTACACTCTCTGCAGCTCTGGTGCATCTTCTTTTTCAGAAGGAAAGTACATTCAGTACATTCTCTGTCTGTTCCCCTTGAAACTTGCATATGCTGATGAACTGTTACAAGCCAACTCACCCCCAGCTCTCTTCTGGGATTTGTCACCTCCTGCTAAATCATCCTGAATAAGTTCTCTTTGAAGTTTCTGATCTTGAGCAGCATATTCAGAAAGTCTATGTTCTACTTCCAGAGGGAAAATGTTCAAGATAAATTTAGAAAACAGAGTTGGAGCCATTTGAACCGATTCCAGTGTGAGAGTATACAGGCCTTCACAACATTTGCCATAGTAGAAGATGTGACCTAGATGGTGTTGTCTGGGCTTCTGAAAGTAAAGCCATTCTGCTGTAAATGTGCTTTTCTCAACATGTTCCATGAACAGCTTTATAAGGCCACCTTTTAAGTCTTTGTTAAGCTGGTTTTAATGTAAAACTTTCTCATATATAGGAAAAGAGGCACAATGCTCTATGATGCTCCTATGTATTGTCTAAGAGCTGTATTAACTCTTTCAGTATAGAGATCTGCAGGACTGGCTTGCAACTCTTTTGAGATGCTAAGTGATATTTTCTTTTTTCTTGAAGAGAGGTTTTTGCTATAGGACACATGCTCTAACTGGGAAGACAGAGAGAGACAGAGAGACAGCAAGAAGTCACCCCCAGGTGGGATGACCATGCCTCAATTCCTTCTCCTCCAGTTTCTTCTCAGGATCTTGGGCATAATATAGGCATAAACACGTACTCTGTGTGAGTCTAAGCCACTGAGTCTGGGACTTGACCCACAGTCAACTACATGGGAGTTCAGCAACGTAACCATTACACCATCTGCTGGTCCCTCTAAGTGATTAATCTTTTAAATCAGATCACTATACATCTGTTCCAGTGCTGCTGGCTTACATACTCATACACACAGCTGTATATCTATTCATAGGATATAGCAATATAGTTATCTGGATTCTGTATTAAAAGTTCATCTATGACACTATCCAATTTTGTCCAGAATGTTTTTTAGAGAGGGATTTTTCCTACAGAGCATGTTTGATTGCCAGAGAGAGAAAAAAGATAGACACAGAAAGTGAGAAATCACCCTCTGGCCATGTTGCAATTTCTTCACTTTTATTCTATTCTCAAGATTTTTGGCACACATACACATTTGCCTGGCATGAATTTCAACCTGCTGTCTGGTACTTGAACCACAGTTGATCATATCAACATCCAGCGCCTAACCACTAAGTGACCTGAAGCCCCCAGTATGTGCTCTTGTATCTTTAAAACTGATATTCATTAAGTGCTTGGAGGTGGAGGTATTGAGGTTGATAGTAGAGCTGGAGTGGGGGTTTCCTTGGCTGCAGCCAAGTGGTAGCTTTTTAAAATTATGGTCACCCCCTTGGCCTCCAGTGGTTTTGGGGACCCCATTGAGAGTCTCTCCTTTGTGACTTTCCTATCCACAGAGACAGCTGATACCACCAGCAATGTCCCTGAAAACTCTCAGGCAGGAACTGAAATCAATAGTGGGTGGTGGAGGTGACAGTGACTACAGAAAATGTTACAAAGTCACCTCCTAGTTGTAGTTCTGGTCATCCATCATCACTCATAGCTGTCCCCCTCCTCTTCTGTACTTTCTTCCATCCTTCTCCCTCTGTCCCCTCCCTGCACCAGCCTGCCTAACAGTAACCTGCTGCCTTTCACAACCCCTAGGCCAGCGGGCACAGCTATCTCCTGGAGCTCACTTTGCCAGGGGCAGAAATAAGCTGGTGGTAAAGGCTGTGGTGTACCAGGTGTCTTGTTCTCCCCAGGCCTGCCCTCTTAGAGATGCTGAGGATGGTGGTGAGTGCTCGGGAGCTCTCCTACTGGGACCAGCAGTCATAAAGCAGTAGCACCCTTCAGGACATTTCACCTATATTAATTTTATTTTTAATATCTGAGAGCAAATGGGAAGAAATGATCTCTCAGAAACTTTAATATGCAATTTTCATAAGCACAAGTTTTTACATAATTTTTAAATTTATACAAAACTGTTCTGTATTTTTAAAAAATGCATTTAGCACCAGCAGGTTACATGGTGGTTAAGGCACTGGAGTCCCACATGGTAGAGAGCAGTTCTAGTCCCAGACATGGTGGCTTGCTTTCTCAAATTCTCCCTCTCTCGCTCTCTCTCTCTCTCTGATGAATGTACATGTTCTACAAAAATTTTTTTAAAAAGCAATAATAAATAAAATAATTATAAAAAATAAGCTCTTTTTACCAGTCCCTCTCCTTTTTTGGGGGACAAATATTTTATATTATATGTATTTTTTAATTACTTGTTTTAGGAATAAAAGAAACCCATGGTATGATGATAACATGAGTATACTTATAAAATGAGAAGTTTTCTATCAAACTACATTTTTTTATTGGGAAAATGAATAAAACAGACAAAGATCTACACAAAATAAACTATATCTTTGGCAGATTTCAGCACAGGACAGTCCTATAACAAGCATGTTCCCCTTATTCTCTAGAGCTGCTCAACTTCCAAGTTCAGAATTTTAAAAATATAATTAATTGTGATTTTATTATGTTGACATTCATGTCTCACTTCACGTCATTTTTA
>NW_006200523.1:10981-11337 GCF_000334495.1 Tupaia belangeri chinensis
CACCCTATTGAAAAAAAGATCTCTTTAAAAAATTCTCCAGTTGGTTTTTGGGAGCTTGGTCAGCAGCATCTGGAACATGGGAGGTTGCAGCATCTGCTACAGCACCTGAGGCAACTGTTGTGGGCGCCCACACACAGCAATGACATTGATCAAACAGTCTGCCACCTTCTCTTACTCATCTTGGGCTAACAACTCTTTAGCACACTGAATTTCTTCAGAGAAAACCCTGAAGTGCTCCCGAATTTTTAAGGTCAGGTAAGTTGGATAGCCCAGGTCTCTCCTTGGCAAACTTCTGTTTCTTTCTTTATTGTTTCGGCCTGTTCTCGAAGTTGAGGTCAATCCTTTGCTTTCAATCA
>NW_006200524.1:0-482 GCF_000334495.1 Tupaia belangeri chinensis
TGAAGATTATCTCTGGTAATTTGATTGGGATGGCATTAAATATGCAGATTAATTGGAGTAGAATTTATATTCTGATAATAGTAACCCTTTTAGTCAAGGAATATGATAGGTCTTTCATTTTTTGGTTTGGTTTATTCCCAGGTATCTTTTACATGTTGTGGTTATTGTAAAAGGTATTGTTTTTCTTTTTATTTTTTAAGATTTTTAAAATTTTATTTCTTTGTATTTTTATAATACATTTTATTTCTTTTATACATTCAATCACTATACATCACTCACCTTGTAAAGTGAATTTTCCAACATGAATACATTTCATGCCACTCCAGTTGGGAATACTATACACATTATTAGCAACAGATAATAATCCATTTCTGTGTCCCATAAATGGCTTGCATCTCTATTTTTCTCCTTAATGTATTTCCTCACATTCTCCTGCATCTCCCACCATCTTCCCACACTTAATCTGGTACCTATAGCCATAT
>NW_006200525.1:0-345 GCF_000334495.1 Tupaia belangeri chinensis
CCTCTAGAGCCCATATTTCTAGTAGAATATGAGAATTAAGAGGTTTTGAGAAAAAAAAGAAAAAAGAAAAACTGAGCCAGGGAAAAGATAAAATTTCAGAGTGTGGTCAGATAGCTTCGGAGTTACCATTAAGTTGAGAGATTTAAAACTTATGTTCAGGAATCAGCAGGTGACATAGAAGTTAAGAAACTGGACTCCCACATGGCCAGCCACTTTCAAGTCCCAGATTGGGTGACTTGACAATCACGCTGAGTATGTGTGCATGTATGCCTAAAATCCCAGGAGGAGAAGGAAGAGAAGGGACTCATGTGGCTATCCCCCTGGGGGATGACTTCTCACTTTCCC
>NW_006200526.1:0-1158 GCF_000334495.1 Tupaia belangeri chinensis
AGGTGATTTTTCACTTTCTCCCTCTCTCTCTATCTCTCACCAGTAAGTGTACACACCCTATAGCAAAAATTGGTATTAAAAAAATGAAAAGTAAAAAGAAGCAGAGACAGTGGTAGGGAATAAAATTCTAAGAACATTGAAATCCTTTTGTTATTAGGGGCTGTCTTTTGACGATTGGCAGGAGGAAGAATTTTCACTGAAGGTGCAAGAATTATACTTTCCTAGAACAAGTAAGAGGTTGCACAACCCCTACCCAGACTGATGGCTGAGAAGATGGCAACTTTGCTCTTAACACTACCCATGTCTGACACAGAATATGCTAATTATTATAACAGAAACAACTTGGAAAATAAAATATGGTTAAACTGTTTTCTTGTATATGTTACACAGGAGTTCAGCAGTTTGGAAGTTTGTCTCAATTCCTTAACAACTCCTTTTTCCTAGTTATTAGCATGATATATACATTCTTTCTGATGTATAATCTCATTGTTTAATTATGTCATTTCATTTGTTTTTATGTGTCTATTTTTTATTACTTTTCTTAGGCTTCAGAAAAAGGTAGTACTTGGTGCATAATATGTAGGTTTGGCTGCTTAAGTATAAGTAAAAAATTACATAAAATTACTAAAGTATTTAATAAAAATGAAAGTAAGCAAATCAGAAATTAAACAAATTTTTGAGCTGTTGTTTTCTCAGAAATTACTCTCTTTCTCTGGTATACATCCATGACCAGGAATCCAGAGCTGGTTTATTAAAAATAATAATAATAAATCCATGATTCTTAATTCTACAACATCACTAAATTTCCTAACAGGAAAATATAGTAATATAAAAACTTAGAGGAGTATATTAAAAAATAACTTTGAAGACTTCTGAATTGTATTAAAATGAAATAGCCTCCTATTCCTTTTCAAAAATATGAACATAATATATACCAAGCAAACATAGGAAAGCAAAATAATGGAAAGGAAACAATGGCCTGGCAAAGAACTAGGAAACTTGAGGATAAAAAGATGGTCCCCTGGGTTTTCTTTTTGCCTCCCATAGATCTACGATGGGATGAGTCTGCAACCTAGAATCATCAAAAGAAACAAAAAGTAACCAGAAAAGTCTGCTCCCTCTAGCCAAAGAACCAGGAAAAGAGTGGCTTTTTTTTTA
>NW_006200527.1:0-2902 GCF_000334495.1 Tupaia belangeri chinensis
ATGCAGGGAAAGTTAGATTTCAGGAAGATGTAGCGTCACGGCTTAGTGCCAAGATTTGTTTTGTTTTGTTCATTTTTCATTTAATTTTATTTATTATTAGTATTTTAAATTTGCCACAGGGCACATGTGCTCACCAGTAAGAGAGAAAGAGAGAGAGAGAGAGAGAGAAGACGAGAAAGCAAGCCGCCAGGTCCAGGGTTTGAACCATGGTTGGTCATGTGGGAGTCATCACCCCAACCACCACGCCACCTGCTGGTCCTCACTCTTTTTCTCAGCAGGTTGATGTCATTTTGTTTCAAGTATATTTATTTGTGTCTTCCATGAGCAAAAGGGTCAACACCCCAGTAGGGTCTTTATATCACAATCCACCCTCAGCTTCAGCCAGCCCTAGATTATGAACACGTATGTGTCCAGTGTGTTCGGGGATCTCCTGACAGTAACCCAGCACCCCATGTGTGCCAGCCTGGTGGAGTGTTGTGGTACCACTCTGCCGCCATCTGGCCTCTGTTGGTATCATTCTCTGACAGGCTAGCTTCTCTTCCTGTGGGCGTGTTGGAGGAGGCCATGGAGACCACTCAGATCTCCTGGAGATGGTGGTGAGAACACGCCTGAGGGAACTGAGGCCATGGAAGCTTCACCACCATCCCTCCAGCTGTGGAAGTCCATTGCCTGGATTAATCCTGAGACTGTGTGCTGCTCCCAGCCAGTGACTGCAAGTGTGGGGCCCATTCTTAGAAGGCCTAGTACCCTCTGACGGCCAATTTTAGCTTGAGGGCTCCCCAGGGGCCTTGCCAAAATCCCTTGGGTCATGTGGTAGTCCGGGATTCTACTTTCTTGCTCTTTGCCTGGGATTAGACTTGGATTGTTATCTGTCTGTTTTCCCAATCCGTCCCATTTTCTCTCATATAATTCACCTACTGACTTCCCTGTACACCGAACTCTGCTTTAGTGTGTGTCTTGAGGGCTGTACCACTAGACTCCTTGAAGGGTGTGTGTCGTGGGGAGCAGAGGGGACCAAGCAGCCTCGCTGTCCCCCTGTGGGTCCACAGCAGCAGCTCACTGAGACCACATTCCTCTTAGACTGTTTCCAGCCCATACCTGAGCATGGTGAGGCTCTACTGGTGACGCTGTCTTCTTCTTTGTCTTCTTTTTTAAGCAAGACTATTTTATTTTTAAATTTAAGGTTATGTATTATTACAATTTTTAATTTGACCAGAGAGAGAAAGAGAGAGAGAGAGAGAGTGAGAAAGCAAGCTGCCAGGTTCGGGATTCAAACCGTGGTCAGCTGGGTGGCAGTTCACTGCTTGAACCACCATGCCACCTGCCGGCCCCACTGGCCCAGTCTTGTAATGGGCAACTTTGGCTTAGCAATGCCCAGAGATCTAGCCAAAACTTCCCTTAGATCTGTATGGCAGTCCGAGACTCTTCCCAAGTCTCCTCCCTTCCTGTCACCTTTCAGAGGTGTGAACTCCCTTCCCATCTGAGGCTCTCCCCGCCTTACTCCTGCAATGTTTCCATAGGAAATCTCTTCCTCGTCCCTCACCACAGCGCCTGCTCTTCGGAAGACCTGAATTGACACAGGTAGAAAAAGGGCTGCAAATAAGTCTTACATTCTTTCCATGTAATTCCCACCACCAGAAAGACTAAGTGTTACTATTTATTATAAACTTAAAAAACAAACAAACAAAAAACCTCCCAGAGAAAGACTGATTAGCTTGTCCTGAGTCAGGTCGACCAACTAACTGTAATCAAGAGAGTGAGTCATGTCAAAACATGGCAGTGGGGCCGGCAGGTAGCATGGTGGTTAAGGGCTCTGGACTCCTAATGACTGTAGGTGGTTCAAGTCCCAGTGCTGGTAACTTGTATATTCACAATTCTGTTGGGGACAAGCCTTCTCTGAGTCCCCCTTATGGGAGAGAAAAGACAAAATGCTTGCCCACCACAATAGAGATGCAAAGAAACAAACATTCAGGAGCTCTGGGATAAACATGCCAGGAGAAAAGACAAGATACAAGAACCCAGAAGGGCCAGAGGTGGAGATCAAAGTCAAGGAACGGAGCCAGAAATGCAGGCCAGGGAGACAGGATCGATTGAAGCAGGTTAAGATCAGGTAGCAGTGGTGATCGACTGGCCCTGACAGATTGCCCAGCTACCATTTATAGCTTGCTTTTAACATCTGGCAGGAATGTGATGAGCGCGTGGGATGGCCTTGCTGACAGGCCCAGGGGTGGAGCTGCGGCACTGTGCAAAATGCCCACATTCAACTCTCACTGCAAGCCAAATGAAGCCACAGTGATAGATTTGGAAGCTTAATGGAATTTTCCCAGAGAAGTCAAGACCAGAGGCCCCATGCAAGTCAACAAAAATCTGTTCATTCTTTGGAAAATAGAATAACTACAAATAAGAGGATTTGCGGTATGGATTTGTTTCTTATGTATCTTTTGAAATAAAGGAGAGAGCTTGGTGGCTCGCCTCATAATCAAGAAGTGGGGGAACCAGCAGTTAGCATAATGGCTATGTCGCTGGCTCCCATGTAGTCGACCGCAGTTCACATCCCGGACCCGGTGGCTTAAAACTCACGCCAGGTGTGTGAGAAGAGATTGCAGCATGGCCATCCCCCCTGGGGGATGATTTCTCACTTCCTATCTCTCTGTCTCTCTCTTTTTGGTGAGTGCATGCACCCTATAGCAAAAACCTCTCAAAAAAAAAATAAATAAATAAAAGAAAAAGATGTTACATGCGAAGTGCTTTACCTAATGCCTGTCACCTTGCACGTGCTCAGAAGAGAGTGGGTGTCACAGCTTAGGGGCTGCACAGGATATGCACAGGACCCTAGAGTTCTGACTTCCCCTTCTTCTTTTTTTTAATTTAATTTTATTATTTTTTTGGAGAGGTTTTCGCT
>NW_006200528.1:0-244 GCF_000334495.1 Tupaia belangeri chinensis
CAGTACGGCCTCTCTTGGCCAATTTGCCCCTGCGAGAGCGAACCGTGCTCGAGCTCCGGTTTTTCAAGGGAATGACCCAGAGCCAGATCGCCGCACAGATTGGTGTTTCGCAGATGCACGTATCCCGGATTCTCAGCGACACCTTGCGTTACCTGCGAGAACAGATGGCGTAGACCGCCCTGTCCGCGGTTAGAGAACTGCATGACCGGGTATATGACGTGCCAAGCGGTCTGCCCTGGAGGGG
>NW_006200529.1:0-2159 GCF_000334495.1 Tupaia belangeri chinensis
CAGAAAATACCGATTTAGGTCTTTTTCTGTAACTGACTCGTCCTCTGGGCCTATTTTGCTATCTAAGATCTCACTGTCATCACTCATGTCCCCCCTCCCCCTTCTGGACGACTTACCCCAGCGTAACTGGAAAGAGGTTCACTTACTGAGACATGGCACTGCGGGCAACCATCCTTCCTGTGTGCACTTAAGGGAACCCCAGTAATATTCCGAGGGGGGCAAAAAACCATCTTCACACGAATAATAAACAGATGTTCCCAGAGGCACTGGGTAGTATTTGTATTTAGCGTTATAATCTAGGTCGCCATGTTTTATTTGTGGACGGTCACAGGGTTTCACTTGGAATAAAAAACAAAGGAGAGTATAAGGAAAATGTTATGTTAAAGAGCACTTATATTAGAGATCAATTGTTTGATCCATGAAAGAAGTTTTCTATTCATCTTTTCTTATGATTACTGTGACAGGGTGTGCATGTGCCCCAGAGAGAGACATGGAGAGAGACAGAGAAAGGGAAAGTGAGAAATGACCCCCCATGGGGCTGGCCATGCTGTATTGATTGCCTTCTCCTCCTCACTCCTCTCAGGACTTGGGGAATGCAGGCTCATGGGTCCGGCATGGTTCTCAAGCAGCTTTGTCCGGGATTCAAACTGTTAAGCTGGTCATATGGGACCTAATTCCTTAATCTCCACTCCAACTGTTGGCGTTCTACTACTTTCCACATAAGAATGGTTTTGTTTGTTTCAAAATGTTAGCTACCACTCCATCAATCTGTAGAGAGGCCCATGTGCTAAGGGACTGAGACTTCTGACAAAGCCACATGAGGGAACCCTGTTGGAAGCAGATCCTCCAGCCCACCTAGGTCTTCAGATATTGCAGTCTCAGCCAAAGTCCCGACTGTGACACGGGAACAGCGTGACTCACGGCTACTCACCCACACCAGGTCAGCAGCTCCTGACCCATGGACCTGAGAGATAGTGGCCATTCACTGTTTTCAGTAAGCATGCTTTAGGGAAGTTGTTACAATGCATGTAATAACTAATATTCTCTCTGTCAGAAGGCAAAATTTTTACCCAATGTTTTAATTCAGACACTGTAAAAATTTCATTAAATATATGTTCATTAATTAGAAAAATATACATACATTTTTAATTTTTAGTGACAAAAATTAAGGGTATTTATTTCATAAGAAGCAGTGTTTTATGTGATTTAGAGTTGGTTATTTTGAAAAACAAATAATTCTTCTGAATTCTCTACATAAACATTAAGAGCGTGTTTGGTTTTACTGTGTGCCCATTATGTTTAAGAGGAAGTCATTTCAGAATGAAGAAGTAGGTGGAGAAACAAATAGAGCTTACTGTTACATCTTGGAGTGGGCACCCAGCCAGTACTCATGCACTGCGCCTTACTTTCACGGGTGGCAGGACGGAAATTTCCTCTGCACTGGTAAGTGATTTCTTCCTCAGCTCTGAATTTATTCTTCATAGGTGAGTAGAACCCATTGGGAATCTCGGGATCTTGGGCACGCACGCACACGCGCCTGGCGTGAGTTTTAAGCCATCGGGTCCGGGACACGAACCGCGGTCGACTACGTGGGAGTCCAGCGACATAGCCATTACGCTAACTGCTGGTTCCCCCTGTACAGAAGCTTCTGAACATGTTATAATCCCACTTGTCTATTTTCAGGATCATTGCCTCTGCTTTGGGTGTCTTATTAAGTCTTTGCCTACTCTGTTTCCTCTGTGTTTTCCAGCAGGAGTTTTATCGTTTGAGGTTTTTTGTTTAGATCTTTGATCCATTTTGACTTGACTTGGGTTAATGGTAAGATATAGTGGTCCAGTTTCATTTTTCTGCAGATGGAATCCAGTTTTTCCAACAGCATTTGCTGGAGAGATTTTCTTTTCCCTACTGGATTATCTTGTGCTCTTTGTAAAAAATCAGTTGACTGAGTGTTTTGGGTTTATTTCTGGGTTCACTATTCTATTCTATTGGTCTATATACCTATTTTTATGCAAGTACCATGCTCTTTTGATTTTTAAAGCTTTGTAATATATTTGGGGGTCAAAGAGTGAGCTGTCTCTTTGTGTATTCTTTTTTCTCATAACTGTTTTGGCAATATGGATTCCCAACATTTTTTTTTCTAATTCTATAAGAAATGTCTC
>NW_006200530.1:0-244 GCF_000334495.1 Tupaia belangeri chinensis
ACATTAAATACATATAGGCAAGCCTTTAGTTATAGAATATATAGGTGTGTGTATACATATATAATTATATAAATATATTTATATATGTATACACACACACATAGATTAAATAGCCCCCTTTTTATAATTATATTTTAGTAGAGATTTTTGCCTTAGGGCATGTGCACTCGCTAGCAAGAGAAAAAAAGAGACAGATACAATAAGAGGAAATGTTCCCTTCTTCAAGAGGCAGACAGCTCCATGG
>NW_006200531.1:0-223 GCF_000334495.1 Tupaia belangeri chinensis
GCCAGTACCATGCTGTTTTGTTTACCACAGCATTGTAGTATATTTTTCTGTCAGGGAGTGTGATGCCACCCACTCCACTATTCTTGTGCACAATTGCTTTGCAATACGAGGTCTTTTATGATTCCAGACAAATTGTATGATTGTCTTTCCTAGATCTGTGAAGAATGTGTCTGGTACTTTGATTGGCATTGCATTAAATAGGTAGATTAATTTGGGTAAAATT
>NW_006200532.1:0-1358 GCF_000334495.1 Tupaia belangeri chinensis
CCATTGTCTCCTTTAGACAGGTCAATGGGACTAAAAATAAGCAAAGAGTTTCGAGGCCTCAATGACACCATACATCAGAGAGACTTGACAGACATCTATAGAACTTTACAGTAAAAAAAAAAAGTAAATTAAAAAAAAAACCACAAAATAAGCATCTTTCTCAGCGCTGCATGGTACTTTCTTGAAGACTGAGCACATGATAGGGCACAGCCTTCACAGATTCAAAGGCATAGAAACTATATCCAGCATCTTCTCCAACCATGATGGAATTAAATTTGATATTAATCTCAGGAAAACCCTCAAAAACACACAAATACATGGAAATTAAATAACCTAATTATGAATGACTTCATGACTTCTGAAGAGATTAAGAATGAAATAAAAAGATTCATGGAAACAAATGATAATGAGTACACAGTCTTCCATAATTTACGGGACACTGTAAAAACAGTCATAAGAAGGAGGTTCATAGCAATTAGTGCTCACAAGAAAAAGATGGATAGGCATCAAAGGGACAACCTAACATCATGCCTCAGGGGACTGGGAAAACAACAACAGAAAAATCCCAAAAATGCTAGGAGAAAAGAAATAATAAACATTGGACCAGAAATAAATGAAATAGAAAGTAAGTGAACTATAAAGAGTATAAATGAGAACAAAAGGTGGTTCTTTGAGACACCATCATCTAGACTAATTAAGAAGAAAAGAGAAAGGAACCAGATAAATCAAATTTGCAATGAATCAGGCAACATTAGCCAGACATAGAAATACAAAACATCAGTAGAGGATACTATGAGCAACTATATGCCAACAAAGAAGAAAACCTGGGTGAGACAGACAAATTACTGGACCGTGTAATCTACCAAGTTTGATTTAGGAGGACATAGAAAGCCTGAATAGACTGGTAACAAGCAATGAGATTTGAATCAGTAATAAATAACCTCCCAAAAAAGAAAAGTCCAGGTACCGATGCCTTCACTGCTGAATTCTACATAAGTTTTAAAATAGAGGTAACCCCAATTCTACTCAAACTGTTTCTAGAAATCCAAAAAATGGAATACTTCCAAATTCATTCTATGAAGCCTCCATTGCCTTCATTCCCAAAATGGATAAGGATAAGAAAAAAAAGAAAAACTGCAGACCTATATCTCTGATGAACACAGATGCAAAAATTCTCAGCAAGATACTTGCTAACCATATTCAAAAGCATATAAGAAAGGTTATTCATCACGACCAGATAGGCTTTTTTCCAGGGATGCAAGGGTAGTTCAACATATGCAAAACCATAAATGTAATACACCATGTTAACAGAAAGTAAAAATCATGTGATCATTTCAATTGATGCAGAAGAAGCATTT
>NW_006200533.1:0-1101 GCF_000334495.1 Tupaia belangeri chinensis
TTTCTTTATGAGAGATTTTTGCTTTAGGGTGTCTGCATTTACCAGAGGAAAAAAATAAAAAAGAGATAGATAGACAGAACAAGAGAAATGACCTCCCAGGGGGAATGGCCATACCATAATCCCTTCTCCCTCTCAGGATTTTGGGCACCCACACACATGTACCTGGAATGAGTTATAAGCTGCCAAGTCTGGGACTGAAACTGCAGTTGACTAAATAGGAGTCTAAAATGTACCCTTTATGCCATCTGTGGGTCCCAACCATTAAGTTTTACCATATTGACTGTGGGTCAATACGAGAAGAGACAAGTGGGACATATCACAAATAACCTGGACCAAGGTATTGATGTATGACTGGGTTTTAAATAATTTCTGTCAAGCCTAAAAATGAATGCCAAGGCAGCAACTTCATTAAACAAATTTATCACAAGAAAAAAATCAAAGTTATAACTCACTATTTTGAAAATGTCATTTCTTAAGAAATTGTAAGTCATTTAAATAAACTATTTTACCTAGAGAAAAATGTTTAGATCACAAAAATATACAATATGCAATGAGTTCACGTAAATCTCCTGTGTGGGAAATGAAACCTACAAATAAGATGTGATTCAAGTTCCTTCCAGATCATAGGTTCTAGTTACTGTAAGAAAATGGCCTTCTGAAATTATAGTACAGATCACAGTGCAAGAGCAAATAACTGAATGATCAGGACTGTGACTTAGAGTTCAGCTTCTGTAGCAGCACATTTGTCTGCCCTCAGGGATGTTCTTGCCCCCTGAGAATACCCAATTATTAAAGCAGCTGGCTGGGAATTCATTGTATTCAAGATCAGCCCTTCCAACAATGGAGAGCCAGCCTCAAGGGAGACAACCAGAATGATGTAAGTCTTTGCTGTCATGGGTGCTTAATTGGGCGCTCCATTCCATTTGCCTGGGTCAGTCATGCAGAGAAGAATGTATACTCATGACATATCTCCTAAGAAGCTGAACAAAACTTTCCTATTTTCATCTAAAAATACACTCAACTGCAATTCATGAAGGAACACGAAATACTTTGGAAAAGGAGCTGACTAACTCTTTTAAAAACTGTTGTTAATAGAAGAGA
>NW_006200534.1:0-2133 GCF_000334495.1 Tupaia belangeri chinensis
TGGGGAGAGGGGCTCCGGGGAGGCCCCGGGCGGGAGCCGGGCGGGCTGCGGGGCGCTCAGGGCCGGAGTCGGGCCGGCAGCGCGGGGAGCCGGCCTCGCGGGGCGAGCCGGGCCTCTGAGGCTAAGGCTCTCGGTGCTCGCGTTGCCCAGGCGCTCCCGGCCTGCGTCCCACCCAGCCCTGGCCTGGCCTCCGCCACGTTGCAGATGGACTCGAAATCCGGAGGATCGTAGGAAATCGGTTTCCGAGGTGGTCTGGGTGGAGGGGGCGTGCCCTCCACCGACCCCGACCGTAGCTCAACTTTCCCCTTTTTTATCAGGTAGGGAAGCGCTGGACAGTGGAGATGACTGGGGCTCCTTTCGCTAACGAGAGCTGGGCGAGTTGTCCTTTTTACGGTCCAACGGGGATTGTTACAAGATTATGATTATAAAAGAGAAACATGCCAGACTTCCTGAAACCAATAGGGGTGCTTCCCATACTCTCATTTTCTCCCACATTGGGAACAGGAATCATGTTCTGAGGAATACTGAGTTGTGGAGCGTGTTTCCGATCTTTTCCCTAGGTACCCCCAGAGAAGCTGAAGAAGTCTGATCTGTGTGGTTGCATTTAATCAACCCGTACAGACAGCTGAATGTGCAATTATATCTGACCTCCATTATTTCCTGGTTTGAAAATGGGCAGCCTGGAAGCGTTCATCTCATCAGAATCAAATAATATATCCCGGGGTTACTTGCGATCATTTAACGAGTTCTCATATAAACCTAAGCTGTTGATTAATAGATGCTTTTCCCAGATGAACGCTTAATTGTGTTTTATTCTTAAGGGTCTTTGACCTCACCCGACACGTCCTCCTGCACGCATGCACAAGGAAATAGTCTCACATCTGAACATACTGTTTTATTTGTCCGCATGGATTTTGTCACTTTTATATGTAACTACTGACAGTCATGCTTAAACCTTATAGCAATCACGACTTAAATAGTGGCTCATGTTATTAATAGACAACGAAGTTAGAATGAAGTTGATCTTAGGATTGTAAGAGTTAGAATATTAATTATATATTTGCTCAATGAGTTTATGCCCAGCTTTTGGGAAATACAAGTTAGAAAAGGTATAACAAGAAGTATAGCTTTGATCAGATCTGATGTTTAGTATTGCTTTAATAGGAAGATTCTGAAAATAAACTTGATTGAACTAGGAGAGAATGAAAGGAAGTTTTCAAAGCAGTAAAGCTCTTTGGTAAAATTTTAATTTTCCCATTATTGAGTTTGAGTAACTTCAGTCTGTATATATACTTAGGTGTTATTTCTGCTACAGAATTATCTAGCACAGATTAAATTAGTATTAATATCTGTTAGAATATATTAAGGTTTGTATTTCTTAGCTGTATGTAATGTTCTCTATTTTATGCCTTTCAGTTTTCGTTTTGAAGTTCATTGATTGATTTTTTTCCACGCATGAGAAAGACAGAAAGCACTCCTAACAGGGTCTTAATGCTGCCATTTACCCCTAGCCTTCCACCAGTCCTGGATCATGGGGGGAGGAGGTTGGGTTTCCTCTATACTGAGGGGAGGTCTCTGAACTTGAACTGTAAACTTTCCCTTGTGCCACTGTCAGGTCCTCCATGCTTTTAAGTTTTAAGGTTCTGATAAAAAGAGGCTGCTGCATAATACAGGTTCTTTTCTTTGTATTGTAATATATATATATTTTTCATGTAGGTAGCGAAGTATTCATATATAACTTTTAAAACAATAGGTTTACTTTTCTTAATCTTTTCCCACAGCAAGTGAAGATGTTAAAGATATCTTTGCCAGAGCCAGAAATGGAAAATACAGACTTCTGAAAATATCTATTGAAAATGAACAACTTGTAATTGGATCATGTAGTCAGCCCTCAGATTCCTGAAAAGAATGATACCTTTGTTTTACCCCTGTTGGAGGATAAACAGCTATACTGTATATTATTCAGGTTAGATTCTCAGAATGTCCAGGGTTATTCATTGCTTGGTCTCCAGATCATTCTCATGTTCATCAAAAAATGTTGTACGCAGCAACATGAGCAACTCTGAAAAAGAAGTTTGGAGATGGTCACATTAAAGATGAAGTATTTGGAGACCAGCAGTTGGCATAATGGCT
>NW_006200535.1:0-340 GCF_000334495.1 Tupaia belangeri chinensis
ATTAAAAACAATACTCGCTTAAACCTGAGGCTATTTAAGGGCTTCAATTAATAATTACTAGACTCCTACAGGTTGGCATTATAACCCCCTGTGAGTCACGCTGTAATTCTTCCATTTTAACCGTAAAAAAGGCCCACTGGAGAATATCACCAAGTCCAAAACCTCAGAGCTATAAATGAGGCAGCTATTCCCATTCACCCAATGGTGTTAAAACTTTACACTATTCTGGGAGATGTACCCCCAGATTCTTGTTGGTTTTCAGTTTTGGATCTTAAGGATGCTTTCTTTTGCATTCCAATAGATAAAGATTCCCAATTCTTGTTTACTTTTGAGTAAAGAG
>NW_006200535.1:389-936 GCF_000334495.1 Tupaia belangeri chinensis
TGGTTATCATGATAGTGCTCATCTTTTTGGTCAGGCTTTAGCTAGAGATCTAGGGGACCTAAACTTAAGAGAGGGAAAACTTATCCAGTAGGTAGATGACCTTCTTATTTGCTCCCCTACCTAGAAGTTAGCAAGGAAGCATCTGGTGGATATTTTAAATTTTCTGACTGACCGAGGCTATAAAGCCTCCCAGGCTAAGTCCCAGCTCATACAAACAGAAGTTAAATATCTTGGACTTCTGGTCTCAAAAGGACAGAAAATTGTCCCCTGAATGAGTTCAAGCCATTTTACAGATACCTGAATCTCAGACACGCCACCAACTCCGGGCATTCTTGGGGCTTACAGGGTACTGTCGGATATGGATACTTGGTTATGGACATGTAGCCCAGACCTTATATGAGGCCTTAAAGGGTGAAATCGAGGGAGAACCCATTCTCTGGGAGTTCTGACAGAAAGCTGCCTTTAAGGCTTTGAAAGAGGCCTTCGTAAGGGCGCCTGCATTAGGACTCCCTTGTTCAGACCAGCCATTTCAACTCTTTGTAATGGA
>NW_006200536.1:0-2611 GCF_000334495.1 Tupaia belangeri chinensis
CTCTCTCTCAGTTTCTCCTTCTGGCAAAATCCCATGCCCTCTATCAATTTTTCTTTATTTTAAAGTAAAGAAGATTATTCCTTTTTTGAGAATTATTTAACTTTATTTGTTTATTTGTGGTTTTTTAAGTTGACCAGAGAGAGACATAGAGAGAGAGAGAGAAAAAAATAAGAAAGCAAACCACCAAGCCTGGGTTTCAAACTGTAGTAGACCATGTGGGGGTTACCAGGCCTTAAGAAACATACCACCCACTGATCCCAAGAAGCATATTTTTACACACAAAAAATTATGATTAGTAACTATAAAATACAACTGTAATGCCCATAAATGACAAGATTTACACTTTTGAACTTTTTTTTTGAGAGGTTTTTGCTATAAGGCGTGTGTGCTCATCAGAAAGACTGAGACAGAAAGCAAGAAATCACCCACCCCCCCCACCCCCCCGTGCGCATGGCCATGCCCCAACCCCCTCTCTTCCATTCTAGGATCTTGGGTATGCATGCACACACGCCCAGTGTGAGATTAAGCCATCGGGTCTGGAACTTGAACCAGAGTCGACTACATGGGAGTCCAACGACATAGCCATTATGGCAACTGCTGGTCCCACACTTTCAAACATTTTAAAATGGTAGTATGGCTGCTAAGACACTGAACCTCCTCATACACAACCATGATTTGAATCCCAGACCTGGCAGCTTGAAGATCACACAGGACACGTGTGTGTGCATGTTCAAA
The DNA here is from genome assembly GCF_000334495.1 of Tupaia belangeri chinensis. Taxonomy (NCBI): domain Eukaryota; kingdom Metazoa; phylum Chordata; class Mammalia; order Scandentia; family Tupaiidae; genus Tupaia; species Tupaia belangeri. Next base: position 736 of record NW_006200536.1, read on the forward strand.
ATCCCAACGGAGAATGGAAAAGGGATTGTGGAGTTATCATTCGCTTGTGTGATGATTCTTCATTTTCCCTCTTACTGTCTCTGCTACTCTACTGCAACTGTATGTGCCCCATGGCAAAAAACTTAATTTTTTTCACATTAAACGTAAAAAGATACAAGGGGGATTAAAGAAATTTATGAAAAATAATGAGTTGTTTTGGTGCTTAAAACATTTTAATCCATACATAGATTTCTTCTGTGAGATACAGATTTTCCATATACTTTTAGAAGATTTCATCCTATGAACAAAATGATATATGAAACATAATAAATAGAATAAAGGAAAAAAGAAGATAAAACATAAAACACCAACTTTAGTTTTTTGTTTGCTTTATTTCTATAATATAGAATTGAAGAATTGTAAATAATGTATTGAAAAACTACATAAATGTTATAACTAAAGGCCATAAATAAAGCATATGACTAGGAATGCAAATGGATCTAGAAAAAACAGAAAGAAAAAAGGAAAAGAAATATGAAATGGAACCCCCCAATGCACATATATATGCATATGTGTGTATATACATATACACATATACATATGTGTGTGTATGTATAAATATACACATACTCATACGTGTGTGTATACATAAACACACACACACACACACACATATATAGGAACTAGGAGGTCTCTGATGATAACTAAACAGATATGATTGATTAAATATGAAGTGGAAATAAATATAAATGAACAAATATCTTAAAAATTACTCATGAACTAGCTAAAATCAGAAATTTGAAAATATTAAATATATAAAGAGCATATGAGGACAAAATATTTGAAAATTAAAATAAATAGATTAATGCTAACTAAATTGTGGAACTATATTTGATAAGTCTCTTGTAAAGTGGTAACTAGGATTTTCTCAGCTTTGACAAATCAACATTCTCAAAGATGAAAGATGACCTGGAAGATATGCTGATTTTGACAAACTTGAAGCTGATTTGTAAAAATATTTGTGGAAATAGAACGTTTAACAACTCAGAATGAAGGAATATCTTATTCTGTAAGTTTATAGGGCAAAATAGAAATGAAGAACCAGTCAAAGGAGATAGAGTTTATTCTGCTTGGATTGACAGATGACCCTCTGTTACAAATTGTGATTTTCCTGTTTTTATTTTCCAACTACATCTTGAGCACAATGGGAAACTTAATTATCATCCTCCTCACATTTCTGGATCCCCGTCTCAAGACGCCAATGTATTTCTTCCTCCAAAATTTTTCAATCTTAGAAATTTCATTCACAACCGTCTGCATCCCACGATTCTTAATAAGCATTCTAACAGGAGACAGAACAATTTCCTACAGTAGCTGTGCAGCACAATTATTCTTTTTCCTTTTATTAGGAGTTACAGAATTTTACCTCCTGGCTGCCATGTCCTATGATCGCTATGTTGCCATCTGCAAACCACTGCATTACCCAATCGTTATGAACAGCAAAGTGTGCTATCGACTTGTACTCAGCTCTTGGGTAACTGGATTTCTAATCATCTTCCCCCCATTAGTCATGGGGCTCAAGTTGGATTTCTGTGCTTCCAAAACTATTGATCATTTCCTTTGTGACAGTTCACCTATCTTGCAGATCTCTTGCACAGATACACGTGTGATAGAATTGATGTCTTTTGTTTTAGCTGTGGTGACACTTGTTGTCACGTTGTTGTTAGTGGTCCTCTCTTACACATACATCATCAAAACCATTCTAAAATTTCCTTCTGCTCAGCAAAGAACAAAGGCCTTTTCTACCTGCTCCTCCCACATGGTGGTTGTCTCTATCACTTATGGCAGCTGTGTCTTCATGTATATGAAGCCATCAGCAAAGGAAAGGGTGAGTTTA
>NW_006200537.1:0-615 GCF_000334495.1 Tupaia belangeri chinensis
GTAATAATAAGAATGTTCATAATAGCAAAATATATGATAATTTGGTTGTCTAAAAACTTACACTAATTATTTAATTTGATCCTAGTGATATCACTATAATTTCCCTTTAACTTAAAATGAAGAGGTCATCAAGACCAGCAGATTGCATAATAGTTACATTGCTGGACTCCCACGTAGTCAGCTGTGGTTGGTTTGAGTTCAGGATGTGAAGGCTTAAAACTCACTCCTGGCATGTGTGAATACATGCTCAAAATCCTGAAAGAAGTATGGAGGAGAAGGTATTGCAGCAAGGCCATACCCCCTGGGGGAGTGATTTCTCAGTTTCTGTCTTTCTGTCTGTCTCTGTCTCTGTGGAGAGCACACGCAGACTATAACAAAAATCTCTCAAAAAACACCCAAACAAACAGAAAACTTAAGAGGTCATATTTTGCTTTTATACTGGAAATTATGCCATCAACAAAGTAAAAAGTCAACCTACACAGTGGGAGAAAATACTTTTGAATTGTGTGTCCGATAAGAAACTTGTTTTGGGGACCAATAGATGGTGTAATGGTTATATTGTTGGACCCTCACGTTGTCTACTGTGGTTTAAGTCCCAGAACCAGTGGCTTAAAA
>NW_006200538.1:0-484 GCF_000334495.1 Tupaia belangeri chinensis
GGAATGAAGATTTTATACTAATAATTCAGCCACCAACAAACGAGGTAGCGGTATGGAGCCCCCCTATGCACACCCAGCCTTCTCTCTGTGTGTCTCAGTTCCTGTCTGTCCCTGCTTCTGTCTTCACGCTTTTTTTTTTTTGGTAATATTTCCTTTTTACCATTTTTTTTCAAGAGTGGCCCAGTTTTTCTCCGGCCCTTAGCTCCGCCGACCTTCTTGTTAATTTTCGCTCTCCTCCTCCCATCTGGGCAGAAGAAACCGCGGGCCTTCAGGACAGAGTTCCATGTGGCTACCGTGAACTAGATTTTTAAGTAATTGAAGATTTTCTACTAATAATTCAGCCTCCAACAAACGACCTAGCTGCAGAAGAAGCCGCGGGCATTAAGGACAGGGTTCCACATGGCTACTGTGAACTAGATTTTTAAGGGAATGAATATTTTCTACTTATAATTCAGCCTCCAACAAACGAGCTAGCGGTAGGGAG
>NW_006200539.1:0-958 GCF_000334495.1 Tupaia belangeri chinensis
GATCCTGGATGAGGGAGATAATGGATGCAAGGGGTTGGACATTAGCAATCAATCCTTCTGTGACCTGTTTAAGTTGAAGGGAATAACCCAGGCCTGTGGAGCCTGCAGCGGCGGCTACAGTGAATCTCAAGGTGGCGAAGATGGGGATAAGTTGGACAGCTCGCTTGGGTCTTCCTGCAATAAAATCAAGAGATGGGATGGGGACTGGTTTGTTTCCATTAATAACCTCAATTTCTGGGAGAAGAGTAGCAAGAGAGCAAGAGCCGGTCCAAGAAGGGGGAAGACCGGTATAATGTTCTGACAAAAATTTATAACTGACATAGGAATGTGGCTATATATGTATCTCCTCCCATTAGTTTAGAATGATTAGTGGTTACAATTATTTTATCACTATCCCAAGCAAATTCATGAGGGTGAGGTGTAGTAGGTTCATATGGGGGAGGAGGGGAGGGGGTAGGGTTTTAATAATGTAAAAGCAAAAGCACAATACAGCAGCAGGAAAAGCAGGTTAATCCTTTTTTAGGGTAGGGTCTGTCTCCACCTAAACATAATAGAATTTTAATGGTCTTTATAGCTCAGGGCAAGGGGTCTGGCTGATGATTATATCACTAAGAAACATAAAGACAATAGGAATGTTAATTACTGTTTACTCTTAGGCACAGAGAAGTCAAGTTTCTAGTCACAGGAATCTAGGAGTTTATAATGGAGGTGCTTCTTTAAGATGGAGTCGCTCTTGCTTCATTCCCTGCTTCTCTTGGAGGTGCTCCTCCACGATGGGGCCGTGTTTGGTATACTTGGGCTTTAGGTCTAGAGGCAATTAATATGTAATATTTAAAGGCCTTTATTCTGTGGGAGACATACTGGGTAAGAAAATTGAGTAAATTAGAGCAAAAAACAAAATTAGGAGCACAGTGAATATAGCACTTATAACAGGAGCAAGGACCAAGGAGCCTACTGG
>NW_006200540.1:0-603 GCF_000334495.1 Tupaia belangeri chinensis
GGCAGATAGGCAGGTGTGGGCGGGTATGGTGGATCAGCCCATTCTGCACATGCCCAACATTTTGTGGTTTTTGTTTTATTTGGGGTTGTTAGACCCTGTACTTGTTTTGGGTTCTTGTGTAACGGTTTTTGGTTCAGCATGCCCTTCCAAGAACTTTCTTCTCCAGACTTAGCTATGTATCTTATGATGGTTCTACTTTTAAGTTAATAACATGTTTGTATTTACTTGGGATACATTCTTTTTAGAAAACTAGGGGGAAAATGTTTAAAACAATCATCTCTCACCACACCAACTGAAAATAACCTTAGATAATATTTGGGAACTTTTTACAGTTATAACATTTCAAGTTATAAAGAAATACAATGTATTGGATTGTTCAGAACCTGCTTCATTCCCTAACTTGTTACATGAAACAGCTGAAGCAGCCTTTTAAAACAAATTTGAGGGGCAATAGTGCAGAAGTAAAACAGACTCTTTAAGACTGACTCACATTGGGTGTTTCCAGGTTTGAATCCAGAGGACCACCCTGAGTGTGCCAGGTATGTACGCACTTACAAACTGGGACTGGTTAGAGCTGGGGTGGACTGCAGCATTAGTGCCCTG
>NW_006200541.1:0-2300 GCF_000334495.1 Tupaia belangeri chinensis
CCTCACCTTGCTGCTACTGCCTCTGGTGCAGTCCTAGAGGTGGAGCTTCCTCTGCTGACCATACGCCAGTGTTTCATATCTTCTAATGTGGCTTGAGGACACTGTTAGCTGAGTCAAAGCTCCCCCGGTGGCTCTTGAGTGCGGCGCAAAAAAAGTGTGTAGTTAGCTGGGATTGAGCGCTCTATGCAGACCATAGGCCACACTTTTAATGTGGTATACATTCACTGAAAGCTGAGTCAAACCTCACCGTACTGGCTCTTGGCTGTGCTGCAAGATAAGGTATACGGTTACCTAAGCTTGAGTTCCCTCTGCTGGACATAGGTAAGCATTTCATTAGATGTAATGTGGTCTGCTGACAGTGTTTACAGTGTCAAAGCTCACCCTGAAGGCCCCTGTCTGTGGTCAAGAAAAAGGTTGTGGTTAGGTGAGATTGAGCTCCCTCCACTGACAACAGATCAGGGTTTCAAAACTTCTAAAGTGGTCTGCTGACACTGTAAGCTGAGTGTTCTCCCTGCTGGCTCTTGGGTGTGGTGCAGGATAAAGTGTGTGGTTACCTGAACGTGCAGTCCCTCTTCTTAGAATAGGCCAGGATTTCATAAATTATATTATGGTATGTTGACGTTGTTAGCTGAGTCAAATCTCCCCCTGCTTGCTCTTGGATGTAGTGCAGGAAAAAGTGTGTGGGTAGGTGAGGTTGTGCTACCCCTGCTGACAACAGACCAGGGTTTCATAAGTCCTAATGTGGTAGCTTGACATATGAGTTCAGTCTAAGCTCCCTCAGCTGGCCCTTGAGTATGGAACAGTAAAAGGTGTGTCCTTGTTTGAGATTGCACCCTCTGCTGGCAATAAAACAGTGTTTTCATTAGTTCTCATGCGGTCCACTAACTGTTAGCTGAGTCAAAGTTTCCCCTGCTGGCTCTTAAATGTGGTGAAGGAAAAGGTGGGTTAGGCGAGGTGGAGCGCCTTCTGCTGGCAATAGTACAGTGAGTCATCTATTCTAAGATGGTTTGCTGACCCTGTTGACTGAGTCAAACCTCACTGTGCTGGCTCTTGTCTGTTATGCCAGATAAGCTGTGTGCTTACCTGATTTCAAGGCCCCTCTGCGGACCCTAGGCCACTGTGTCATTAGTTCAAATGTGGTCTGATTAAAGTTAGCTGAGTCAAAGCTCCCCCTGATGGTTCTTGGATGTGGTGCAGGAACGATGTGTGGTTATCTGAGGTTGTGCTCCCTATACAGGCCATAGCCCACTGTTTCATGAGTTTTAATGTGGACTGTGGACACTGATAGCTGAGTCAAAGCTTACCTTGCTGTTTTTTGTCTGCAGTACAAGATAAGGTGTGTGGTTACCTGATGTTGAACTCCCTCTGCTGGCAATAGGCTACTGTTTTGTTAGCTCTAATGTTGTCAGCAGACATTGCAAACTGAGTCAAAACTCCCCTGAATGACTCTTGGCTGTGGTACAGGATAAGGTGTGTCGTTAGCTGAGCTTGAGCTCCCTCTGCTGGCCATAGACAGGTGTTTCATTACTTCTACTATGGTCTGATGACACTGCTTGCTGAGTCAAAGACCTCCCTACTGGCCCTTGGTTTTGATGCACGACAAGTTAGCTTATGTCAAGTTCCCCCTCATGGCAATACGTCAGTATTTGATTAGATCTACTGTTGTCTGCTGACACTGTTAGCTGGGTCAAAGGTCCCAGCTTCTGGCTCTTGGCTATGGTGCAGGATAATGTGTATGGGTAAGCTGAGGATGGGCTTCCTCTGCTGGACATAGGCCAGTGTTTCCTAAGTTCTAATGTGATCTGATGTCACTGTTACGTGAGACGAATCACCTTCTGCTGGCTTTGGTTGTGGTGCAGGAAAGGGTGTATGGTTTGCTGAGGTTAAGCTCCCTCTGCTAGCAATAGGCCAGTCTTTCATAATTCTAATCTGGTCTGCTGACATCGTTAGCTGAGTCAATGCTCCCCCTGCTGGCTCTTACCTGTGGTTCATGATATGGTGTGTGCTTAGTTGAGGTTGAGCTTCCACTGCTGGCCATATGAAGAGGTACAGGACAAAGTCACATAAGAAACCTAGAAACACAATCCATGCGTGAGCTCCTTCTACTGGCCATAAGAGGTAGTGCATGACTAAGCCATGTTAAAAGAGCTAAAAACACTTTCCAGGAGGTATAGTGTTAGCGATTGACTTTACGAGTTCAGAGACGGCAATTTGTCTATAACAAGAAAATTATTGAGACCTAGGGAAGAATTATCATGGCAAGGATGGTTGTGAAGTCTAAGGTCTTTATGAAAATAACC
>NW_006200542.1:0-533 GCF_000334495.1 Tupaia belangeri chinensis
CTATCATGAATGGGAGGGAGGGGGTCTATAAGAAGGCTGTGGGAGCTGCAGGGAAAGGAGAATGTTTAACTTCCACAGGCCTTCACACCTGTCCTTCTACCCCAAGCACCACAGCAAGAATGAGTCTCTCCCTTCTGTGGAGTACCCTTCTCTTCATGCCCTAAGACTATATATACACTTAATGCTAAGTTGTCGGCCCCCTGCTCTTCCCAGCACTCACTGCTCTGGAGACCAGCTTCCTCACGTGCACACCAGTGAACTGCAAAGCCGCAGGCTCCAGCACTTCCTCCTGGTCTCATCTGCAATTAGCAGACAGGAACATTCACCACGCTCCGATATATTTTTTTAAATTATTTCACTGATGAGTCTTTTTATTTTTATTTTTTATTTTTATTTTAGTCTCCTGTAAAGTGTGTGAACTCACCAGAGAGAGACACAGAGAGGGGGGAAAATGAGAAATCACTCCCCAGGGGAGATGGCCACCCCAATCCCTTCCCCTCCGTTCTTCTCTCAAGATTTTGGGCATGTATACA
>NW_006200543.1:0-1301 GCF_000334495.1 Tupaia belangeri chinensis
TTTTTCCTTTTTAATTATTTTAAACCTGCCAACCACTGGGATATATTCTACTTCCTTAAGACGAAGAACTTTAACAGTAGCCAAAAATCCTACATGTAGAAATATAAGAAAAATAAGGCAACTTTATAAATTTTTCTTTAAATAATATTCTATTTCCAGGATCTCTTACTCTTCATGAATTTGAAAAAGACAGAACTCACCACAGACAGGAAAGGGTCCTGACATTGCAGCAGGTGCGCCCAACAGCATGGGCCTTGGGATGTCCCTACGTGTCATGGGCACCTGAACGGGCTTGTTGAGCTCTTTGTTGATGGCAATGAAAGCCGTGAAGGAGCTCAGGACCCCAGATGCCATGCTGATGTTCAACATGTCTTTTTTATCACTTGCCGGAGTCTCCCTGCAGCCCATGTCCTTGGCCTGGATCAAGGACTTGGCAGCAAGACGGTGAATGGTGAAGCTGGAAGAAAAAAATCCTGAGACTTAGAGAAAACACCACATGCCATGTATTCAGAACTTTGAACAGGCAGGAAGGAAAGTTAGTTCGTAGATAGAAGAGAGAGTCAGACAAGGAGAGAGATAAGACTTCAGTAAATCAGAGAGGAAAAGTGGATGCAGGGAAACAACTGAATCCAGAATTAAGAAAAGGAATCTTTATTGGAGAATTTAATCCATTCACATTCAATGTTATTATCGATGTTACCAGCCCTGTCCTGACTTTAAGTTGGCCATTGTCTTAGCTGCCTTTTATTCCTTTGTTTCTGTCTCTTAATTCCTTAGTTTTCCTGGAACAGTACTTTCTTTAGGGTTCCTTGAAGAGCTGGTCTGGTGTTGGCAAATTCGTTCAGGTTTTGTTTGTCTGATTAAATTCCCCAATCATGAGACAAAGACAGGCTGAATGGAAAAAAAAACAAAAAACAAAACAAAAAAAAACACCAGACACCCTCTTTCTGTTGCCTATAGGAAACCTACCTCATGGATAAAGACATACATAGACTGAAAGTGAAGGGTTGGGAAAAGGTTTTTCCATGCAAATGGGAACCAATAAAAAGTTGCAGTTGCAATACTAATTTCTGACAAAATAGGCTTTAAAACAAAAACTGTTTGAAGAGAAAAAGAAGGGCAATATATTGTAGTAAAAAGATCAATAGCTCAAGTAGATATAATGCTTAAAAATATCTACACGCCTAACAGAGGAGCACCCAAGTATGGGAACGAAAGACTGTTAGATCTAAAAGGGGAGATGGACTGCAATATACTAATTGTTGGAATGCCCTTGGAACAGATCATCTAGACAAAAAATA
>NW_006200544.1:0-828 GCF_000334495.1 Tupaia belangeri chinensis
AAAATACACAGCTTATTTTAACCACAAAGACGATCATTTTGTGAAACAATGTGATATTTTCTATTTCCCCAAACAAACCTAAAAGCATTTTCATGTGTCTTCACTGTATTTTTATGCAATACATAAATTAACGCGAACTTCACAAGAATTCTTTTACTGTTTAAATTTAGCATGTTAGAGGTCCATGCACATTTCTCCATAAAAGTATAATTAATACGTGCGGAAAACACTAATGAAACTTCATCAGAAGTCAGTTTGTGTGCATGTATTTTCATGAAGAGGAGTGAGCTGAATGCTGGTCCTGTTTTCCATGTAAATATATTCTAATTCATCCTTGGGCTACAGAATATGAAGTATGCTTCCAGCACACACAGACGCATCGAGAATGGTGTCCAGGAGAGACTGAGAGTGAAATAGAGACAAACACTCTACTCTTTTGATCTCTTAAGGAGCTGGAGAGCTGCACATTTTGAGGCAAGTCAGAACTGTAATCTGAGCATCAAGGAGCAAAGATGGGATAGAATAAAATAGAAGATTAAATTCTGAAGAGATGCAACGATAGCAACAGTCCATCGAAATATCTTACCGATAAGGCCAAATCAGAGTGAGGTGAACGCAGGCAACTTCATTGACCTTAAGTATTCCTTCTCTCTGTGTATATAAAACAGGAGAACCAGGTAAAACAGAAGTTCTCAAAATGCATAACGTTGTTCCACTGTTTATCTGCCTATTTGTCTACATAAAGAAGGGGGAGAAATGTACCTCGCTCACTCTCTTTCACCTATGTACTTACATAGTTTTATATACAGTGAGGGTTTTTAAATCGTA
>NW_006200545.1:0-1512 GCF_000334495.1 Tupaia belangeri chinensis
TGGATCGTGGGCATGTTCATGTGTGCCCAGCGTGAACAGGGAGTCCCCAGGACCTTCCTGTGTAGGTCAGATTGTGTGACAACAGCACCAGAGACCCTCTCCTTATTTCTTGCTATATAATTTTATGACTCCTTGCTTTTATTTTCTTATCAGGTTATATGAGCTAAAAGATAGATGTCTGTTTTGTCTCCGACCTTCCTACCATCCTTATTCCCTCTCTCCCCTCCTCTTTTTTCTTTATCTCACTCTGCTTTTCTTTTCCTTTCTTACAATTGAATTTCTTTTCAGTATCTACCAGAGTGCCTTGCTTTGAAAAAGCACTTTGTTGAACTAATCTGAGATGAGATATAGGAAGACAAGGGGAGAAACCTAAGAATAGGAAGGAAATGAGAAATATCTACAAGAAAATTACTTGTCCTCACATCCCTAAAGTGGCCATCATAATTGGAGATTTCTACCTCTAAAAAAGACTATTTTGAAGTTACTCTCCTAAGAGCACCTTTAACATCCTTGTTCCGCAGACTATAAATGATGGGGTTCAACATTGGTGTTACTGCCGAGTAGAACACAGAAATCATTTTATCCCTTTCACTCATTTTCTTGGAGTTTGGCCTCATGTACGCAAATATTGCTGAGCCATAGAAGAGAACAACGACAGTAAGGTGGGAACCACAGGTCGAGAAGACCTTGAGCCTCATCTCCCCAGACTGCATCCGGATCACAGTGGAGATGATATTCCAGTAGGAAACAAGGATGAGGGAGACAGGAGCCAGGATGATGACCACACCTATTGCAAAGATGGCCATTTCTGTGCCGTAAGGGTCTGTTGAAGCCAGCTTGAGGAGGGCAGGAGGTTCACAAAAAAAATGGTTAATGGTATTGTTTCCATGGTAAGGCAGACGGAATGTGAATGTGGTGTCCACCAGTGATGCAAACGCTCCACTGGCCCAGGACCCTACAACCAACTGGACACATACCCGGTGTGTCATGATGCTGGAGTAGTGCAGGGGTTTGCAGACTGCCACGTAGCGGTCATAGGACATCACTGCCAGCAGAGCACACTCTGTACTCCCAACCAGAAGTAAAACAACTATCTGTGTTGAACATCCAGCAAAGGAAATGGTTTTCTTTTTCACTAGGAAGTGGACTAGAACCTGGGGGACTGTGGTAGTGGAAAAACAGAGATCAGCAAAGGACAAGTTTCTAAGAAAAAAGTACATGGGTGTGTGCAGTCTGGAGTCAACGTGAATGAGCACAACAATCAGCAGGTTTCCCAGCACCGTCAGCAGGTAGATGATCAGAAAGAGGAAGAAGAGCAAGACTTGAGTCTGTGGATCCTGTGAAAGACCCAGGAAGACAAATTCAGTCACGTAGGTTTGGTTCTCCTCTCCCATGAATGTCTATTCCTGTACATAGATTAGCATCAAGAAAGGAAACACTTCAATGAGTTATTTTTTTCAGTAAATACATTGTTTTTAAAAAGAATTTTTTATTTAATGTTATTATTATTAT
>NW_006200546.1:0-254 GCF_000334495.1 Tupaia belangeri chinensis
AATGACCGGCGCCCCCCGCCACTCTAATATTATAATAGGAAAAAAATGTGAAAATGATCATATTTAATGAGAGTGGTCTGTTGGTGAGAAGTATAAACCAGAAAATTCCTTAAAGGCATTTTGGCAATGGGAAGATGGATACCCAACAATTCCACTTTTCAGAGTTTAACCTAAGAAGATCAAATAAATGTGGGAACCAGCAGTTAGCGTAATGGCTATGTCGCCGGACTCCCACCTAGTTGATTACGGGTTAC
>NW_006200547.1:0-939 GCF_000334495.1 Tupaia belangeri chinensis
CTCTACAGCAAATTTTTTAAAATAATAGAGTCAAAATTTTAAGTTATTTTATATAACTTTTTTATTATTTATTTTATTTGTTTTGATTTGATCAGAGAGGGACAGAGTGAGAGAGAGAAAGAGAGAAAGAAAGTGAGAAAGCAAGCCACCAAGTATGGAACTCAAACCATGGTTAGCCATGTGGAAGTCCAGCACCCTTAATCAGCATGTTATTTGCTGACCCCAGTAAATAAATCTTAAAAAAAATCAAATGTAAACATATTAGGGGGCAGCAGATTGTGTAGTGATTAAGGTCTTGTACTCTCACATGACTGAGGTTCAAGCCCTGGGTTTAATAGTTTGAAAATTATGTGAGGCATATGCACATGCATTATCCATATCCCAGGAGAAAAATGGAGAAGAAATTGTGGTGTGGCCATCCCCCCTGGGGGATGAGTTCTCACTTTCCCTTTCACTGTCTCTCTTTGTCTCCCTCTGGCAAGTATACCTGTTCTATGACAATAATATTCAAAATAAATAGATAAGAAATAAAAAAATAAACATTTTACTATTTTGTCTATTTTGAAAAGTCTATATACTCAAATCTATAGTTTTCTTTAAGAAAAATCTTTTCACTTTCAGTATTATAAATAAAACATTTTTATAACGTATGAAAGAGTTTATGCAGTTTCTTCACAGTCCAAAGAACAGGACTTCTGAAATAAAATTTGCATTTTGCCTTAAATAACCCATAACTCATCGATGTCAACTTTTGAATTTTAATCTCCCTGATATGCTATGGTATTTCTCTACAAAGATAAACCTTTATCAATGGCCAAAAACAAGAAAGTACTGCTGTTCTCTTAGCAGTTCTTTTAGTATATTAGCTTTAAAAAAATACTAGGTACTAATTGTTGGAAAGTTGGAATTTAAGTAAATATAATTTAAGAGTTTATATAT
>NW_006200547.1:1311-1648 GCF_000334495.1 Tupaia belangeri chinensis
CCTGGGGTGATTTCTCACTTTTCCTCTCACTATCTTTATCTTTTTTTCTCTCTAGAGAGCACATGTGCCCTCCAGTTAAACTCTGTTAAGAAACGTTAGCTATTCTGTTTACATATTATCTTAATTTTGTGTGTGTGTGTGTGATATTTTTTAATGATGATGTTGATACCATTGTGAAAGTTCTTTTTTTCCACATTATTTATTATTTGTTTTTTGTATATACTTTCAATCATATTGTTTGACTTACAATGAGACCATTTTGATATGTGCACATTTCTCCCCAGACCCGTTGAACATATTATCTTAAATTTTTTAAAATAAATTTATCCTTTTTTAT
>NW_006200548.1:0-944 GCF_000334495.1 Tupaia belangeri chinensis
TCTCCTTACCCCACAGGACTGCCCCCCAGCTTTCAGCAGAGCCCATTTCCATCTCCAGCCCCTTGGCAAAATTTAATATAATCAAAATGGTGATGCTACCCAAATCAATCTACATATTTAATGCAATCCAAACCAAAGTGTCAGAAATAAACTTCACAGATCTGGAAAAGACAATCACAGAATTTTTATGGAATCATAAAAGACCTCATATTGCCAAAGCAATCCTGCACAGGAAGAATGGATTGGGTTGCATCTCACTCTCTAACTCAAAAATATACTACAAAACTGTGGTAATCAAAACAGCATGGTATTGGCACAGAAATAGACAGGTGGATCAATGGAACAGGATATAGTACCCAGAAATAAACTCTCAGACATACATCCAACTGATTTTTGACAAAAGGTACCAGTCAATCCAGTGAGCAAAGGAAAACCTCTTCAGTAAATGGTGCCGGAAAACTGGATATATACTTGCAGAAAGATGAATCTGAACCCCTACCTCTCACCTTTAACAAAAATCAACTCAAAGTGGATCAAAGATCTAAACCTAAGACCTCAAACTATAAAACTGCTGCTGCTGCTGCTGCTGGAAAACATGGGAGAAACTCTGGGAGACATTGGGATAGGCAAAGACTTCTTAAATAAGATCCCCAAAGCACAGTAAATAATTCCAAAAATAGACAAGTGGGCTTAGAACAGATTAAGAAGTTTCTACCTTCAAAGGATACAGTAATTAGTGTGAATCGACAGCCCTCAGAATGGGAAAATATTATTGTAAACTATGCATCAGATAAGGGACTGATAACCAGAATACACACGGAACTCAGGCAGCTGTACTGATAAAAGATGATCAATCCCATTAAAAGGTGGGAGAATGAGTTGGAAAAAACCTCTCTATGGAAGACATGCAAACAGCCAAAAGGCATATGAAAAACTGCTCATCA
>NW_006200549.1:0-279 GCF_000334495.1 Tupaia belangeri chinensis
AAAAAAAAGAAAAAGAAAGAAAGAAAAAAAGTCCAGCAGGTGGTGCGGTGGTTGTAGGAACTGGACTCCCACATGGCAGACCACAGTGCGCGTCTGGACCTGGCAGTGTGCTTTCTCACTTTCCCTCTCTCTCCCATTTTCTCTCTTGGTGTGTCTCTCTCTGGTGAGCATACATGCCCTATAGTACATTTAAAATAATTAGAGGGAACCAGCAGTTAGCATAATGGCTATGTCGCTGGACTCCCACGTAGTCGACCGCGGTTCGCGTCCCGAACCTGG
>NW_006200550.1:0-265 GCF_000334495.1 Tupaia belangeri chinensis
CAATAAAAGCAGAGGAGGCAGTGTCACAGATGCAGAGACCAGAGTTATGATATGAAAGTCAAGTAAGATAGGTTTGATTATAATGGAATAATCGTAATTGTGTCAGCGCTGAAGCTGTTATAAAGGTCATTAAAGTTGTATTCCTACAGGAACCAGTCACTTCCTAATAAGGTTCTGTTCTATGTAAGTAGCACAACAGGCCACCTTATGGGAGTGACCATCCTTTAGAAAAACTTGGTAGTCCCACAGCCCTCACTCCTGCTGC
>NW_006200550.1:275-918 GCF_000334495.1 Tupaia belangeri chinensis
CTGAAGTAACATCACCTTATTGGAAGTTAATTCCATGTACAATGAATACTGCTGTGCATGTATGTAATAGGGGCCTTCTTTAGCTAGACTAATTCCATCTTGTTAATCAAAATTGTATTTCTCTTAGGTCAGCAGGTAGCATAGTGGATAAGGCACTGGATTCCCATGTGGTTGAATGCATGGTTCAAATCCTGGACCCAGCAGCTTGAAAATCACACCAGATACATGTGCATGCATGGGTGCTCAAAATCCCAGGGGAAGAAAGGAGAAGAAAGGACTGTAGCATGGCCACCCCCTCCGGGGAGTGACTTTTCACTTTCTCTCTCTCTGTCTCTTTGTTTCTCTCCTCCAGCAAGCCCATTCTCACAATGGCAAAAAGTTTAAAAAAAAAAAAAAATTTCTTCTTTTCTTCTTCAGCCTAATGGTACTCTGTTTGAATTATCTCTTAGAAACCCTGAAAAGACTGGAGATGAAGATGTTCTGCTGTGAATTTACCCTGGTAGAGTCCCTGTATCTATCTCTCTCTTTCTCTTTCTGTTTTTCTGTCTTTTTTCAGTTTTAAAATTTTTCTTTTTTTAAAAAATTTTAATGTAAAGTTTTTTCATGACTCTAAAATCTTCATTTATCTTGGTAATAATCTCCT
>NW_006200551.1:0-924 GCF_000334495.1 Tupaia belangeri chinensis
TGGTAAGGGAGGTACTTAAATCTCCTTTAGTCGGAACTTTTCTCCAAGCTTTCATGCCTGCCATATGAATTTGAGCAAATAGCTCTGGATCATATTGCATTTGAGTGTCACTAATTGTATAATTGCCTTCTCCCAATAACATATCTGCTGTCCAGCCATTGTTGGCCTGGGCATTACGGCATGCAGTCTCCCTACAATTTTCCACATATTCTGATTTTCAAAGTAAGTAATCCCCTCCAGAGAGCACAGCACAGGTCAATGTTTGCCAATTTATTGGTGTAAGCCAATTTTTTGCCACCGAGTCAATTATGGCTAAAGTATATGGAGCTGTAGCTCCATATTGAGTAACTGTTTTTTTTATTTTTTTTTTTATTATGATTTTAAAGTCAAAGCCATTATGATGGCACCATGCTTGTCCTTGTTGATCTACAATCTCTTTACTGGAAAGGGTTCCTGTTCCTCAAAATTCATTAATGGTTGTGGTGTCTGAACTGGTTTAATTTTCATTCCAGGGGTAAATGTGGGCAGGTAACGATTTTGTGAGGAATCTGCACTTTTAGATTTACCCACTCTCAGTTTTTCTAATTGTGATATTAGGTCTTGATGTTCCTTTTCTAACTGAATTTGTTCCTTAAGTTGTTTGACCTTATTCAGAACCTCTTCCCTAGGATCGATAACTGGCATCACCAAAGGTGGTGCGGATGTGACCAACTTATAAGATGGCGGTCGTTTTTTGAAAGGCGGCCATTTTGGATTATTGTATTTGGCGGCCTCTGTTTCTAGAGTTTCTTCTTCAGAATCAGTCAATTATTAGTGTATCTGGCAGCTTGTGTTTCTAAAGTTTCTTCTTCAGAATCAGTTAATTGGTCATCTAAATGAACTTTAAGATCTACAAGAGATGGGTATAATTTTTTCTGGGGCTTT
>NW_006200552.1:0-1693 GCF_000334495.1 Tupaia belangeri chinensis
GTGAGTTTTAAGTCACCGGGTCCGGGATGCGAACCGCGGTCGACTACATGGGAGTCCAGCGACATAGCCATTACACTAACTGCTGGTTCCCTGGACCCAACTTTTGACCCATATTCATGATATTAGAAACATTTTCTATACAGGTATTTTCTCTTTGCATCCCATGAATTCCGACTTTCTTGGTTTGAGACCAGCTTCATGGTCTTGTATGTGCTGTGTCTAGCTCAGGAACAGACATCGTGAAACTTACAGGATCTGCCTATAAACTTTCCTCAGATGTTTCTTCTTCTGGAAATTGCAAAGGGGGCAAATTAAGAGATTAAGCATGAAAAAAAATGAGGGAGCAGAATAACATGAAATAAATAAAATAAGCAAAAATAAAGCTCTAGAGAGAAAAGAAAATAAGGGATAATATTAATATTTCAATAATGAACCTTTTACATCATATGCTAATTAGGACAATGTCATTCTGTGCATACTTCCCTATGTCATTACTGTGCTCTAGGAGCTATCAATAGTGTTTTCAAAGGAGAAATTTTAAAAAGCGATAGAAATTGGAATTGATGTTTTCATGCGGCATTGAGAATGATAGAACCTCAGGGAATCTTTTATCATATTTCGACCTACTCTCTTGGGTTTCTCTTTGAGATATCAGTTCTGCATACTGAGCTGAGATGTTGTCCATGGGGATTCATTACTAATGGCGTCATTTCCCTGTTAACTTGTTTTTCTAGAGCATCACAACGTATGGGTATGATCATAATTATGTGATTGATTTCTTGATGCTACATTTTTTGAGGTAAGTAGTAGTTGAAAAGGAGCTTTTTTAAAAAAAGTTTTCTGCTCTAGAGTGTATGCTCACCAGAGAGAGACATAAAGAGAGAGAAATCTACCCTCCAGTAGAGATGGCCACACTGCAATCCCTTCTCCTCCATTCTCTCAGGATTTGGGGTGCGCACACGCCTGGCATGAGTTTAAGTCCACCGGGTCTAATACCAGAACCATGGTCCACTACATGGGAGTCCAACAACACAGCCATTATGCTAACTGCTGGCCCCTCATCTTCCTATTTCTGAAGACAAGCACATAGCAGGTACTTCCAAAATGATCATTAAACAAGTGAGCAGTGCCAAAAACATTCAACTAAAGTCAGAATCAGGTTTGTTTTTTGTGTTTTTTTTTGTTTTTAAATCAGTTTAGCTCTGCCTTCACAATGTATTATTTAATTCTTTCAACCATTTAAACTAAGTGACTGTTGTATTTCTGACACAGAATATACAGAGCTACAAAAACACATTTATGTCCCAGAACTCCAGAAATAGAAGGACACAATAGAAAACACAGCAGTACGGGAATGAATTTTAGAGTGTCAAACGTGCAGGTGTGATATGATAAACCACAACGTCCTTCCACAGATCAGGTGTAGAGTCAATCACCACCTGAAAGTAAAGAGAGCTGTACATACAAATAGCAAAGTCCCATTTTAGCTCTGCAATCTATAATACTCTACATGTAAGAATATGAATAATGTGAAGTATTAGTATATAGGCACATATCTTAGGATGTGTCCAAAATTCACAGGTTCTGTTTTTCCTGTCAAATAAGACTATATTTTAAATATTTTAATTTTAAGATGAAAATTGGCACAAGAAACTAAAATCAAAGCATGTGACAGTCCCTTTTATTCCTTAAT
>NW_006200553.1:0-749 GCF_000334495.1 Tupaia belangeri chinensis
AAGAAAAAAATGGTGTCTATTATAGACCTGATAGAACATATGTTATGTGCTTCAATATGTGTGTAAAATGGAATTGTGTCCATAGCATTTCAATGACCTTGAGGGAAATTTGGCTCAACATTTTTGGAACAAATGGGATAAATGTGTCATATGAGAAAAGACTGTTTCTCTATGTCACCTTATTCATATACTAATAAATTCCACATAAATTATTCACTGAAGTCCTTCAAGCTCTACAATAGTACACTGGATAACCATGAGACCCACAAGAATGGCTAAGGAAAGTATGTTGGCAATGACATAGTTATTTAATCAAGGGGGAAAAATGTGTTTACAAAAACTTACTGCTGCAACTGGGCCAGAAGGTGGTGTGGTGGTTAAGATGCTGGATTGTAACATGGCCTACAACAGTTCAAGCCCCTGACTTGGCAGACTGAAAATCATGCCAGCTATATATGTGTGCATGCCCAGACTCTTAAAAGGAGGTAGAAATGCAGAAGGGATTGCAATGTAACCATTCCCCATGGTGGGCTGATTTTTCACCCCTGTCCATCTCTCTCCTTTGAGTGCATGTATCCTCTGGCAATTTTTATTTTATTTTATTTTATTTTCAGAGATATATTTTTTTTGGAGAGGTTTTTGTACAGGGTGCATGTGCTCACCAGACTTGTGGTTTTGGGAACTAGATTTTTTTTAAATTTTTTAAAATTTTATTTTTTTTTCATTTCATATTCTTTCATACATTCAAT
>NW_006200554.1:0-22688 GCF_000334495.1 Tupaia belangeri chinensis
CAATCCCTTCTTCTCCATTCTACTCTCGGGACTTTGAGTATGTACTCACATGTACCTGGTGTGGTTTTTCAAGCCTCTTGAACCATAGTTTACCACATGGGAGTCCAGCATCTCAGCCCCCAAGCCCCCTGCTGGCTCCCTTTTTTCATTTTTAAAATGTCATTTTTTGGCCAGTCACTACAAACAGGCTCTGGGCATTGTGCACATTGGATATCCTCTCCCTCAACTGGGGCAACTATGGTGGCCATGATGACTCTGATCCCTAAGGTCAAGGTGACTCAAGCCCAGGAATTGCTGACAGTCAACATCAGCATGGTGCGGGGGCTGCAGAGTGTATGAAGGACTAGCTGGGGGCTAAGGGCACCATGAAGATGCTTGTTTCTGGCACCAGTGACATAAAACTAAACATAGATGGCAATGTGTTGCTTCACAAAATGCAAATTCAACACCCAACGTCCCCTTTTATAACAAAAGTAGCAATAGCCCAGGATGACATAACTGGTGATGGTAATACTTACAATGTTCTCATTATTTGGAGAGCTGCTGAAACATTCATATCTCTACATTTCTGAAGGTCTTCATCCCAGAATAATCACCAAAGTATTTGCAATTGCAAAGGAAAAGGCCCTTCAATTTCTTGAACAAGTCAAAGTAGGCAGAGAGGTGGACAGGAAAACACTTATAGATGTGGCCAGATCTTTCATACTAAAGATCATGCTGAACTCGCAGGTGTTTGAACAGAGGCCATAGTAGAGTCCATTTTGGCTGTTAAAAAACACAAAACAACACAAAACAACAACAACAACAAAACAAGATGAGCCTACTGACCTCTTCATGGTTGAGATTATAGAGATTAAACTTAAATATTAAACTGATAGAAACTTAATCAGAGGACTTGTTTTGGTCTATGGAGTATAGCATCCTGATATGAAGAAAAGCATAGATGAAGCATACATATTCACATGCAATATGTCATAGGAACAGGAAAAAAAAAATAAATTCTGGCTTTTTTTTTGGTATAAGAATACAGAAGAGAAAGGGAAACTAGTAAAAGCTTAAATAAACATTATTGAAGATAGAGTTAAAATATAATAAGACTGAAAAAGAAAATCTGCAGTGATTCAGAAAAAAAAGATTTGTTGATATTAATCAAAAGGGAATTAACACCTTTCCCTTGGATGTTCTTGCAAAAGAAGGCACCATAGCTCTCACCAAAGCTAAAAGAAGAAATACGGAGAAGCTGACTACTCTTGCTTGTCATGGGGTAGCTCTAAATTCTTTTGATGACCTAAATCCTGATTGCTTGGGACATACAGGACTTGTGTATGAGTACATGTTGGGAGAAGAGAAGTTCACCTTTATTGAGAAATTTAACAATCCTTATTCTGTTACATTATTGGTCAAAGGGCCAAAGAAGCACATACTAATTCAAATCAAAGATCCAATAAGAGATGGCTTAAAGGCTTTCAAAAATGCTATTGATGATGGATGCATGGTTCCAAGAGCTGGTGCACTAGAAGTAGCCATGGCAGAAACCCTAATAAAATATAAACTAAATATAAAGGGCAGGGCCCAGCTTGGAGTCCAAGCATCTGTGGAGGTATTACTCATTATTCCCAAGGTTCTTGGGAATGCTGGTTTTGAGCTTCAGGAAACATTAGTTAAAATTCAAGGAAAACATTCACAGTCAGGTCAAATTGTGCGTGTAGACTCGAACAAGGTGAACCAATAGTAGCAGCAAAAGTAGACATATGGAATAACTATTGTGTAAAGAAACAGCTGCTTCACTCTGGCATTGTGATTGCCACCAATATTCTCTTGTTGATGAGATAATGTGAGCTAGAATGTCTTCTCTAAAAGGCTGACTTAAAGCTTTTCTGTATTTTCTGAATTTTGAAGACTCTGCAGAGAGATCTGGTGGAATATAGCTATGGGAAATCATCCAGG
Source organism: Tupaia belangeri chinensis (assembly GCF_000334495.1). Classification (NCBI taxonomy): domain Eukaryota; kingdom Metazoa; phylum Chordata; class Mammalia; order Scandentia; family Tupaiidae; genus Tupaia; species Tupaia belangeri. Next base: position 1,948 of record NW_006200554.1, read on the forward strand.
CTTCAAATAATAAAAGAAATTTCCTTTCTCATATGAGAAAAGAAGACAACTCTGGAATCTATTTAAATTTTGAAGTTCTAAAATTAATAATTATGGTATTTTTAAAATTGTACTAAAGTTTGATAATACCCAAAATAGAAAAGTGAGATTACATCAGACTAAGAAGTTTCTGCATGGCAAAAGATACAATAATTAGTGTGAATTGACAGCCCTCATAATGGGAAAATATTTTTGTAAATTATGTATCAGATAAGGGTGTGGTACCCAGAATACACAAGGAACTAAAGAAGGTGTTTGAAAAAAGAAAAAAGATTAACCCTATTAAAAGATGGGAGAAGGAGTTGAAATAAACAGTCTCTAAAGATGACATACAAATAGCCAAAAGGAATATGAAAAAATGCTCAGCATCCCTCATTGTAAGGAAAATGCAGATCAAAAGAACAATGAGTGTATGTGGAGGAGTGGGGCCTAATGAAGGACATTTGGAGAAGGGATATGGAGATAGAGTATTGACGGGATAGGGAGGTGTGGTGTTATTGGTTGAAGATATTTTGGTCAAGGGGACTGGAAAGAAATGTTCACATATTGAAATGCTGACATTGTAAGCTAAACAATATGATTGAATGTATATACAAAAAGAAATATATTTAAAAATAAATTTAAAAAAAGAACAAAAACAAAATTGAGGGCGTTTTGTTTAAAAAAAAAAAAAAAAAAAAGAGAAGTGTTGGCAGGGGTGTGGTGAAAGTGGAACTCTTTTACACTACTGGTGGGAATGTAAAATTGGTTCAGCCACTGTGGAGAACAATTTGGAGATTCCTCAAAAATCTACAAATACAACTACCATATGATCCAGTAATCCCACTCCTTGGTATCTACACAAAGGACAGAATTCTTCATTGGAAAAGTGCTTGCACATCAATGTTTATTGCGGCACTTTTCACAATTGCTAAAACATGGAACCAACCCAAATGTTCCCATATGGATGAATGGCTTGAAAAACTGTGACACATATACTCTATGGAATGCTATTGAACCATAAAAACCAACAAAATCCTGTTTTTTGACAGAAAGTGGAAAAAATATGGAAGATTTACTGCTGAGTGAAGCAAGGCAGGTTATGAAGGAGAGACATTGTATGTCTCCACTTAATACATACTGAGTGCTGCAAACTATGACTGAAACTGATTGACTAAAATACAAAAGATGGGTGTGAATGCCAAATGTGGTGTGTGTGGAGGAGTGGGGCCTAGAGAAGGACATTTGAAGGAGGGATACAGAGGCAGAGAATTGATGGGATGGGGAGGTGTGGTGTTATATGTTGATATTTTGATCAACTGGACTAGGGAGAAATGTTCACATATTGAAATGTTCACCTTGTAAGCCAAACAATGTGATTGAATGTATATAAAAAAATAAATAAAAGTTAAAAATTAAAAAAAAGTGTACTAAAGTATACACATAAACCAACTTCTTTTTATCCAGTCAAGAGGATGTTTGCTTTCACTGCAGTGACATAAAATTACATTTGATATGCATATATTATTTATCTTGTTATTAACTATTCTTTGAAAAACAAATTTTAATGGTTTCATAATTTATCATGGATTACTTTAAAGCAATAGCTAATTGCTTATTTTTTTGTGAATAGGTGTAACAATTTAACATATTGAAAGCATCCCTATTGCCTTAGTATCAATTTCTATGAATAAAGTTATTGGATAAGTTGGATATTTCAAGCTTTTTAAATAGATAAAATGCTCCTCCAGAAAAGTTCAGTTGTAGGGGATAGAAAGACAAATTAACTACAGTAGAGACAATGAGGAAGCTGCAAGTATCACATAACAAAAACAGAAATGTAGGCAGGGATAAAATGATGGCTGAGGGCATGATGACTAATGGCTACTAGGGTTATCAATTGATATATGAGATTTTTAAGGTTGATCATATTTACAACACTCTGTGAACTTTTGGATTAAGCAAAATATCCATAACTTTCTAGTGACCTTTTTTATCTACCCAAATTACTGTTCTTTTCTACATGTTTCCACAAAATTGTTTTATACAATTGGAATATCTCTACAGTCTATGAAAGTGAGGTTTTGTGTTACCAAGCTTGTATTTTGAGGACTCAGCAGTTACCTACAGTAAGTGTGAAATAAATACTAAGCTGAAATCTTTTTATGAAATTTCATTCCCCCATTTTCTTTGATGAGTATATCCCCATGTGGCTAAATAAAAGTATGAAGTTAAGCATTCTTGTTTTTTACCAAACATTTCTGCCAACACGTTTATTCTACTTTCTTCTGGATACAGAGAATAGTAGCAAGTAAACACTAGTCTTAAAATGTTCAATCCTTGCTTAGCAATGATTATTGGCCCAGGAAAACTTTGGAGTATGAAATGACTATCTGATAATGGAACTGTGATTTGTTCTTTAATGTGTACATTGGGATTGCATGAGCCAATATCATAATTAATCAAAGACAAACTCCAGCTCATTCTTTTAACCAGAATTCAGGAAAGGACTTTTCAATTAAACAGAGACCTGTGCAGTTTTTTGTTTTGTTTTGTTTTGTTTTTATTAATTGATTTTTAAAAATTCACTGTGTATCATTACAGCATAACAAATGAATTTTCTCAGTATGAATACATATTAGTTGGTTAAAGACATTAACATAGTCGAACCAGCAGAGGACAGAATAGTCATGGTGATGGACTTGCATGTAGTTGACCACAGTTCAAGTCCTGGACCTGGTAGCTTAAAACACACCAGGCACATGTGCATGTATGCCCCAAATCTTGAGAGAATGTAAAAGGGATTGTGGTGTGGCCATCCTTCCTGGGAGGTGATTTCTTACTTTCTGTCCCCCTGTCTCTCTGGTGAGCATCTGTGTCCTATAGCAAAAATCTCTCTCTCTCTCCCTCTAAAAAAAAAAGACATTTATCATATACATTATAATCAACACAATGCTTTTCATTGATACGGAGCCCAACTGGTCACCTCTCCCAGCAGCAAATAGACACAGGGTGTGCCTCGCCAATGCTGTGAAAAAGGAGATTCTGCTCTTCAGACACCTGACTATAGAATCTTTTTTGAGACCACATTACTAAAAACAACAGAAAAGAGACTTTGGCAGATGACAATTCCCAACAAAAGGGAAAGACACTCCTAGCCAGTGAAACATTCGCCTAACAGGTGCTTAAAAGTTAGTAAATCTTCCAATGGCTAGAAGTAGAAGAAGAGCCTCTGGTATGAATAAACAAGGAAATATATCTCCATCAAAGGTACAGAGAAACTACCCTCCATCTTTTGTGCTAAGAGATGATGTTACCAAAATGTCAGACAAAGAATTTCGAACATTTATGGTGAACAAATTCTTCGAGTTGGAACAGAGAGGAGACAACGAACTACAAGAGATGAGAAAGTCATTCCAAGATATGAAAGAAGAAATGGACACTCTGAGAAAGAACCATATGGAACTATTAGAGATAAAGTCTGGAATAGAGTAAATCAAAAACTCCATTGAAAGTACTAAAAGTAGATTAGATCATGCTGAAGATCGAATCTCTGATGTAGAAGATAAAACCACTGACCTAGAAAGAACCACCAAAAAGAGTAAGTTACAAAAAACATGAGGATAATATACAGGAAATACTAGATTCCATAAGACGCCCAAAGATCAGTATAATTGGCATCCCAGAAGGTAAAAAATCTAATAATGGCATGGAAAATCTATTCCATGAAATCCTGGAAGAAATTTCCCAAGTCTAGAGAGGCACTCAAGCATCAAGACCCAAGAAATAGAAAGGACCTCAGTTAGAATCAACCCCAGAAGATCTTCCCCAAGGCACATCTTATCCAGACTATCCAAGACCACAGATAAACACATGATACCAAAACTGGCAAGAGAGAAATGAGAAGTTACATACAAAGGTAATCCCATCAGGCTAACACCAGACCTCTCACCGGAAACAATGCAAGCAAGGAAAGAATGAGAAGATGTATGGAAAGTGCTAACAGAGAAACAATTTCAGCAAAGATTATTGTATCCTGCAAGATTATCCTTCATATGGGAAAAAAAGATTAAAATCTTCTCAAACAAGACCTGAAAGAATTTGCCAGCACCAGACTAGCTCTTCAAGAAACCCTGAAGAAAGTACTGTTCCAGGAAAACTAAAGAGCTAACAGACAGAAACAAAGGAATAAAAGGCTGCTGTGACAATGGCCAACTTAAACGTTGGGAGAGATCCAGTCACATCGATAATAACTTTGAATGTGAATGGATTAAATTCTCCAATCAAGAGACACAGACTGGCCAAATGGATAAAAAACCAGAGACCCTCTATCTGTTGCCTACAGGAAATCTACCTCATCAATAAAGACATACATGTACTGGGGACCAGCAGTTAGCATAATGGTTATGTCACTGGACTGGAGGAGTCCGACCCGGTAGGGTCTCAGGATGTGTTTTGAGCCTTTGACCTTTTAAGCAAAGCTTGGATCGAATCAGCACGTTGGCAAGGCTGCTGCTATACAACCACGACCTATGAGCAAAGCTTGTGTTGACTCAGCATGTTGGCAAGGCTGCTTGTTGTATGCTCCAGAGACTGTGGTAGCCTTGCTGGGAAGTGACCCCCCTCTGGATCCCTGATATACTATTATAAAAAAATTGAATAGCTCTCTTATACATCCTGAGTATATGATAAGATTTTCCAAAAGTCCCCCGACCACTCCCATTTGCTCTGAACACCTACTGTTAATTACAATGCTTCACTCCAGCATGGTCACAGTAAGGGTGTGCTGAAGTCACATCTAGGCAGAAATCTTCTTGACCTTTGGAAGGCCCTTCAAGATACATTTAGCATAAGCTTAAAAACTGTCCCAGGACACTCCCGCCCCACTATAGCTAATGTTCTAACAAAATACATAAAAGTGGCGCCACAGGCACAATAGAATGTTTTAAGTATGCCATAAACACACCTTAAAGTTCTTCATTAACTTGTTAGTCACTTTATCGCCAGTTGAAAAAACTGTCCCCGCCCTTACCAAGTGAACAATAGTTTCAACCCTTTAAAATATATTAGGATTTCTTGAATTAAGTTTTAGATCCCTATGAAATTATGTAAGTTCCATTCTTTATTGAGATCCAAATATGTATATTTGAGATTTTCTTTTATCAGCATCGTTCTCGGTAATCACAAGATGGCTGCCACACCGCATCAGCCGATAATTATCTCTGCTTGCTGGAGCTGCTTTCCCAAAAGTGCATTCCATGAAGACCCACCTATATCAAAGGAATAATTGTGGAACTGCAATAGACCCACCCTTAATCCAACCCTGCCTTTGTAACTGGCCATGCTGACGCCCTGGTTTGGGACTGAAGTTATCAAGCTGACCTGGGACTGAAGTTATCAAGCTTCCTGCAAGCCCCCTCTTCAAAAGACACTCTCTGGTAATGAAGACTGAAGAAGAAAATGCACCAGACAAATAGACTCCTTCATTCTGAGAACTGTGTTTGGCTTCACCTGTTCAAACGGAACAGATAACATGTTTTATGATCATTGTTTCTGTGCCCTGAACTCCCTGTTTCTTAGAGTAAATCTTTTATTTCCCCCTCACCCTTCCTACTCCTGTAAGACATCGCTCAATAAATATGTGTGTTTGGTAGCCACAAGCTACTGCAGTCCTGAGCTGGCTCTGGCCATGGCTGGCTGAGAACATGCTAAGGAACATTGAGGTTTTAGCCTTATTTTGTTCACCCATGTCACCTTCCCATGTACGAGTCTCAATTCACCCCAGTTGGAGCAGGCCCCTGGCACTGGACATCCACATAGTCAACTGCAGTTCACATCCCAGACCTGGTGGCTTAAACTCACACTGGGTGCATGTGCATGCATACCCATGATCCCAAGAGGAGAATGGAGGAGAAGGGTTTGTGGTGAGGCCATACCCCCAGGGGGGTGATTTCTCACATTCTGTCTCTCTGTCTCTCTCAGTCTGTCTGGTGAGTGCATGTGCCCTACAACATTAAAAAAAAAAAACTCTAAAAAAAAAGACACACATAGACTGAAAGTGAAGGGTTGGAAATAGGTTTTCCACGCAAATGGGAACAAAATAGAGGTAGAGTTGTGATACTATTTCCTGACAAAATAGGCTTTAAAACAAAAACTGTTCAAAGAGACAAAGAAGGGCACTATATTGTAGTAAAAGGATCAATAGGTCAAGAAGACATAACTCTTACAAATATCTATGTACCTAACACAGAAGCACTCAAATATGTGAAGGAAAGACTGTTAGATCTAAAAGGGGAGATAGACTGCAATACACTAATTGTTGGAGACTTCAACACTGCACTATCCCCTCAGAACAGACAATCTAGATAAAAAATAAAGAGATAAAGGATCTGAATGATGCCATAAATGAAATGGACATAACAGACATTTATAGAACTTTCCATCCCAAAACCACGAGAAAGACTTTTTTCTCACCCTCACATGGAACCTTTTCTAAGATAGACCACATCATCGTGCAAAAAACAAGCCTCTACAGATTAAAAGGCATAGAAACTATTTCCAGCATTTTCTCCGATCATGATGGAATTAAACTTGAGTTTAATTTCAAGAGAAATCCTCAAAAATACTCAAATACATGGAAACTAAATAACCTTCTACTTAATTACTCAACAACTACTGATGAACTAAAGTCCAAAATCAAAATATTCATGGAAACTAATGACAATGAGGACATGAGATTCCATAATCTTTGGGACACCACAAAAGCAGTCATAAAAGGGAAGTTTATAACCATTAGTGCTCATAAAAGAAAGATGGAAAGAAGGCAAATGGATCACTTAACATCATGCCTCAGAGAATTGGAGAAGCAACAGCAAAGTAATCCAAAAAAGTCTAGGAGAAAAGAAATAATAAAGATCCGAGTAGAAATAAATAAAATAGAAAATAAGTGAACTATACAGAAAATAAATGAAAGTAAAAGGTGGTTCTTTGAAAAGATAAACAAAATTGATACACTACTCACGAGACTTATTAAGAAGAAGAGAGAAAGGTGCCAGGTGAAACAGATCTGCAGTGAAGCAGGAAATATTACAACAAACAAAGTAGAAATACAGAGAATCATAAGATAATACTATGAACAACTATATGCCAAGAAACAAGACAATCTGGATGAGATGGATAAATTCCTGGAAACGTACAATCTACCAAGACTGAGCCAGGAGGATATAGAAAGTCTAAATAGGCCCATAACAAGCCAGGAGATTGAATCAGTAATAAATAGCCTTCCAACAATTAAAAGCCGTGGCCCTGATGGTTTCACCTCTAAGTTTTATAAAACTTTTAAAGAGTGAAACCCCACTCTGCCCACGTTATTTCTAAATGTCCAAAAGGGTGAATCTCTCCCTAATTCATTCTATGAAGCCTCTATCATCCTTATCCTCAAAACAGATAAGGACAGGACAAGGAAGGAAAATTATAGACCAATTTCTCTGATGAATATAGATGCAAAGATTCTCAACAAGATACTAGCAAACCATATCCAACAACTTATATAAAAGATTATACATTATGATCAGGTAGGCTTTATACCAGGAATGCAAGGTTGGTTCAACATAAGCAAAACCATAAATGTAATACACCATATTAACAAAAAAAAATGCAAAAACAACACGGTCCTATCGATTGATGCAGAAAAATCATTTGATAAGATACAACATTCCTTTATAATCAAGACTCTAAGCAAAATTGGAATACAAGGGACATTTCTCAATATGATAAAATCTATCTATGAAAAACCTATCGCGAACAACACCCTGAATGGAGAAAAGCTGAAAACTTTCCCACTAAAAACGAGTACAAGACAATGATGCCCACTTTCTCCACTCCTTTTCAATATAGTACTGGAAGTCCTCGCCAATGCAATTAAAAAAGAAGAAAAAATTAAAGGCATCCAAATAGGAAAAGAAGAGGTGAAACTCTTATCTATTTGCAGATGACATGATTGTGTACATAGAAGACGCAATGATTTCCATGAGAAAATTTCTGGAAGAAGTGCACAAATACAGTAAAGTTTCAGGTTACAAAATTAATATACAGAAATCTATAGCGTTCCTATATACAAACAACAGGCAGACGAAGATAGAAGTGAAAAAAGTTATTCCAATTACCATAGCCACTAAAAATATAAGATACTTAGGGATAAATCTAACCAAAGAAGCTAGACCTCCACAAGGAAAACTATGAGAAGCTAAAAAAGGAATTGAAAATGACACAAAAAAGTGGAAGCACATCCCATGTTCCTGAAGAATTAATATAATCAAAATGGCAATTCCACCTAAATTAATCTACCTATTTAATGCAATGCCAATCACAGTACCAGACACTTTCAACACAGATCTAGAAAAGACAATCATAAAATTCGTCTGGAATAATAAAAGACCCCGTATTACTAAAGCAATTCTACACAAGAAGAGTGGAGTGCGTGGCATCTCACTCCCTGACTCAAAAATGTACAACAAAGCTGTGGTAATCAAAACAGCATGGTATTGGCACAGAAACAGACATGTGGACAAATGGAACAGAATTGAGTCCACAGGAATAAATTCCCATTCAGTCAACTGATTTTTGACAAGGGGTTCCAGTCAATCCAGTGGAAAAAGGAAAACCTCTTCAGCAAATGGTGCTGGAAAAACTGGATTTTTACCTGTAGAAAGATGAATCTGAATCCTTACCTCTCATCTTTGACAAAAATCAAGTCAAGGTCAATCAAGGATCTAAATATAAAACCTCAAACTATTAAACTGCTTCTAGAAAACACTGGGAAAACGACTGGGAGAAAGTGGGGTTGGGAAAGACTTCTTACATAAGACCCCTAAAGCACAGTCAATAATCCCCAAAATAGATAAGTAGGATTACATCAGAATAATAAATTTCTGCATGGCATAATTCACAGTAATTAGTGTGAATTGACAGCCCTCGGAATGGGAAAAAATTTTTGTAAATTATGTATCAGGTAAGGGACTGATAACCAGAATAAACAATGAACTCAAGCAGCTCTTTTGAAAAAAAGATGATCAACCCTACTAAAAGATGGGAGAAGGATTTGAAAAAAACACTCTCTAAAGATGACAAACAAATTAAAAAAGGCATATAAAAAAATGCTCAACATCCTTCATGGTAAGATAAATGCAGATCAAAACAATGGGATACCACCTAACCTCAGTCAGTATGTCTAAGATTAAAAAAAAAAAAAAGATAATTGTTGGCAAGGGTGTGGGGAAAGGGGAACTCTCTTACACTGCTGGAGGAAATGAAAATTAGTCCAACCACACTGGAGAACAATTTGGAGATTCTTAAAAAGTCTACAAATAGAACTACCATATGATCCAGCAATCCCATTCATTGCCATCTACACAAAGGACAGAAGAATTATTTATTGGAAAAGTGCTTGGACATCTATATTTATTGAGGCACTTTTCACAATTGCTAAGACATGGAAACAACACAAATGCCCCCAAACGGATGAATGGATTGAAAAACTGTGGCATATATACTCTATGGAATACTATTCAGCCCTAAAAAAAAACAACAACTGGCTTTTGTCAGAAAGTGGAAGGATATGGAAGATTTACTGCTGAGTAAAGCATGACAGGCTATGAAGGAGAGAAATCGTATGTCCCCTCTTAATATATACCAAGTGGACTCCCATCTTTTGACCCCTGGGCCAGGAATTACTAGAAAGGACTGTCCCCTTAAGCTCCAGCCCCAAGAACCCCAAGCCAGAAACCCCTCTGTCAGTCAGATACACTTTTAGTTTACTCCTTCTCCTCATTTTCATTTGTAAATTTCTCACTTCTCACTACCACAGAGAAAGGCCATTAGACCTACAGACACCCCCGTCCCATCTTTTGACCACTGGGCCAGGATCTACGAGGGAGGACTGCCCCCTGAAGCTCCAGCCCCAGGACCCCCAAGCCAGAAACCCCTCTGTCAGCCAGGTACACTTTTTTTTTCTCCTCCTCCTATTCTTTCATTTGTAAAATTCTCACTTCTCACCACCACATGGGAAGGCCATTAGACCTACATACACCCCACTCACATCTTTCGACCTCTGGGCCATGAACTGAGAGGGAGGACTGCCCCCTGAAGCTCCAGCCCCAGGACCTCCAAGCCAGAAAACCCTCTTTAAGTCAGGTAAACATTTTTTTTCCTTCTCCTCTTCTTTCATTTGTAAATTTCTCACTTCTCACTACCACATAGGAAGGCCATTAGATCTACAGACATCCCCCTCCCATCTTTCGTCCCCTTGACCAGGAATTGTGAGAAAGGACTGCCCCCTGAAGCTCCAGCCCCAGGACCCTCAAGGCAGCAACACAACTATCATACAGGTACACATTTTTTTCCTTCTCCTTTTCTTTCATTTGTATATTTTTCAATTTTCACTACCACATAGGAAGGCCATTAGACCTCCAGGCACCCCACTCCCATCTTTCGACTCCTGGTCCAGGGATTGCTAGGGAGTATGGACCCCTGATGCTCAATCCCCAGGACCTCCAAGCCAGAAACCCCTCTGTCAGTCAGATTCACTTTTTTCTCCTTCTCCTCTTCTTTCATTTGTAAATTTCTCTCTTCTCATTACCTCATATGAAGGCCATTAGACCTACAGACACCCCAATCCCATCTTTCGACCTTAGGACAAGGAACTGCAAGGGAGGACTGCCCCCTGTAGCTCCAGCCACAGGACCCCCAAGCCAAAAACCCCTCTGTCAGGCAGGGACACTTTTTTTTTTCACTTCCTTCTCCTCTTCTTTCATTTGTAAATTTCTCTCTTCTCATTACTACATAGGAAGGCCATTAGACCTACAGACACCCTATCCCCATCTTTCGACCCGTGGGCCATGAACTGTGAGGGAGGACTGCCCCTGAAGCTCTAGCCCCAGTACGCACAAGGAAGCAAACCAACTGTCATCCAGTTACACTTTTCTTTTTCTCCTTCACCTTTTCTTTCATTTGTACATTTCTCTCTTCTTATTACCACATAGGAAAGCCATTGGATCTACAGACACCCCACTCCCATCTTTCGACCCCTGGGCCAAGGACTGTGAGGTTGGAATGCCCCCTGAAGCTCCAGCGCCAGCAACCCCAAGCCAGAAACCCCTCTGTCAGAAAGCTACACTTTTTTTTTCTCCTTCTCCTCTTCTTTCATTTGTAAATTTCTCTCTTCTCACTACTACCTAGGAATGCCATTACACCTACAGACACCCCACTACTATTGGTCGACCCCTGGGCCAGAACAGTGAGGGAGGACTGCTCCCTGAAGCTCCAGCCCCAATACCACCAAGCCAGAAACCCCTCTGTCAGCCAGGTACAATGTTATTTTTCTCCATCTCCTCTTCTTTCATTGTAATTATCTCTCTTCTCACTACAACATAGGAACGCCATAAGACCTACAGACACCCCACTCCCCTGTTTCAACCACTGGGTCATTAACTGCGAGGAAGGACTGCACCCTGAAGCTCCAGCCCCAGGACCCCCAAGCCAGAACCCACTCTTTCAGCCAGGTACACTTTTTATTTCTTCTTCTCCTCTTCTTTCATTTGTAAATTCCTCTCTTTCCACTACCACATAGGAAGGCCATTAGACCTACAGCCACCTCACTCACATCTTTCAACCACTGGGCTAGTAACTGTGAGGGAGGACTGCCCCACCGAAGTTCCAGCAACAGGACCTCCAAGGGAGAAACCTCTTTGTAAGCCAGGGGCACTTTTATTTTCTTGTTCTCCTATTCTTTCATTTGTAAATTTCTCTCTCCTCATTACCACATAGGAAGGCCATTAGACCTACAGACCCCACTCCCATCTTTCTACCAATGGGACAGGAACTGCAAGGGAGGACTGCTCCCTGAAGCTCCAGCCCCATGACCCCCAAACCAGAAACCCCTCTGTCAGCCAGGTACACATTTTTCTCTTTCTCCACTTTTTTCATTTGTAAATTTCTCTCTTCTCACTACCACATAGAAAGGCCATTAGACCTACAGACATTCCACTCCCATTTTTTGACCCCTGGGTCAGGAACTGTGAGGGAGAATTGCCCTCTGATGCTCCAGTCCCAGGATCCCCAAGCCAGAAACCCCTCTGTCAGCCAGGTACACTTTTTTTTTTCTCCTTCTCCTCATCTTTCATTTGTAAATTTCTCTCTTCTCACTACCACATAGAAAGGCCATTAGACCTACAGACACCCCACTTCCATCTTTCCAACCCTCGGCTATGAACTGCAAGGGAGGGCTGTTCCCTGAAGCTCGAGTCCCGGGACTCCCAAGCCAGAAACCCCTCTGTCAGCCAGGTACACTTTTTTTTTTCTCCTTCTCCTCATCTTTCATTTGTAAATTTCTCTCTTCACACTACCACATGGAAGGCCATTAGATGTACAGGCAACCCACTTACATCTTTCTACTCCTGGGCCAGGAACTGCAAGGGAGGACTTCCCCCTGAAGCTCAAGCCCCAGGACAAACAAGCGAGAAACCCCTCTGTCAGCAAGGTACACTTTATTTTTCTCATTCTCATATACTTTCATTTGTAAATTTCTCTTTTCTCACTACTGCATTGGAAGTCCATTAGACCTACTGACACTCCACTCCCATCTTTCCATGCCTGGGTCAGGAACTGTGATGGAGGACTGCCCCCTGAATCTCCAGCCCAAGGACCCCAAAGCCAGAAACCCCCCTGTCAGCAAGGTACACTTTTTTTCCCTCCTTCTCCTCTTCTTTCATATCTAAACTTCTCTGTTCTCAGTACCACATAGGTAGGCCATGAGACTTCAGACACCACACTTCCATGTTTCGACCACTAGGCCAGGAACTGTGAGGGCGTACTGCCTCCTGAAGCTCCAGCCCCAGGACCCCGAAGCCAGAAACCCTTCTGATAGCCAGGTACACTTTCTTTTTTCTCCTACTCCACTTCTTTCATTCGTAAATTTCTCTCTTCTCACTACCACATAGGAAGGCCATTAGACCTACACACACCAAATCCCATCTTTCAACCCTTTGGCCAGGAACTGCGAGGGAGAACTGCCCCATGAAGCTCCAGCCCCAGGATTCCCTAGCCAGAAACCCCTCTGTCAGACAGGAACACTTCTTTCATTCTCCTCTTCCTTTATTTGTAAATTTCTCTCTTCCCACTATCACATGGGAAGGTCATTAAACCTACAAACAAGCCACTCCCACCTTTCCATCCCTGTCCCAGGAACTGCAGGGGAGGACTGTCCTCTGAAGCTCCAGCTCCAGGACCCCAAAAGCAGCAACCCCTCTTTGAGCCAAGTACACTTTCTTTTTTACTCCTCTTCTTCCATTTGTAAATTTCTCTCTTCGCACTACCACATAGGAAGACCATTAGACCTACAGACACTCCACTCCCATCTTTCGACCCCTGGGTCAGGAACTGTGAGGGAGGACTGCCCCCTGAAGCTCCAGTCCAAGGACCCCCAAGTCAGAAACCCCTTTGTCAGCCAGGTACACTTTTTTTCTCCTTCTCTTCTTCTTCCATTTGTAAATTTCTCTCTTCTCACTACCACATAGGAAGTCCATTAGACGTACAGACACCCCACTCCCATGTTTTGAAACCTGGGTCATGAACTGCAAGGGAGGAGTGCTCCCTGAAGCTTGAGCCACAGGACCCCAAAGCCAGAAACCCCTCTCTCAGTCAGGTACACTTTTTTTTTCTACTTCTCCTCTTCTTTCATTTGTAAATTTCTCCCTTCTCACTACCACATAGGAAGGCCATTAGATATACAGACACCCCACTTGCTTCTTTTGACCCTTGGGCCAAGAGCTACAAGTGAGTACTATGCCCTGAAGCTCCAGCCCCAAAACACCCAAGCTAGAAACCCTTCTGTCAGCCTGGTACACTTCTTTCTCCTGCTCCTCTTCTTTTATTTGTTAATTTCTCTCTTCTCACTACCACATAGGAATGCCATTAAACCTACAAATTTGCCACTGCCATCTTTCCACCCCTGTTCCAGGAATTGTGAGGAAGGACTCCCCCCTAGAAGCTCCAGTGCAAGGAAGTCCAAAGCAGCAATCCTTCTGTCAGGCAGGTACACTTATTTTTCTCCTTCTCCTCTTCTTTCATTTGTAAATTTCTCTCTTCTCACAACCACATAGAAAAGCCATTAGACCTACAGACACCCCACTCCCATCTTTCAACCCCTGCACTAGGAACTGGGAGGGAGGACTGCCCCCTGAAGCTCCAGCTTCAGGAACCGGAAGATAGTAACCCCTCTGGAAGCCAGGTAAAATGATTTTTCTCCTTCTCTTCTTCTTTTATTTGTAAATTTCTCTCTTCTCACAACCACATAGAAAAGCCATTAGACCTACAGACACCCCACTCCCATTTTTCAACTCCTAAGCCAGGACCTGCGAGGGAGTACTGCCTCCTGAAGCTCCAGACCCATAACCCCCTTGCCAGAAACCCATCTGAAAGTCAGGTACAATTTTTTTTCTCCTTCTCCTCTTCTTTTATTTGTTAATTTCTCTCTTCTCACAACCACTTAGGAAGGCTGTTAAAGCTACAGTCACCCCACTATCATCTTTCAACCCCTGGTCCAGGAACTGCAATGGAGGACTGTGCCCTAAAGCTCCAGCCCCAGGACCCCCAAGCCAGAAACCCCTTTGTCTCCTGGTACACTTTCATTTTTCTCCTTCTTCTCTTCTTTCATTTGTAAGTTTCTTGCTTCTCACTACCACATAGGAAGGCCAATATACCTACAGACACCCTGCTCCCATCTTCCGACCCCTGGGCCAGGAACTGCAAAGGAGGACTGACCCCTGGATCTCTAGCCCCAGGACCAACAAACCAGAAAGCCCTCTGTCAGCCAGGTGCACTTTTATTTTTTCTCCTTCTTCTCTCCTTTCATTTGTAAATTTCTCTCTTCTCACAACCACATAAGATGGCCATTAGACATACAGACACCCTACTCCCATCTTTCGACCCCTTGTCCAGGTACTGCAAGGGAGAACTGCCCCCTAGATCTCCAGCCAGGGGACCCCCAAGCCAGAAACACCTTTGTCAGTCAGGTACACTTCTTTTTTCTCCTTCTCCTCTTCTTTCACATCTAAATTTCTCCATTCTCACTACCACATAGGAAGGCCATGAGATTTGCAAATTCCCCACTTCCATCTTTTGACCCCGAGGCCAGGAATTTGAGGGAGTACTAACTCCTGAAGCCCCAGCCCCAGGGCCCTCAAGCCAGAAACCCCTCTGTCAGCCAGGTACAATTTTTTTTCTCCTTCTCCTCTTCCTGTATTTGCAAATTTCTCTCTTCTCACAACCACCTAAGATGGCCATTAGATGTACAGACACCCTATTTCCATCTTTTGAGCCCTGGACCAGGTTCTGCTGGGAGGACTGACCCCTGGATCTCCAGCAAAGGACCCCCATGCCAGAAATACCTCTGTCACTCAGGTACACTATTTTTTTCTCCTTCTCCTCTTCTTTCATATCTAAATTTCTCCATTCTCACTACCACATAGGAAGGCCATTAGACCTACAGACACCCCACTCCCATCTTTCGACCCCTGGGCCAGGAACTGCGAGGGAAGACTGCCCCCTGAAGCTCCATCGCCAGGACCCCCAAGGCAGAAACACCTCTGTCAGCCTGGTAAAATTTTTTTTCTCCTTCTCATTTTCTTGTATTTGTAAATTTCTCTCTTCTAACAACCACATACGAAGGCCATTATTCCTACACACACCCCACTTTCATCTTTCGACTCCTGGGCCAGGAACTTCGAGGGAGGGCTGGATCCTGAATCTCCAGCCCGAGGATCAACAAACCAGAAACTCCTCTGTCAGCCAGGTACACTTTTTTAATCCATCTCCTATACTTTCATTTGTAAATTTCTCCCTTCTCACTACCACATTGGAAGGTCATTAAATCTACTGACAGCCCACTTCCATCTTTTGACCCCTGAGCCAGGAACTGCAATGAAGGACTGCCCCCGAAGTTCCATCTCCAGGACCCGCTGGCCCAAAACCCCTCTATCAGCCAGGTACACTTTTTTTTTTTCTCCTTCTCCTCTTCTCTCCTTTGTAAATTTCTCTCATCTCACTACCACATAGGAAGACCATTAGACCTACAGACACCCCACTCCCATCTTTTGAACACTTGGCAAAGAACTGCTAGAGAGGACTGCCCCCTGATGCTACAGCCCCAGAACCCCCAATGTGGCAATGCCTGTGTTAGCCAGATACTCTTTTTTTTCTCATTGTCCTCTTCTTTCATTTGTAAATTTCTCTCTTCTCACTACCACATAGGAAGACCATTAGACCTACAGACACGCCACTCCCATCTTTCTACACCTGGGACAGGAATTGCAAGGGAGGACTTCCCCCTGAAGCTCAAGCCCCAGGACCAACAAGCCAGAAACACCTCTGTCAGTCAGGTATACTTTTTTTTCTCCTCCTATTCTTTCATTTGTAAATTTCTCTCTACTTACTACCACATTGGAAGGCCATTTGACCTACAGCCACCTCACTCACATCTTTCAACCACTGGGCTAGTAACTGTGAGGGAGGACTGCCCCACCGAAGTTCCAGCAACAGGACCTCCAAGGGAGAAACCTCTTTGTAAGCCAGGGGCACTTTTATTTTCTTGTTCTCCTATTCTTTCATTTGTAAATTTCTCTCTCCTCATTACCACATAGGAAGGCCATTAGACCTACAGACCCCACTCCCATCTTTCGACCAATGGGACAGGAACTGTGAGGGAGGACTGCCCCCTCAAGCTCCAGCCCCAGGATCTTCAAGCTAGAAACCCATCTGTCAGCCAGGTACTCTTTTTTTCCCCCTCCATCTCGTCTCCTTTCAATTGTAAATTTCTCTCTTCTCACAACCACATAGGAAGACCATTGGACCTACAGACACCCCAGTCGCATCTTTAGACCACTTCACAACGAATTGTGATGGAGGACAGCCCCTGAAGCTCCAGTACCAGGACCTGCAAGCAAGATATTCCAGTGTCAACCAGGTCCTCTTTATTTTTTTCATTCTCCTTTTCTTTCATTTGTACCTTTCTCTCTTCTCACTACCACAACAGAGGGCCATTAGACCTACATACACCCCAATACCATCTTTTGACTCCTGGGCTAAGAACTGCAAGGGAGGACTGTCCCCTGAGACTCTAGCTTCAGAAACTCCAAGCCAAAAACCCCTAAGTCAGTAAGGTACACTTTTTTTTTCTAGATCTCCTCTTCTTCCATTGGTAAATATTTCTCTTCTCACTACCACATAGGAAGGCCATTCGACCTACAGACATCCCACTCCCATCTTTCGACCCCTGGGCCAGGAACTGCGATGGAGGACTGCCCCCTGAAGCTCCAGCCCCAGTACCCACAAGGTAGCAACTCCTCTGTAAGGCAGGTACATTAGACCTACAGACACGCTACTGCCTCCTTTTAACCCCTGGGCCAGGAACTGCAAAGGATGACTTTTCCCTGAAACTCCAGCCCCAGGACCCCCAAGCCAGAAACCCCTCTGTCAGTCAGGTACACTTTTGTTTTTCTCCTTCTCCTCTTCTTTCATGTGTAAATTTCTCTCTTCTCACTACCACACATGAAGGCCATTAGACCTACAGACACCCCATTCCCTATTTTTCAACTCCTAAGCCAGGAACTGTGAGGGATTACTGCCTCCTGAAGCTCCAGTCCCATGACCCCCTTGCCAGAAACCCATCTGAAAGCCAGGTACAGTTTTTTTCTCCTTCTTCTCTCCTTTCATTTGTAAATTTCTCTCTTCTCACAACCACATACGATGGCTATTAGACGTACAGACACCCTACTCCCATCTTTCGACCCCTGGGCCAGGTACTGCAAGGGAGAACTGCCCCCTGGATCTCCAGCCAAAGGACCCCCAATCCAGAAACACCTCTGTCAGTCAGGTACACTTTTTTTTCTCCTTCTCCTCTTCTTTCACATCTAAATTTCTCCATTCTCACTACCACATAGGAAGGCCATGAGACCTAAAAACACCCCACATCCATCTTTCTACCCCTAGGCCAGGAATTTGAGGGAGTACTAACTCCTGAAGCTCCAGCCCCAGGGCCCTCAAGCCAGAAACCCCTCTGTCAGCCACATACACTTTCTTTTTTCTCCTTCTCCTCTTCTTTTATTTGTAAATTTCTCCCTTTTCACTACCACATAGGAAGGCCCTTAGACCTACAGACACCTAATCCCATCTTTTGACCCTTTGGCCAGGAACTGCAAGGGAGAACTGCCCCTTGAAGCTCCAGCCCTAGGACTCCCTAGCCAAAAACAGTTGTCAGACAGGTACTTTGTTTTTTCTCCTTCTCTTCTTTCATTTGTAAATTTCTCTCTTCTCACAACCACATAGGAAGGCCATTAGACCTACAGTCACCCCACTCCCATCTTTCAACACCTGGGCCAGGAACTGTGATGGAGGGCTGCCCCTAAAGCTCCAGTTCCAGGACCCACAAGCCAGAAAGCACTCTGCCAGCCTGGTACACATTCTTTTTTCTGCTCCTCCTCTTCTTTTATTTGTAAATTTCTCACTACTCACTACCTCATAGGAATGCAATTTTTACCTACAGACACCCAATCCCATCTTTCAACCCTTGGGCCAGGCTCTGCGAGGGAGTACTGCACCATGAAGCTCCAGCCCCAGTACTCCCTAGACAGATACCCCTCTGTGAGACAGGTACACTTTTTTTTTCTCCTTCTCTTCTTTCATTTGTAAATTTCTCACTACTCACTACCTCATAGGAATGCAATTTTTACCTACAGACACCCAATCCCATCTTTCAACCCTTGGGCCAGGCTCTGCGAGGGAGTACTGCACCATGAAGCTCCAGCCCCAGTACTCCCTAGACAGATACCCCTCTGTGAGACAGGTACACTTTTTTTTTCTCCTTCTACTCTTCTTTCACTTGTTAATTTCTCTCTTATCACAACCACATAGTAAGGCCATTAGACCTACAGACACCCCACTCACATCTTTTGACCCCTGGGACAGGAACTGCAAAGGAGTATTGCCCCCTGAAGCTACAGTCCCAGGACCCCCAAGCCAGAAACCCCTCTGTCAGCCAGGTACAATTTTTTCCTCCTTCTCCTCTTCTTTCATTTGTAAATTTCTCTCTTCTCACTACCTCATAGAAAGGCCATTAGTCCTACAGACACCCCAGTCCCATCTTTCAAGCCCTGGTGAATTTTTCTTTATTTCTTTATTTTTCTTATTATTTTCCTCCCATTTATTTCATCCTTTTTCTCTTTATCTACACCATCCCTGAAAATTTAGATATGTCTGAAATTACATTTCTGCAATTTTCTAGTGTTTCAATTCTCTGGGATTAACCCTCTAACTGTACCACCTTTGAAAAAGGAGATACTTTTCTTTTTATAGCTGAAGGGAATAGTTTTCCTTTGATTACATTGCCAAAAACAATAGAAGAGAGACTTTGTCAGTCTTCATTCCGCAGTCAAAAGGAAACACTGTTGCCCCTATTTGAGGAAACGCTCTCTTAAAAGGTATTTCAAAGGGAACACCTCTCCCAGTGGTTAGAAGTAGAAGTAGAACCTCAGGTCTGAATAAAGCAGGAAATATGTCTCCGTCAAAAGAACACAGTAACTCCCTTCCTTTTCTTAAAAAAATGGAGGACGTTACCAAAATATCCGAGATAGAATTTAGAACATTTATGTTGAACAAATATTATGAGCTGGAACAGAAAAGAGATAATGAACTACAGATGAGAAAGTCCATCCATGATATGAAGGAAGAAATGGACACGCTAGGAAAGAAAAAGATATGACTATTAGAGGTGAAGTTTGTAATACAAGAAATCAAAAACTCGAAAGTATTAAAAGTCAGGACCAGCAGTTGGCATAATGGCTATGTCGCTGGACTCCCACATAGTCAACCGCTGTTCATGTCCCGGATCTGGTGGCTTAAAACTTACTCCAGGCATGTGTGCGTACATGCCTAAGATCCCAAGAGGAGAATGGAGGAGAAGGGATTGCAGTATGACCATCCCCCCTGGGTGGTGATTTCTCGCTTTCTGTCTCTATGTCTCTCTCTGTCTATCTGGCAAGTGCACGAAAACGTCCCCCCCCAAAAAAGTATTAAAAGTCTACTAGACCATGCTGAAAATCGAATCTTTGATGTAGAAGATAAAACTTCTGACCTCGAGAAAACCACCAAAAAGATAGAGAAAGTAACAACAACAACTAAAAAACCATGAAGACAATATATGAGAAATACTAGATTAAATTAGACATCCTAACATCTGAATAATTTGTATCTGATAAGATGAAGAAACTAATGAGGGAATGGAAAACCTATTCCATGAAATTTTGGAAGAAAATTTCCCAAGTCTAGAGAGGCATTCAAGCATCCAGACCCAAGAAATACAAAGGATCCCAAATAGAATCAACCCAAGAAGATCTTCCCCAAGGCATATCCTAGCCCAACTGGCTAAGACCTCCGATAAAGATAAGATACTAAAACTGGCAAGAGAGAAACGACAAGTGACATACAAAGGTCACTCCATCAGGCTAACACTGGATTTAACAACGGAAACAATGCAAGCAAGGAAAGAATGGGAAGATGTATTGAAAGTGTTAAGAGAGAAACAATTTCTACCAAGATTATTGTATCCTGCTAGATTATCCTTCATATGGGAAAAAAAGATTAAAATCTTCTCAGACAAACAAAACTTGAAAGAA
>NW_006200554.1:22974-24466 GCF_000334495.1 Tupaia belangeri chinensis
ACAAAGAAGGACACTATATTGTAGTAAAAGGGTCAATTGATCAAGAAGATATAATGCTTACTAATATCTATGCGCCTAACACAGGAGCACCCAAATATGTAAAGGAAAGACGGCTAGATCTGAAAAGAGAGATAGACTGCAACACACTAATTGTTGGAGACATCAACACTGCAATATCCCCTCTGAATAGATCATCCAGACAAAAAATAGGTAAAGAGAGAAAGGATCTAAATGATATCTTAAATCAAATGGACTTAACAGATATCTATAGAACTTTCCATCCCCAAACCTTGAGTTACACTTTTTTCTCATCACCACATGGAACATTCTCAAAGATTGACCACATCATAGGGCACAAAGCAAGTCTGTAGAGATTCAAAGGCATAGAAACTATACCCAGCATCTTCTCTGACCATGATGGAATTAAACTTGAGTTTAATTTCAAGAGAAATTCTCAAAAATACTCAAATACATGGAAACTTAATAACCTACTCCTGAATGACTCCACAACTACTGAAGAAACAAAGACTGAAATAAAAAGTTTCATGGAAACCAATGAAAATGAGGACACGAGTTTCCATAATCTTTGGGACACTGCTAAACAGTCATAAGAGGAAAGTTCATAAGAATTAGTGCACAGAAGAGGAAGATGGAAAGAAGGCAAATGGATCACTTAACATCATGCCTCCAAGAATTGGGAAAGCAACAGCAAAAAGATCCAAAAAACTCCAGGAGAAGGAAATAATAAATATATGGGCAGAAATAAATGAAAAAGAAAATAAACAAAGTATACAGAAGATAAATAAAAGTAAAAGCTGGTTCTTTGAAAAGATAAACAAAATTAACACTCCACTAGTGAGACTTATTAAGAAGAAAAGAACCAGGTGAATCAAATCTTCAGTGAAGCAGGAAATATAGAAACAGACAAATTAGAAATACAGAACATCATTAGAGGATACCATGAACAACTATATGCCAAGAAACAAGACATTCTGGATGAGATGGACAAATTCCTGGACACATATAATCTACCTAGATTTAGCCAGGAGGATATAGAAAGTCTGAATAGGTCCATAACACGCCAGGAGATCGAATTAGTTATAAATAGCCTCCCAAAGAAAAGCCCCGGCCCTAATGGATTCAACTCTGAAATCTATAAAACTTTCAAAGAACAGTTAACCCCCATTCTGCTCAAGTTATTTCTAAAGATCCAAAAGGGTGAATCTCTCCTTAATTCATTCTATGAAGCCTCTGTCAACCTTATCCTTAAATCAGATAAGGACAGGACAAGGAAGGAAAACTATAGGCCAATATCCCTGATGAATATAGATGCAAAGATTCTCAATAAGAAATTAGCAAATCAAATACAACAGCTTATAAAAAAGATTATACATCATGATCAGGTATGTTTTATCCCAGACATGCAAGGTTGGTTCAACATAAAACCATAAATATAATACACCATATTAATAGGAAGAAAGATAAAAACCAT
>NW_006200554.1:25857-31269 GCF_000334495.1 Tupaia belangeri chinensis
TAGCTAAAAGGCATGTGAAAAAATGCTCAACATCCCTCATTGTAAGAGAAATGCAGATCAAAACAACAATGAGATATCAACTAACCCCAGTCAGAATGTCTAAGATTAAAAAAAAAAATGATAAGTGCTGGCAAGGGTGTGGTGAAAAGGAACTCTCTTACCCTGCTGGTGGGAATGTAAATTGGTCCAGCATTGTGGAGAACTATTTGGAGATTCCTCAAAAATCTACAAATAGAACTACCATATCTTCCATCAATCCCACTCCTTGGTATCTACTCAAAGGACAGAAGAATACTTTATCAGAAAAGTGCTTGCACATCGATGTTTATTGCGGTACTTTTCATGATTGCTAAGTTATGGAAGCAACTCAAAAGCCCACGAACTGAAGAATGGTTAGAAAAACGGTGGCACATATATTCAATGGAATACTATTCATCCATAAAAAACAACAAAAGCCTGGCTTTTGACAGGAAGTGGATGAATATGGAAGACTTACTGCTGAGTGAAGCAAGCCATGCTATGAAGGAGAGGCATTGTTTGTTCCCACTTAATATATACTGAGTGTCTGCACTCTATGACTGAAACTAATTTTCTAAAGGATATAGAAAAGCAGAATATAGAGGTAAATACCAGATATAGTGTGTGTGAAAGAGGAGGGTCTGAGGAAGGACATTTGTGGGAAGGACAGGGAGGAAAAGCATAATGTGACAAAGAGGTGCGGTATTATCTGTTGAAGATGTTTTGTGGTTTTATTGATGGTGCTGGGGAGAGGTGTTAATCTATTGAAATTTCAATTTTGTAAGACAAATAATAGTGTGATTGAATGTATGGAAGAAAATGAAATGAAAAAAAAAGATAGATGTGATATATATATATATATATATATATATATTTGTATATATTTGGCTATAGGTATTAGTAGTTTCACTGTTATGTATTTCAATGTATGAGTAACACATAATTTTTGACCAGCTAAAGGATGTACAAACACAAGAGATGGATGTGAATGCCAGATGTGTTGTTCATGGAGAAGTAGGACCTGGAGAAAACATTTGGAGGAGGGATAAGGAGGCAGCATTGTTGAGACAGGGATGTAGTATTGTTATATTTTGATCAACTGGACTGGGGAGAAATGTTCACATATTGAAATGATCACCTTGTAAGTTAAATAATGTGATTGAATGTATTAAAAAATGTAAAATAAAAATAAAAAGTTTCAGAAACAATAATTCTTTCCATTTATGTCATTTCTCTGGCTCTCGGCTCCACCTCTTATCTTCTTAATTATCACTCTAGTCCTCCCTCCCAGGCAGAAGAAGCCGGGCCTTCAGCAGAGTTTCCACATGTCGTCAGTGATCTAGATTTTTCAGGAAATGAAGATTTTCTACTGATAATACAGCCTCCAACAAAGGAGCTAGCGGTAGGGAACCCCCCACCCCGCATCTATCCCTCTTTCTATCTCAGTTCCTGTCTCTCCCTGCTTCTGTCTCCCTTTTTAATTTTTTTTGTAATTTTTCATTTTCACACTTTTTTAAAAAGGCACAGATTACTCTGGCTCTTGGCTCCACCTCTTATCTGCTTAGTTATCTCTCTGGTCCTCCCTCCCAGGCAGAAGAAGCCAGGCCTTCAGCAGAAGGTTCCACATGGCACCAGCAAAGTACATTTTTCAGGGAATGAAGATTTTCTACTGATAGTACAGCCTCCAACAAAGGAGCTAGCAGTAGGGAGCCCCCCACCCTGCATCCCCAGCATATTATCTTTCTGTCTCAGTTCCTGTCTCTCCCTGCTACTGTCTCCCCTATTTTTTGTAATTTTTACTTTTCACATTTTTTAAAAAGGCAAAGTTTTTTTTTCTTTCTGTCTCAGTTCCTGTCTTTCCATGCTTCTGTCTCTCCTTTTTTTTCTTGTATTTTTCCCTTTTTGCACTTTTTTAAAAGGCACAGTTTTTCTCTGGATCTTGGCTCCACCTCTTATCTTGTTAATTATCACTCTGGTCCTGCCTCCCAGGCAGAAGAAGCTGGGCCTTCAGGAGAAGGTTCCACATGGCACCAGCGAACTAGATTTTTCAGGGAATGAATATTTTCTACTGATAATACAGTCTCCAACAAATGAGCTAGTGGTTAAGAGCCCCCCAACCAGCACCCCCAGCCTTCTATCCCTCTTTCTGCCTCAGTTCCTGTCTCTCCCTGCTTCTGTCTCCCCTTTTTCTTTTGTAATTTTTCTTTTTTTTCTCTTTTTTTTAAAAGGCACAGTTTTTCTCTGGCTCTTAACTCCACCTCTTATCTTGGACATTATCGCTCTGGTCCTCCCTTCCAAGCAGAAGAAGCCGGGCCTTCAGCAGAAGATTACACATGGCACCAGCGAACTAGATTTTTCAGGGAATGAAGATTTTCTACTGATAATACAACCTCCAACACACGAACTAGCAGTAGGGAGCCCTCCACCCTGCCCACCCCCAGACTTCTGTCTATTTATCTGTCTCAGTTCCTGTCTCTCCCTGTTTCTGTCTCCCATTTTTTTTTGTAATTTTTCCTTTTTGCACTTTTTTTAGAAGGTAAAGTTTTTCTCTGGCTCTAGGCTCCACCTCTTATCTTGTTAATTATCGCTCTGTTACTCCCACCCAGGCAGAAGTAGCTGGGCCTTCAGCAGAAGGTTCCACATGGTGCCAGCAAACTAGATTTTTCAGGGAATGAAGATTTTCTACTGATAATACAGACTCCAGCAAATGAGCTAATGATAGGGAGCCCCCCACCCCACACCCCCAGCTGTCTATCTCTCTTTCTGTCTCAGTTCCTGTCTCTCTCTGCTTCTGTCTCCCTTTTTTTTTTTTGTAATTTTTCCTTTTCACACTTTTTTAAAAGGCAGTTTTTCTCGGGCTCTCGGCCCCACCTCTTATCTTGTTAATTATCATTCTGGTACTCCCTTCCAGGCAGAAGAAGCTGGGACTTCAGCAGAAGGTTCCACATGGCGCCATCAAACTAGATTTTTCAGGAAATGAGGATTTTCTACTGATAATATAGCCTCCAACTCACAAGCTAGTGGTAGGGAGCCCTCCACCCTGCCCCCCCAGCCTTCTATCTCTCTTTCTGTCTCAGTTCCTGTCTCTCCCTGCTTCTGTCTCCTCTCTTTTTTTTTGTAATTTTTCCTTTTTACACTTTTTTTAAAAGGCACAATTTTTGTGTGGCTCTAGGCTCCACCTCTTATCTTGTTAATTATCACTCTGGTACTCCCTCCCACGCAGAAGAAGCTGGACCTTCAGCAGTAGGTTCCACATGGCACCAGTGAACTAGATTTTTCAGGGAATAAAGATTTTCTACTGATAATACAGCCTCCAAAAAATGACCTAGTGGTAGGGAGCCCTCCAACCCACAAACCCAGCCTTCTATCTCTCTTTCTGTCTCAGTTCCTTTCTCTCCCTGCTTCTGTCTCCCCCTTTTTTTGTAATTTTTCCTTTTCAGCCTTTTTTTAAAAGGCACAGTTTTTCTCTGGCTCTTGACTTCACCCCTTATCTTGTTAATTATTGATCTGTTACTCCCGCCCAGGCAGAAGCTGGGCCTTCAGCAGAAGGTTCCACATGGCACCAGCGAACTAGATTTTTCAGGGAATGAAGAATTTCTACTGATAATACAGTCTCCAGCAAAGGAGCTAGTGGTAAAGACCCCCCTTCCCCGCACCCCCAGCATATTATCTCTCTTTCTGTCTCAGTTCCTGTCTCTCCCTGCTTCTGTCTCCCCCTTTTTTTTTGTAAGTTTTCCTTTTCACACTTTTTTTTAAAAGGCTCAGTTTTTCTCTGGCTCTTGGCTCCACCTCTTATCTTGTTAATTATCGCTCTTGTCCTCCCTCCCAGCAGAAGAATCCAGGACTTCAGCAGAAGGTTCCACATGGCACCAGCGAACTAGATTTTTCAGGGAATGAAGAATTTCTACTGATAATACAGTCTCCAGCAAAGGAGCTAGTGGTAAAGACCCCCCTTCCCCGCACCCCCAGCATATTATCTCTCTTTCTGTCTCAGTTCCTGTCTCCCTGCTTCTGTCTCCCCCCCAGTTTTTTTTTTGTAATTTTTCCTTTTCACACTTTTTTTTTTAAAAGGCACAGTTTTTCTCTGGCTCTTGGCTCCACCTCTTATCTTGTTAATTATCGCTCTTGTCCTCCCTCCCAGCAGAAGAATCCAGGACTTCAGCAGAAGGTTCCACATGGCGCCAGCGATCTAGATTTGTCAGGGAATGAAGATTTTCTACTGCTAATACATACTACAACAAATGAGCTAGCGGTTGGGAGCTCCCCAACCCGCACCCTAGTTTTCTACCTCTCTTTCTGTCTCAGTTCCTGTCTCTCCCTGCTTCTGTCTCCCCCTTCTTTCTTGTAATTTTTCCTTTTCACACTTTTTTTTAAAAGGCAGCGTTTTTCTCTGGCTCTTGACTCTGCCTCTTATCTTGTTAATTATTGCTCTGGTACTCCCTCCCAGGCAGAAGAAGCTGGGACTTCAGCAGAAGGTTCCACATGACGCCATCAAACTAGATTTTTCAGGGAATGAAGATTTTCTACTGATAAGACAGCCCCCAACTCACAAGCTAGTGGTAGGGAGCCTTTCACTCTGCCCCCCCAGCCTTCTATCTCTCTTTCTGTCTCAGTTCCTGTCTCTCCCTGCTTCTGTCTCTCCCTGCTTCTGTCTCCCCCCCCTTTTTTTGTAATTTTTCCTTTTTACACTTTTTTTAGAAGGTACAGTTTTTCTCTGGCTCTGGGCTCCACCTCTTATCTTGTTAATTATCACTCTGGTCCTCCCTCCCAGGCAGAAGAAGTTGGGCCTTCAGCAGAAGGTTCCACATGGCACCAGCGAACTAGATTTTGCATGCAGTGTGCTTGCACGCTGCACGGTTTTCTATTTTGTGATTTTTTTTTTTAAAAAAAGAACAGTGATTACAATTTTTTTAAAAAAAAATTTTTCTCTACTTTTCTCTTTTTGTTGTTGTCTCTCTCTCCCTTTTCCATTTTCCTTTTGCTTTTCTGTCCACTGTCCAATATCCATTCAATGTGTTCTTAGATGAATCTGAAAACACTGTAGCTAAATATCCAAATACTAATAGGGTTAAAATATTCCCTAATATCTACTGAATCTGCTGCAGCAGCAATCACAACAGAATGGCAAAGATGTTCTAGATCACTTCTGCTTGCTCCTGAACATTTAGACTGAACTTCAAGAATCTGAAAGAAACACACCATCCATTAGATGACAAGAAATCACCGCTGGATCATGAGAAATATGGGAAAATGAGAAAATACCTCTCCTCCAAGGGAAAAGAGTAACTCTTCTTCATCTACAAGCAGTTCGGTGAAAATCATGGATATGTCTGATAAGGAATTTAGAGCATTCATAGTGTCGAAACTAACAGAGATGGAGGAGAAGAGAGATAA
>NW_006200554.1:32676-35743 GCF_000334495.1 Tupaia belangeri chinensis
AGAGAGGGAACCAAGGATGGGGGAGAAAAAGCAAAACATACAGAAAACAAGAAATGGAAGATCATTTGCTAATAATATGTTTGTTGATGTGCTTGATTGAGACAATATACAGTGTACTCTGGATGGAAAATCTCATTTTGTATGTTGTAATGATGTACAGTGAATGAATGCAAATAAATAAATTGAAATTAAAAAAAAGAAGTTCTTACATGCTACTAATCCCTATCTGTAACTGTTGATGATGACATGTATAGTATTCTCAACTGGATTGGTCTGAGAAGTATTTCATGATGGGCAAAGTCTTTTTACAAGCAAAATGAGAAATAGTGATTGACTATTTTAAAAATTAGTAACTATAATAATAATGATTGGGGAAAAGATAGAAAAGATATTGAGTGTTGAAGCGGGAAGATTAATGTCTCTGTATTGTCTGACATGCATGGTATTCCCTTTTGAGAAAGCATTGTAATACACTGTAAAGTTATATGTAGTCCAATGTAATATAAAGAAGATTATGATGATAATAATAATAATAAATAAATTCAAAAAACTAAAAAAAACAGTAAATGATGTGGTGGCTGTGAAAAAAAAATAAAGGAAAAGAAGAAGTTCTTACATGCTTGTTTCTGTTCATCTGAAGATTGCCACTTAAATAGGTATTCTGATGGAACAATAAAATGATCAATTTTTAGTAGAACCAAGTGCTTTATATATGTGAGTAGGCATCTCTATTGGAGTCTCTGTGTCAAAGATCTTTAAGATCTTTGTTTTAGTGTTTTGCTCTTTGAAGTTATGGAAAACGTTTTTCTTTGTAGATAGAGGTTTGTTGTTTTTTATTTTTTGTTTGTTTGTTTTGTTTTGTTTTTGTTAGGGCAAGTGCATTCACTGGAGTGATAGAAAGAGACAGAAGACAAAAAGTGAGAAATCATCCCCCCAGGGGATGGTAACACTGCAATCCCTTCTTTTCCATTCTCTTCTCAGGATCCTGGGCACACATGCATGCATGTGCAGTGTGAGTATTAAACCACTGGTTCTGGAACTCCAACCGTGGTTGACTATGTGGGAGTCCTGTAATGCAACCATTATGCTACCTGCAGGTCCCTATGAAGAAATTATTACATGCTTTTGTCAGTTTATCTTCCCTCTTGCCTCTTATGCATGTACCATGATGGAACAGGAAAGACAATCCTTTGGAGTACAAACAAGTGCTTTACATATATAATTAGGCCCCTCTAATGAAGTGCTTGTGTCAAAAAAAAACCAACAACACTTTTTTCTAGTGCTTTGTGAAACTCTGAACAAATTCTTACATGCTCATTATATCCATTCAACTTCCCATTTGCTACTTACACACATACCTCGATGGAAAGAAGGAATCACTAAATGTGGAATACTTACAACTGCGTTATATACGTGATTGGGCCTTTTTATTAGAAGGCCTGTGTAAAGAACTTTTTCTAGTGCCTTTCAGAGTGAAGTTATGATCAACTACTTTCCTACTTATATCCATTCATTGGCCTTTTTGCTTCTTTTGCACAAACTGATGGAACAAAAAGAACAGCAACTTTGGAGTCCTTCCAAGTGCTTAATACATGAGTATAGTCCTCTCTGTTGTGGTATCTGTGTCAAAAATACTTTATTCTAGTGCTAGGCTGTGTAATTATGAACAAATTCTTAGATGCTTGTGTTTATTCATCTTCCTGTTTCCCACTTACATATGTACCCTAATGGAATGGAAAAAAAAATGAAAAAAAAACCCACCAAATTTGGAGTAGAACCAATTCCTTTATATATGTGATGATACCTCTAGTAGTTTGCTGAGTCAAAGAACTTTGTTATTCTGTTTTCCTCTGTGAAGTTATGAGCAAATTCTTAAATGCTTATGTCTGCTTTTCTACCTGTTTGCCATTTACACATGTTACCTGATGGAATGAAAATTACACCAAGTTGAGAACAGCCAAGTAATATATATATGTGATTGGACTACTCTAGTGGAATGTTTGTGTCCTAAAACTTTGTTCTAGTGTTTTGCAATGTGAAGTTATGAACAAATTCTTACATGCTTATATCTGTTATTCTACCTGTTTGCAACTAAAACATGTACGCTGATGGAATGAAATAAGTACAAACTTTAGAGAACCACCAATTACTTTATTTATGTGATTAGGCCTCTCCCATGTAATCCCTGTGTCTATGAACTTTCCCAGTGCTTTCCTGTATGAAGATATGAACAAATTCTTAAAAGCTTTGTATGTTTATCTGCCTGTTCAACACTTGTACATGAAATCTGATGGAATGTAAAGAACCATAACTTTGGAGTAAAACCAATTGCTTTATATATGTGACTAGGCCTCTCCAATTGTGTCTCTGTGTCTAAGAACTTTATTCTAGTGCTTTCCTTTGTGAAGTTTTTTTTATTATCATCATAATCTTCTTTATATTACATTGGATTACCTATAACTTTACAGTGTATTACATTGCTTTTTCAAAAGGAAATGCAATGCATGTCAGTCAATACAGAGACATTAATCTCCTCGCTTCAACATTCAATATCTTTTCTACATTTTCCCCAATTACTATTATTATTATTCTAATTATTTTTTTTAAGTACAGTAAATCCCTATTTCTCATTTTGCTTGTAAAAAGACTTTGCCCATTATGAAATACTTCTTAGACCAATCCAGTTGAGAATACTATACATGTCATCACCAAGAGGTAATAAGCCATATCTGTTTCTCAGTAATGTACTGCCTCTCTATTGTTCTTTTGCTATCTTTCTCCATCCTTTTCTCTTCATCTCCCCCATTTCACACTGTCCTATTCTCATTAAGTACCTTCACTACTTTTATGTCCTCAAAATTTTTTCTCTCTACCATAGAGTGCAGATAGTCGGTATATATTGAGTGGATACATACAATATCTTTCTTTCATAGCCTGGCTTACTTCACTCAGCAATAGATCCTCCATATCTGACCACTTTCTATCAAATGCCAGGGCCTTGTTATTTTTTATGGCTGAGTAGTATTCCATAGAGTATGTATACCACACTTTTCCAATCCATTCATCA
>NW_006200554.1:37296-38370 GCF_000334495.1 Tupaia belangeri chinensis
TTTTATTGTGTTCAGAAATGACCCTTCTATACCAATCATACTGAGAGTCTTTATCATTAAAGGATGTTGTATTTTATCAAATGCTTTCTCCGCATCAATTGAGATGATCATATGGTTTTTATCTTTCTTTCTGATAATGTGGTTTATTACCTTTATGCTCTTGAGTATATTGAACCACCCTTGCATTCCTGGTATAAAGCTTACCTGGTCATGATAAATGATCTTTGTTATATGTTGTTGGATACGATTTGTGAGTATCTTGTTGAGATTTTTGCATCTGTAGTCATCAATGAAATTGGTCTGTAGTTTTCCTTTTTTGTCATATCCTTATATGTTGTGGGGATGAGGATGAGGGAAGCTTCATAAAATGAATTTGGAAGGTTTCCTTCCTTTTGAAGCTTTAGAAATAATTTTAGTAGGATAGGGGTTAATTCTTCCTTAAAAGTTTTGTAGAATTCACAAGTGAAGCCATCTGGACCTGGCCTTTTCTTTGTTTGGAGATTATTTATTACTAATTCTATCTCTTGGCTTGTTATAGGTATATTCAGGTTCTGTATGTCTTCCTTATCCATTCTTGGTAGATTATATGCATCCAGGAATTTTTCCATCTCCTCCAGGTTATCTTATTTGTTGGCATAAAGTCGCTCATAGTATCCTCTAATGATATTTTGTATTTCTGCTATGTCTGTGGTAATATTGCCTTTTTCATCTCATATTTGACTAATCTGGTTTCTTTCTTTCTTCTTCTTGATCAGTCTAGCCAATGGTGTGTCGATCTTGTTAATCTTTTCAAAGAACCAGCTTTTTCTTTCATTTATTTTCTGGATGGTTTGTTTATTTACAATTTCATCTACTTCTGCTCTAACCTTTATTATTTCTTTTCACATGGTATTTTGGGGGTTTGTTTGTTGTTGTTTTTACAATTCTCTGAGGCTTGATGATAAGTTACCTAGTTGCCATTTTTCCATCCTTTTCTTATGTGCACTAATTGCTATGAATTTCCCTCTTATGACTGCTTTTGCTGTGTCCCATAGATTCTGGACACTTGTGTACTCATTATCATTTGTTTCCATA
>NW_006200554.1:38439-41448 GCF_000334495.1 Tupaia belangeri chinensis
CAATCAGAAAAGAGGAAAAAATAAAGGGCATTCAAATACGAAAAGAAGAGGTGAAACTCTTTCTATTTGCAGATGACATGATTGTATATATAGAAGACCCAATGGTCTCCATGGAAAAATTACTGGAAGTAATACATGATTACAGTAAAGTTGCAGGATATAAAATCAATATACAGAAATGATTGGATTTCTACATACGAATAACAGGCAGACTGAGATAGAACTGAAAAAAGTTATTCCATTTACCATAGCCACCAAAAGTATACGATATTTTGGAATAAATATAACCAAAGAAGTTAAAGCCCTCCACAAGGAAAACTATGAGAAGCTAAAAAAGAAACTAAAAATGACACACAAAAATGGAAGAACATCCCATGTTTATGGATTGGAAGAGTGAATATAATCAAAATGGCAATTCTACCCAAATTAATCTAACTAATTAATGCAATGCCAATCAAGGTACCGGACATATTCTTCACATATCTAGAAAAGACAATCTTAGAATTTGTCTGGAATCATAAAAGACCCCGTATTGCCAAAGCAATTCTACACAAGAAGAGTGGAGTGGGCAGCATCTCACTCCCCGATCCAAAAATATATTACAAAGCTGTGGTAATAAAAACAGCATGGCACTGGCACAGAAACAGACACATGGACCAATGGAACAGAATAGAGTCCCCAGAAATAAGTGCTCAAACATACAGTCAACTGATCTTTGACAAGGGGTACCAGTCAATCCAGTGGGAAAATGAAAGCCTTTTCAGCCAGTGGTGCTGGATAAATTGGACTTCCTCTTGCAGAAAGATGAATCTGAACTCCTACCTCTCTCCTTTGACAAAAATCAAGTCAAAGTGGATCAAGGATCTAAATCTAAGACCTCAATCTATAAAGCTGCTCCTGGAAAACACTGCAGAAACTCTGGGAGACATGGATGTAGGGTAAGACTTCTTAAAGTAGACCCTCAAAGCAGAGTCGATTGTCCCCAAAATAGACAAGTGGGATTCCATCAGACTAAGAAGTTTCTGCACGGCCAGAGACACAGTAATTAGTGTGAATCGACAGCCCTCAGAATGGGAAAATATTTTTGTAATTTTTTTTGTCAGATAAGGGACTGATAACCAGAATACACAAGGAACTAAAAAAGCTGTTTGGAAAAAAAGATGATCAACCCTAGTAAAAGATGGGAGGAAATGAAAAAAACACTGTCTAAAGATGACATACGAATGGCCAAAAGACATATGAAAAAATGTTCAATTGTAAGGGAAATGCAGATAAAAACAATAATGAGGTACCACCTAACCCCAGTCAAAATGTCTAATATTAAAAAAACAAAAAATGATAAATGTTGGTGGGGGTGTGGTGAAAGGGGAACTCTTTTACATTGCTGGTGGGAATGTAGATTGGTCCAACCACTCTGGAGAATAATTTGGAGATTCCTCAAAAATCTACAGATAGGTCTGCCATATGATCCAGGGATCCCACTCCTCAGTATCTACCCAAAGGACAGAAGAATTCTTCATTAAAAAAGTGCTTGCACATTGATGTTCATAGCGGCACTGTTCACAATTGCTAAATCATGGAACCAAGCCAAATGCCCTCGTATGGAGGAATGAATTGAAAAACTGTGGCACATATACTCTATGGAATACTACTCAGCCATAAAAACCAACAGAACCCTGGCTTTTGACAGAAAGCGGAAGAATATGGAAGTTGTACTGCTGAGTGAGGCAAGCCAGGCTATGAAGGAGAGACATTGTATGTCCCCACTTAACCTATACCGTATGTCTGCATTCTATGACTGAAACTGATTGACTAATGGTTCAACTAACACAAGATATGGGTGTGAATGTCCGATGAGGTGTATGTGGAGGACTGAGGCCTAACGAAGGACATTTGGAGAAGGGATACAGAGTTAGAGCATTGACGGGATGGGGAAGTGTGGTTTTATCTGTTAAAGTTATTTTGATCAACGGGTCTGGGGAGAAATGTTCACATATCAAAATGGTCTCATTGTAAGCCAAACAATGTGGTTGAAAATATATACAAACAACAAATAATAAATAATGTGAAAAAAAAGATGTAGGTTGTTCTGTTTCTATGTGTTTGTGTATTTTTGGGGTTGTTTCTTGAAATTAATCTTGAGTTTAATTCCATCATGGTCAGAGAAGATGCTGGGTACAGTTTCTATGCCTCTGAATCTGGAAAAGCTTGATTTGTGTCCTAATATATTATCTATCTTTGAAACGGTTCCATGTCGGGGTGATAAAAATGCATACGTTGTGGATGTAGGGTGGAAAATTCTATAGATATCTGTCAAGCCCATTCCATTTATAGTATCATTTAAGTCCTGTATCTCTCTATTTATTTTCTGTCCAGAAGATCTGTCTATAGGAGGTAATGTGGTGTTGAGATCTCCAACAATTATAGTATTTCTCCCTATCTCTCCTTTTAGCTCCAGCAGTCTCTCCTTCACATATTTAAGCGCACCTGAGTTGGGTGTGTAGATATTTATAAGGGTTATGTCTTCTTGCTGGATTACCCCATTTACTATTATATAATGCCCTTCTTTGTCTCTTCTTACAGTCTTTGTCTTGAAATCTATTTTGTCTGAGATCAGTATCAAAACTCCAGCCTTTTTTTGATTTCCATATGCATGGAATATCTTTTTCCAGCCCTTGACTTTTAGTCTATGCATGTCTTTAGCCATTAGGTGAGTTTCTTGTATGCAACAGATAGAAGGTTTATGTTTTCTTATCCATTCAGCCAGTCTATGTCTCTTAACTGGAGAATTTAATCCATTGACATTCAATGTAATTATCGATATTTCCATACCTGAGCCTATCATTAAGTGAGCCATTTTCTTAGTTGTTTTTTGTTCTCGTATAACTGTCTCTGGTTTTTTAGTTTTCCTGGTATAGTACTCCCTTCAGAACCTCTTGAAGAGCTGGTCTGGAGTTGGTAAATTCCTTCAAATTTTGTTTATTCGAGAATGTTTTTATCTTTTTTTCC
>NW_006200554.1:41947-52413 GCF_000334495.1 Tupaia belangeri chinensis
ATCTCCTGGAGCTCCTTGTCTCTTTTCTCTTCCATCTCAGTTAGTTTGGTCACTACAAATATTCTGAATTCCTTATCAGACATGTCCACGATGTCCATTGTATTGACTGTGGGTGATGTAGGCTTAATGATTTCCCTTGAGGGAGAGGCCTTTTGTTGGTTGCTCATATTTTTTGAGGTTCTGCGATTGTTCCTAGTCATCAGGTAATCTGTATGTTTCTTCCTAACTTATTTAAGGTATCTCTGATTATTAAAAGTTGTACAGGCTTAGAAAATTGATGATTTCCCTTATGGTTTGCCTACCTGTTGCTCACAATTACCATTAACTGTTGCCACTCCCCTGGATGGCCCAAAGTCCTCACTGTTTCTAAGGAGAGGTGAGCCTTCAATTGACCTAATAAGCAACACCCCAAGAGCAAAGAAAAACAAAATGAAAAAAGGAAATCATGTGGCATGCAAAGTGCGCTGCACACTATTCACCGAAATTCAAAGAGTCCAAAGGCTAGTGGGAAAGTGTCATAAGATGAGTGACAGGACCAGGTAGGTCGGGCCTGCAGCCTGAGTCTGCCTGGTGCCCGGAACTGCTGGCCGACTCGATCAGGATTGCGAGTGGGGTGGGGTGGGAGTTTGCCTTAAAGTCCCAGACAACCAACCTGGGGTCCAAGGAGGAGGAACGGTGGGGATGCATGGAAATGTGGAAGGGTTGGGCCTGCAGCCTCAGTGCACCTGGTGTCCAGAACTCGATAAGTGTTTGGTAATATCTTTGAGTTGACTAACATATAGTGTATTTATTATGGGAAAATGCCTTTAGTATGATGTAATGATACAGAGTGATTGAATGTGAAAAAAAACGAAAAGAAAAGATAAAATATCAAAGAAAACAAAACAGAAAGTATAGTAAGAAAACAAAAGAAAAGAAAACCAACAGAAAAAAAAAGGAGAATACTCCCCATGAGAAATAAAGATGAAGATGTCTGCAAGTCCTCTGTACTATGTGAGGGAGGGAGGGAAAATTAGCAAGAAGAGGCATGGGGTGAATTATTTTAAGCTAGAAAATAAGAGAATAGAGAACGATTTTCACTGCATTTTCTAGCTTCTAGGGCCTGGTAGGAGAGGGGAACTGGCTGGGGCCTTCTTAGCAGTCATGTGGGGCCCAGAAAAGGGCAGCACATACAGATATGGAGATGCCTGAAAGTATCCTGCCTTATCTGGGAGAGTGAGAGGAAATTAGCCAGATAAAAGCTCAGAGGGAAAAAAAAAAACTTTCTTTCAATGTTAGAAAACAAGAAGATATAGAGAGATTTTCACTACCTTTTCTAGCTTCTGGGTCTGGAGGGGGAGCAGCACTTGCTGGGGGATTCAAAGCAGTGATGCTGGACCTGGAAAAGGGCAGGACACACAGAGGTCGAGATGCCTGCAAGTACCCTGTCCTTTTCTAGCTTCTGAGGTCTGAAGGAGGCGTGAATAAATTCTCATGCTTATTTGCATTCATTCATTTCTGTTGCTACTTTTGCACATACCCTAATAAAACTAAAAATACACCAACATTGAAGTACAATGAAGTCTTGTACATGTGTGATTACATCTCTCTGGTGGAGTGCTTGTGTCAAAGATCTTTGTTCTAGTGCTTTGCCACGTAAAGTTATAAACAAATTCTTACAGGCTTATTTCCATTCATCTGCCTCTTTTTCACTTACATATATGTCTTGATGGATTGAGGAAAACATCAACTTTAAAGAACAACAAAATGGGATTAGGCCTCTCTACAGGAGTGCTTGTGTCAAATAACTTTGGTCTAGTGGTTTGCTGTGTCAAATTATGAACGCATTCTTACATGCTAATTTTTGTTCATTTGCCTTTTTACCACTTACAAATGTACCCTGATGGAATTAAGGGAAAAAATTATAGTACAACCAAGTGTTTTATTAGGCTTCTCTAATGGAGTGACTGTATCAAATATATGCTCTATTGCTTTGCTGTGTGATATTACAAATAAATTCTTACATGCCGGGAACCAGCAATTAGCGTAATGTCGCTGGACTCCCACGTAGTAGACCGTGGTTTGCGTCCTGGACCCGGTGACTTAAAACTCACGCCGGGCGCGTGTGCATGTGTGCCCAAGATCCCTAGAGAAGAATGGAGGAGAAGGGATTGCGGCGTGACCATCCCCCCGGGGGGTGATTTCTCGCTTTCTGTCTCTATGTCTTCTCTGTCTGTCTGGCGAGCGCACGCGCCCTATAGCGAAAACCTCTCAAAAAAAATTTTCTTACATGCCTATTTGTCACTTATGCAAGTATCCTGATGGAGCAAAAAATCCACCAACTTTAGAGTTCAACCAAGTGCTTTATATATGTGATTAAGCCTTTCTAGTGGAATATCTGTGTCATAGAGCTTTGTACTAGTTCTTTGCTGTGTGAAGTCATGAATAAATTCTTACATGTTTATTTGTTTCCCTAGGCCAAAAAGGTCAAACTCAACTATCAGCTAGAACAAAGTCCTTCAGTTATGCAATGTGATTCCATGTGTGAAGTCTTTGAACCACAGAACTTTGTGATATTCCCTTCCCAAGTGCTGTTTCAGAGAAAAAAGAGACATGCTTAACTCTAGTTTGTAGACTCATTGCCTAATGCCTATTGAGGTGCACCACAAAGCTAAAACTTAAACCAAATTTTGAACTAAACATAAACTGTCTACATGTCTTTCAGCCCCTTGAAGTTGAGTAACTGTTGCAAAAGATTCTGTGATTGCACATTGCTAAGTGTAATCTTTAAAGGAATGTTTACAACCTTGATTTTAGTTGAAAGTTATTTCAGTTTGCCTAAGTCTAAAGGCTAAAAAGTCAACTATCACCTAGGACAAAGTTCTTTAGGTATGTAATGCAGTTCCATGAGTGAATTCTTAGGACCAAAGAACATTGTGATATTCTATTCCCAAGTGCAGTTTCAGAGAGAGAAATTCCATTCTTATCTTTGGCCATTACAATCATTGCCTAATGCCTCTGAAGTTGAACATTTTTTTCATTTACATATTTTTATTTCATGTTCTTTTATACATTCAATCACATTATTTAGCTTACAGAGTGAATATTTCAACATGTGAACATTTCTTAAAACTACAACTTGATAAGAAGATTCTTCATGGCTCCTGCAAACTAGTTATTTCAGGGTGCAAGAGAAATAAAGATTTTCTACTGAAAATTCAGCCTCCAGAAAGCGAGCAAGCATGGCAGTGGAGGCGAGCCTTCAGAAGAAGGGTCCTCATGGCTCCTGCAAACTAGTTATTTTGTGCAGTGCACTTGTGCACCACACAGATTTCTATTATGTGCTTAAAAAAAGAAAGAAAGAAAAACAATAATTACAAGTTTTGGATTTTTTTGTCTTTTTTTCTCTCTTTCTTTCTTGTTGTTGTTCTCTCTCTTTCATTTTCTTTTTTCTTGTCTCTCCACTCTTCAATATCCATTTAATGTGATTCTTGATGGATCTAAGGACACTGTAGCTAAACATCAAAATACTATAAGGGTTAACATATTCCTCAATATTTACTGAATCTGCTGCACCAGTGATCACAACAGAATGGCAAAGAGATTCCAGATCACCTCTTTCTGCTTGCTCCTGAACATTCAGATTGAACTTCAAGAATTAGAAAGAAACACACCATCTGTGAGATGACAAGAAATCACCCCAGGACCACAAGAAATATGAGAAAGCAAGAAAATACCTCTCCTCCAAGGGAAAAGAATAACTCCTCTTCTTCAACAAGCAGTTCAATGGAAGTCATGGAAGTGTCTGATAAAGAATTTAGAATATTCATAATGGCAATGCTAACAGAGATGGAAGAAAAGAGAGAATGAACTGCTAAATAGAAAGGAGAAAGAAGTTGACAAATTCCAGAAGGTGAGGAAATTCTTGCAAGATCTAAAAGAGGAATTACACACTTTAAAAAGGAATCAAGTGGAACTGTTAGAGATGAAGTCTATTATACAGGCACTCAAAATCTCCCTTGAAAGTATTAAAAGCAGACTAGATCATACAGAACATAGAATCTCAGATGTAGAAGAGAAAATTGCTGCCCTAGAAAAATCCACCACAAAAACGGAGAAAATGGTCCCAAAATTTGAGAATAATATATGAGAAGTACTAGATACCATCAAACATCCAAACATCTGAATAATTGGCATTCTAGAAGGTGAAGGGACCCATAAGGGCATTGATCATTTATTCCGTGAAATCCTATAAGATAACTTTCCAAACCTAGAGAGGTATTCAAAGATCCAGTCCCAAGAAATACAAAGGACTCCCAAAAGAATCAACCCAAGAAGATCTTCTCCAAGACACATTATAGCCGGGTTGACCAAAACCATAGACAAAGACAAGATACTAAAATTGGTAAGAGAAAAACATCAAGTTACCAACAAAGGACATCCCATCAGGCTAACAGCAGATCTCTCACCGGAAACAGTATGAGCGAGGAAAGAATGGGAAAATATATTCAAAGTGTTAAGAGAAAAGCAATTTTAGCCAAGAATACTGTACCCGACAACATTATCTTTCATGTGGGAAGAAAAAACTAGAACATTCTCAGATAAACAAAACCTGAAAGAATTTACCAGCACCAGACCAGATCTTCAAGTAGTTCTCAAGGGTGTGCTATATTAGGAAAACTAAATACAGACACACAGAAATAAGAGTTCCAAAACTAAGAAAGTGGTCAACTTAATTGCAGGGACAAGTCTGGAGTTGAATATTATATCCCATAATTTAATCTGGAAAATTGAACCACCACAGAAGGTAAAGTACTTGAGACTGATAGGTTCATGCACCTACCATTTGAACAGAATCCTAACCTGTTTCCTGGCTTTAAGCAAAGTTCCTTGGCATTTCTTTGATTTAAGTTAAAGCTGGTTTTCTTAGTAGTAACAAGTGAACTCACCATTGAAAGTAGTTAGGTTATGTAGGAAATTGTGTGATCAATGCAATGTGGGTGGGAAGGGAATGGAGGACAATTTTGGACACCGGAGGTGGTGTGAGAGGAGGGTGGTTAGGGACAGAGGGTCAGAAAGAGGGGTGGAAATGATTTTAGGAACTGAAATTGGAAATTTTTTTTTGTAATGTGCATGATTGAGTCACTATGCAGTGTGTACTGGATGGGAGATCGCATTTTGTGTGCTGTGATGATGCTTAGGGAAGGAATGTAAAATGAGTTACAAAAAAAAGTTTCAGGAAAAAAAATATATCTATTCAATGACTGCTGTAGGATATGTAGGCCCAGCTAGGTGCTACTTTATTGAGATGCGTAAAGTTAGACTTGTGTTCATGGGAATGTGTGTGTCACACCTGTGTATGCTATGAGGGTATTTGGATTGATGAGGGTCTTTGGTGATTCAATAAAATGTGGGGGGAAAACAGTATAGAAAGCAAACATATATACTAGAGACAGTGTGGGAGGAAAGTGGGAGGTGGCAGAGGGTAAGAGAGGGAATCAAGGATGGGGGGAAAAAGCAAAACACACAGAAAACAAGAAATGGAAGATCATTTGCTAAGAATAACATGTTTGTTGATGTGCTTGATTGAGACAATATACAGTATACTCTGGATGGAAAATCTCATTTTGTATGCTGTAATGATGTACAGTGAATGAATGTAAATAAATAAATTGAAATAAAAAAAATCAATTTGGCAATTATACCCAAATTAATCTACATAGATAACGCAACCCCAATCAAAGTACCAGAGACATTCTTCATGGATCCAGAAAAGACAATAATACAATTTGTCTGGAATCATAAAGGACCTCGTACTGCAAAGGCAATTCTGTGCAAGAAGAGTGGAGTGGACAGCATCTCATTTCTTCACCCAGAAGTATACTATAACGCTGTGATAATCAAAACAACATGGTTGTTATTGGCACAAAAACAGACAGGTGGTAATGAGGAAAAACTAATAGACAAGTCGCGAGTAACCTGCGTCAGATGGGTGCCTGGTTTGGAAAGCCTTTTCCTTGTCGCCTACTCGAGCGGGAGCATGTACTTGTACAACGTGGAACACTACATGAAACATTTAAATTTTTGTTAAATTACTTGTCCTCTTCCACGTACATAACCTTCCAGGTCTTGTAGTGATAAAAGTCATATATCATTATTTCATTCTCTGCCACAACAGCCCTCCACTGCCAGCTGCTGAAGCAGGGGGAGAGTTTTTCCATGCACATTTGCAAGAGCAAATCCACAAGGAACCCACTTCTTAAGTGGACGGCGGGTGAGGGGACCCTCAACAAGTTCGCTTTCTCCCCAGATGGCAAGTTCCTGGCGGTGTGTGAGCCAGGATGGGTTTCTGCGGATGTTCAACTTCAACTTAGTGGAGTTGCACGGTATGATGAAAAGCTACTTTGGGGGCTTGCTCTGCGTGTTCTGGAGCCCAGACGGCAAGTACATCATGACAGGTGGAGAGGACGACTTGGTGATGGTCTGGTCTTTTGGAGACTGCTGAGTAATAGCCAGAGGCCATGGACACAAATCCTGGGTCAGTGTTGTGGCGTTTGACCCCTATACCACGAGTGTAGAGGAGAGCGACCCTATGGAGTTCAGTGGCAGTGACAGGACTTCCAGGACCTTCTACACCTTGGTAGAGACCGAGCTAACAGCACTCAGTCCAGGCTCTCCAAACGGAACTCTATGGACAGCTGCCTCATCAGTGTTAGGTACCGGTGGGGTTCCGTGGGCCAGGACACTCAGCTCTGTCTGTGGAACCTCACTGAAGACATCCTTTTCCCTCACCAACCCCTCTCGAGAGCAAGGACACACACAAATGTCATGAATGCCACGAGTCCTCCTGCAGGAAGCAACGGGAACAGTGTCACAACTCCCGGGAACTCATTGCCGCCTCCCCTGCCACGATCCAACAGCCTCCCACACTCAGCGGTCTCCAGTGCCGGCAGCAAGAGCAGTGTCATGGACGGGGCCATTGCCTCTAGGGTCAGCAAATTTGCAACCCTCTCATTGCACGATCGGAAGGAGAAACACCACGAGAAAGACCATAAGCGGAACCATAGCATGGGACACATTTCTAGAGCAGTGACAAACTGAACCTAGTTACTAAAACCAAAACAGACCCTGCTAAAACCTTGGGAACGCCCCTGTGTCCACGAATGGAAGATGTTCCCTTGATAGAGCCTCTGATCTGTAAAAAGATCGCACATGAACGACTGACTGTATTAATTTTTCTTGAAGACTGTATAGTCACTGCTTGTCAGAACAGATTTGTTTGCACATGGGGACGGCCTGGTAAAGTGGTAAGTTTTAACCCTTAATGCTGCACCAGATCTAGAACTTGAATAGGTAGTGATTTTTTTTTTTTGCAGGAGGTGTGGGGTGTACAAGGAATGTGAATGACACTTCTTATTCTTAATGTAAATTTAAGTGCACCAGAGCCATAATTTTGGATACTGCATGCCATGTAATTCTGAATCATTTGATAATTCACCTTAGAGCATTTAAAAAATATAATCAAACTAATTGCCAGCCAAGTCAACCATCCTCCTGGGAGCACATTCAGCCCAAGGTTAAGCTCCTGTCTTAGACTATTTCGGTTTAGGAGAATCATGAAAGC
Organism: Tupaia belangeri chinensis; assembly: GCF_000334495.1. Taxonomy (NCBI): domain Eukaryota; kingdom Metazoa; phylum Chordata; class Mammalia; order Scandentia; family Tupaiidae; genus Tupaia; species Tupaia belangeri. The sequence goes on from NW_006200554.1 coordinate 49,551, forward strand.
ATGGGGAAACAATGACTTTACAACGCCAAAATTAAAATTTATGCTTTAACTGGAATATTTTTGCTTAACTTCTCAATTAGACTATTGTACACCTGATCAGAGTGTGTGTTCAGTACAGATGGCCATTACATGTCATTTATAGTCCAATTTTTATATTAATCATAAGACGTTTAGGAATCTATGAAATTGAACTTTAGGAACAAAGCATTCAGCAGGGTTGATTGATATTATTTTTACATTGTTCTGGCAATCCACAGAAAGAGAAGAGCCTTAATTTTTAAAACCCATTTTAGTCATTTTTTGACAATTAAAAATGTTTAATAAACATCTTTTAAAAAAAATCAGACAGGTGGACCAATGGAACAGAATCAAGACACCAGAAATAAACATCTGAACACAAAGCCAACTGATTTTTGACAAAGGTTTCCAGTCAATCCATTGATAAAAGGAAAATATCTTTAGCATATGGTGCTGGAAAAACTGGATACCCACCTACAGGAAGTAGAATCTAAACCTCTACCTCTCACCATTGACAAAAATTAACTCAAAGTGGATTAAAGATCTAATCCTAAGACCTCAAAATATAAAACTACTGCTGGACAACACTGGTGAAACTCAGGGAGACATTGGGGTAGCAAAGATTTCTTAAATAAAACACCCAAAGCACAATCAATAATCTCAAAAATAGACAAGTTGGATTCCATCTGATTAATACTTTTCTACATGGCAAAAGGGACAATAATTAGTGTGAATTGAAAGTCCTTGGAATTGGTAAATATTTTTGTATCAGATAAGGGACTGATAATCAGAATACACAGGGAAATAAATTGGCTTACTTATAAAAGATGGTCAGCCCAATTAAAAGATGGTTGAATGAATTAAAAAAAAAAACCTCTCTAAGGAAAACATACAAACACCCAAAAGGCACATGTAAAAATGCTCCAAATCCCTCATCATAAGGGAGATACAGATCAAAAGCACAATTAGATACCACTTAACACCATGAGAATGACTAAGATTTAAAAAAAAAAAAGTCAAAGTGCTGGTGAAGGTGTGTTAAAAGGGGAACTCTACTACACTGCTGGTGGGATTGCAAATTGGTCCAGACACTTTAGAGAATATGGAGATTGTTCAAACATCTACAAATAAAACTACCATATAATCCAGAAATCTTACTCCTGGGAATCTACCCAAAGGACAGAAGAATGCTTAGTCAGAAAAGTGCTTGTACTTCTATGTTTACTGCAGCAGCATTCATAATTTTAAAGACATGGAACCAACCCAACTGTCTACGGACAGAGGAATGCATTGAAATATTGTGGCACAGATATTCTATGGAATACCACTCAGCCATAAAAAACAACAAGACCCTGGCTTTTGACAGAAAGTGGAAGAATATGAAAGATTTACTGCTGAGTGAAGCAAGCGAGATTATGAAGTAGAAACACAGTATGTCTCCACTTAATATATACTGACTGTCTATCTTCCATGGCCAAAACTGAATGACTAGAAGATATAGAAACATATAAAATCTTGGGCTGGGGAGACTGGAAGTGGGGTGGGGGTCAGAGATGACCCTCCCTCAGAATCTCTCCTGAATTCATTCTATGAAGCCTCTATCATCCTTATCCTTAAAACAGATAAGGACAGGACAAGGAAGGGAAACTATAGACCAATATCTCTGATGAACATAGATGCAAAGATTCTCAACAAGATACGAGCAAATCACATTCAACAACTTATAAAAAAGATCATACACCATGATCAGGTAGGCTTTATTCCAGGAATGCAAGGTTGGTTCAACATACGCAAAACCATAAATGTAATACATAACATCAACAGGAATAAAGATAAAAACCATATGGTCATATCAATTGATGTAGAAAAAGCATTTGATAAGATACAACATCCCTTCATGATCAAGACTCTTAGCAAATCTGCATAGAAGGGCCATTTCTCAATTCAATAGAAACCATCTATGAAAAACCCATAACGGGGAACCAGCAGTTGCGTAATGGCTATGTCGCTGGACTCCCACATAGTCGACCGCGGTTCGCGTCCTGGACCCAGTGGCTTACAACTCATGCCGGGCGCATGTGTGTACGTGCCCAAGATCCTGAGAGGAGAATGGAGGAGAAGGTATTGTGGCGTGACTATCTCCCCTGGGGGGTGATTTCTCGCTTTCTGTCTCTATGTCTCTCTCTGTCTGTCTGGTGAGTGCACATGCTCTCTAGTGAAAACCCCTCAAAAAAAAAAACCCATAATGAACATCATGGTCAATAGAGAACAGCTGAAAGCTTCTCCATTCAAAATGGGTACAAGACAAGAATTTCCACTTTCTCCACTCCTCTTCAATATAGTACTAGAAGTCCTCCTGGCCATTGCAATCTGAAAAGAGGAAAAAATAATATGCATTCAAATAGGAAAAGAAGAGGTGAAACTCTCTCTATTTGCAGCCGACATGATTGTATACATAGAAGGCCCAATGGTCTCCATGGAAAAATTACTGGAAGTAATACATGATTACAGTAAAGTTGCAGGATATAAAATCAATATACAGAAATTGATCGCATTTCTATATACCAATAACAGGCAGACTGAGATAGAACTGAAAAAAAGTTATTCCATTTACCATAGCCACCAAAAGCATATGATATTTTGGAATAAATCTAACCAAAGAAGTTAAAGACCTCCACAAGGAAAACTATGAGAAGCTAAAACAAGAAATTGAAAATGAAACAAAAATATGGAAGGACATCCCATGTTCATGGATTGGAAGAGTTAATATAATCAAAATGGCAATTCTACCCAAATTAATCTACCTACTTCATGCAATGCCAATCAAAGTACCAGACACATTCTT
>NW_006200554.1:57775-64481 GCF_000334495.1 Tupaia belangeri chinensis
ATGAGGGACATATACGCAGGACAGACCTAGAGCGACTTAAAAGTGTCGGTTGCATGTATCTGTTGTTCCGGATCACGCAACTTCCACTACAAAACTGGATGAGCCTTGCTATGAACAGTGGAGGCTGGTCTCCTAGGCAGAAGAGAGCGGAAGAAAGCAGAAGCTAAGCAGAAAACAGATTGGTTGTTTAAAAGTTGGGGGGTGGGGGGAGGTTGCAAAAATTAAAGCAGATAGGACTTCCTTATGCCAGGAAAAACTGAGCGTGTGGCATGGGGAGGAGTGAGAAATCAATACCCCCACACACCACCACGCCTCTCCCACTCCCTCGTCTCGGGGAGGATGGCCACACGCAGTCCCTTTCCTGCAGTCTCTTCTGGAGGTTTTGAACATGGGCTCGCTCCTGGCATGATTTTCAAGTTGCGTGTGCGCACTGTAAACCATCTAGGATCCAGCTGCCTTAAGCATTAACCTCTGCCAGTTGCTGGCCCTGGAGAGATTATTATCCCTCCAGCTTTCTCAGGCAGTTCCCTTGGGGATGGAGCTTAGTCTGCACTACCCCAGTTGGCGTTGGTTTGTAGTGCCTGGTGCAGGAGCCCTGTCCAAATCAACCACCTGTAAATTTTATTTAACAAGTACCCTTTTAAACTCAAGATGAGAGCCTGACCAAGACGTAGGACATCAGCTCTACTCTCAGTCACCATCGTTCTGGATTATCAGTCTCAACTGGTCAGTCATAGGTTACAGTGTCATTACCATGTGTTTCCTGGAGTTTTTGTCATTCTAGCTAGGGAGATACCATTTAGCTTTCAGCAGACAGTTTCATGAGAAATTTAAGACTTCTCAAGAGCATACAGCACACCAGGAAAACTACTGTGACTACCAGCAGGTTAGTACCAAGTTTAGAATATGCCTGTCTTAGTCCATTATTAGAAAGCTAACAGAAAAAGCCTGAAACTGGATGATTTATAAAGCCCCTGGCATGGTGGTTAAGACACTGGATCTCACAGGGCCAACTGCACGATTTGAATTCTGGGTCTGATGGCTCAGAAAAACACACCTGCACTTGTACATGCATGCCCAAAATCCTGAAAGGAGGGAGCAATGGAAGAGAGGATTGTGTGACCATACCCCATAAGGGGTGCTTTCTCAGTCCTCCCAGCCCTTGTGCAAATACACATACCCTCTGGCAAAATTTTAAAAAAAGAAAGAAATAGGAGTTTATTGAATCACAGTTTGGGCTGCTAGAAAGTCCAAAGGCATCGGGCTGGCCTACAACGTGCTGGAGGGAAGCACAGAGGACTATGGGCATATGCAGAGGGAAAGTCGCCTTCAGACAGCTCACTCTTCTAGCAACCAGCTTCCATGAAAACTAACCCCTTCTCGTGAGAGCTAAAACTCATTGGGTCTTGAGAGACATTGTTAATCTGCTCACAAGAGTGTTGCTTCCGTCATATTAATATAGTCATCATGATGCAATCACTACCTCCCACCGTCAAATTCCAAAACATGAAACTTGGGGACAGTTTGTCAGTTTGTCCAGTTCAACAGTTGCATTAAGGATGTTGCTAAGGTTAGCCACTAGGTGGACTAAAGGACTACTTAGGCTATCTAAAATTTCATCAGGTTCCTCAGAGAAACTGCTTACTATGAAATTCTTTTAATAACTATAGCGTTGTCCTACAAAGCAAAGGTAAGCATAAGCAAGGAGAAATTTGGAGTCTCGTTATAATACTTGTTCCAACATCTTGAAAAAGCTGTCCACGGCATGAAGTCATCAACTTCTTGTCCTGTTTTGTAGTTTGAAAGCCTCTAGTTATGGTGTTGAGTATATGTGACCCACACAGAATGCATGAGGTATCTCCCTTGATAAACCCACAGTTAATTCAAGGTCAAAAACACTTAATTTAGAATTTGATTTTGCAAAGTTTGTCAAAATGTTTGGGGCGAGCAGGTGGCATGGTGGCTCTGGACCCATAGTCGACCACAGTTTGAGTCCCAGACCTGGCATCCTGAAAAATCACTCCAGCTGCGTGTGTGCACATTAAGTCACACAGGCTGCATGTGTGAACATTCCCAAAATCTTGAGAGGATAATGGAGGAAAAGGGATTTTGGTGTGACCATCGGGGTGGGAGGGAAATGATTTCTCACTTCCCCTCTCTCTGTCTCTCATACAATCCCTGTGGCAAAAAACAAACAAACAAGTCAAAAGGTTAAATGCAGATAAAAACAACAATGAGGTACCACCTAACCCCAGTCAAAATGTCTAAGATGAAAAAAACAAAAAACAAAAAATGGTAAGTGTTGCTGGGGGTGTGGTGAAAGGGGAACTCTTTTACACTGCTGGTGGGAATGTAGATTGGTCCAACCACTCTGGAGAATAATTTGGAGATTCCTCAAAAATCTACAGATAGATCTGCCATATGATCCAGGGATGCCACTCCTCGGTATCTACCCAAAGGACAGCAAAATTCTTCATTGGAAAAGCGCTTGCCCATTGATGTTTATTGTGGCACTATTCACAATTGCTAAGTCATGGATCCAACCCAAATGCCCCCGTATGGAGGAATGGATTGAAAAACTGTGGCACATATACTCTATGGAATACTGCTCAGCCATAAAAACCAACAAAACCCTGGCTTTTGACAGAAAGTGGAAGAATATGGAAGATGTACTGCTGAGTGAGGCAAGCCAGGCTATGAAGGAGAGACATTGCATGTCTCCACTTAACATATACCATATGTCTGCATTCTATGGCTGAAACTGATTGATTAACGGTTGAACAAACACAAGAGTTGGGTGTGAATGTCAAAGGAGGTGTATGTGGAGGATTGGAGCCTAATGAAGGACATTTGGAGAATAGATACAGAGGTAGAGCATTGATGGGATGGGGAGGTGTGGTGTTATCTGTTGAAGCTATTTGGATCAATGGGTCTGGGGAGAAATGTTCACATATTGAACTGGTCTCAGTGTAAGCAAAACAATATGATTAAAAGTATATACAAAATAATAAATAAATAACGTGCAAAAAAAGAAAACCATATTTTAAAAAGAAACATATAAAATCATTACAGATACCAGATACAGCGTGGGAAGAGGAAGGGAGAAGAAGAATCTGAGGAAAGACGTTAAGAAGAAAAATAGAGAGGCAAAACTTTCATGGGATAAAGAAATGGGTTGTTATCTGTAATATGATCATGTGTATAGTATCCCAACTGGACTAATGAGAAATGTATTCATGTTGAAGCATTCACTTTATAAGCTAAGTTACATATGCAATTGAATGTATAAAAGAAATTAAAATAAAATTTTAAAAAGTTGAAAGACTCCAAAGCAAAATACTTATTGGGAATCAAGGTTTTTATGTTTTGCTTCCTAGAAACTATGCAACTGCCCATATGATGCTGTATTGCATGGGTCAAGAGATTGAAGAATGCCCTGCATTCCTTTGGGAAAAGTCCTCCCAAGGAATGTCATTTGGCACACAGATGCTCACAATAAGATTCAGGAAGAAGCAGATATGTGGAAAAAAAGATAACTGGAGAAACAGAATATGCTTACTGGGGGACCAAACGAAAAATGCTTCCCAAACTTCAAGCCAGAAGTTTAGTGAAGATTTTTGATGAAGGAAGTGAAAGAGACTATTGAATGCCAAAGAATTAAATTTCTGGGACATTGAAGGATAATATTCTAACAGCTAAATCTTGGAAGAAGAAGTCATATGATTACAAAACTAACATGTCCAACAGATGGAATCACAGTGATTATAAAGAGTTATACCCTGAAGAACATGAAACAGAGAGTAGTGATCAGCAAAATATCATCAGCGATTAAAGCATCTACCCATGAATCCCACAAACACAATACATAAAAGTAATCCGATAAAATATGCTTAGTCAGAAAAGCACTTGCACATCTATATTTATTGAGGAGTTATTCACTATTGGTAAGACATGGAACCAACCCAAATGTCCATAAACAAATGAACTGAGAAATTGTGGCATATATACTCCATGGACTACTATTCAGTCATAAAAAATGACATTTGATTAAAAAGTAAATGAATATGGAAGATTTATTGCTGAGTGAAGCAAGACAGGCTATGAAACAGAGACATTGTGTTCCTCCACTTAATATATACTGACTGTCTACACAATTGTAAAGAATGAAAGACTAGAGGATATTAAAGCATCAAAAATTGTTATGGAAACTAGGGACAAAGTGGAAAAAGAGTGGGGGAGGGGAAGAATATAGAAAAAGGAATTTTGGGGGAAAAATAGAGAGGTAAGAAATTTGTGGGACTCAGGTATGGTTTATTATGTGTTGATGATGACCTGTATAGTATTCTCAACTGGGTTAGACTGAGGTGTATTTCATGTTGGGTAAAGTCTTTTTACAATATAAGTTTGGTATAGTGATTGAATGTATAAGGAGTAATTATAATAATAAAATCATTTGGAGTAAAGAAAAAAAAAACATATTCCTTCATCCAACATTTTAATTTCAAGGATTTAATTCCAGAAGAATTAAGAGAACTTCCAAAGGAGTTCTAACGGAAGTCATCATTTAGGACTCAAAACTTGGAGATATCTTATGTATCCAATATTTGGTGATAATGGAGAAAATATATTCACATGAGAGAATGAAATCATTCATTTATATTTAGGCTCATGTTAACCTCCACAAAAAAATATGTATGGTAGCAGAAATATTAAGTACAAATTTCTGGTTAAAAGCAATTTTTTTCATATGTACAGGGGAAAGTAGTGAAGAGTTTAATTTTATTTATTTATTTTTTAATGTATTACATTATCAGTTGTTACCTTGAATGGTTAGTTTATGATTTATTTTTATCTAATGTTCTTTGCATTTTTCAATTTTTCTGTTCTGAGTGTTATTTTTGTTTAAATAGAAGCAGTAATAAAACAACCTTTGGAAAGTGCTAATAAAAAAGAAAGCTGAAAAAAGTCACACAAGAAAGAAGAAAAACATAAAAGAAGCCATAGATATAGCAGCATGTTCCTCAAGTGAATTCTCAGGAAAGAAACTGAAAGGTCTACTACCAGAAAAAATAAAGAACCACTTAAGCAAAAGGAAAATGTCTCTCAAAAAATCTGCTTTATTCTTAAAGGCAGAAAATGACACCTCCCAATCAAATAATTCAGCATCCAGCAGTTCTGAAGAAAACAAGGAAACACTCTGAAAACCAAAAGGATTAAGAAAGAGAAAAAAGTTCATATTCCTATAATGAAATGCAGGAGAGGACAAATAAATGCACAAATTGGAAAATGGCTACAGATGAACGCTCTGCTGAGAGCTCAGAGGATGACTAAATGGGAAAGAAACATTCTTGTTTCCCACTTGACTGGAATATTTGCATTTCTTATGCCTTGAGGTTTTGTTCAGCACTGAAGGCCTGAGGTCAGAGATTTCTTGTGCCATCCAAATATGTTTTGATAGACTTGTATTCTATTTTGCCCTGTTAAACTCGAATCCCAACCACAGGCTGGTCCTTGCTCTCAGGATCCCTCCATTTTTAACTGCAGACCTCTGACCAGCAGGAAAAACTGAGGCAGGGTCACCACTGCCACTGCACCACATCCAAGCTCCCAAGATAAGGGCCCCAGTCCCTTTAGAGACTGGTTATTGCTCTCAGAATTCCACCATTTCCAACTCCAGATCTCTGGCCAGCAAGGGAAACAGAGACAGGGGCACCATTGCCCCTGGTCCACTTCCAAACTCCCAAGACAAGGACCCTAGGACATGTAGAGACTGTCTCTTGATCTCAGGAGCCCTCCATTACCATTTTCAGACCTCTGGCCAGCAAGGGAAATTGAGGCAGAGGAACCATTGCCCCTGCTCTACTTTCAAGCTCCCAAGACAAGGATCCCAGGCCTTTTAGATGCTGACCCTGGCTCTCAGGAGCCCTCCACTTCAATCTCCAGACCACTGGTTAGCAAGGGACACTGAGGCAGGGGCACCACTGCCCCTGCTTCACTTACAAGCCCCCAATACAAGGACCCCAGAAACTGGCCCTAGCTCCGAGGAGCCATCCATTTCCATCTCCAGACCTCTGACCAGCAATAGAAACTGAGGCAGGGATGGGAATTAATGGTGTGTAGAATGGATTAGGAGACACTGTTGTTGTTTATATAGCAGGTGTCACAACTGACTTGTCTTTAGCCTTGGTGCTTTGATCCTTCTTTATTCTGACTGCACAGGAATTCAGTTTACTTAAGGATATGGGCAGAAAAGCCTTTTCCTTTCATGCTGTCACCCATAGACAACTTTTATTAAAAGGAACTAAATTTCTCAAATATTCCATGTATAGGGTCCATAGTTAAACTTAGCATAATCCTAAGCATGGCAATAAGTTTTTAAATGGTTTTGCAGTTTTATTGTTGTATATTGGCAAAGTATATTTGTATTTGAAATCATTTCTGCAGTTGTCATAAGTAGTTATCTAAAATATGAGAAAGAGTTTGGAAATAGTTACACCATTAAACAGTGTTCTGCAGAGGATTCAGAACAGCAACTGCTATCTATCTTCCTTTTTTATTTATATATTTATTAATTAGCCTTAGATTTTTTTCCCTGAAACTGATTTTAATCAGGTCCAAAAATTAAACAGACTTCTCAGAGACATTATTCATCTATTCCCAATCTGCCATGGATTAAAGTACCAAGCAGAGATAACATTTCACTTTC
>NW_006200554.1:64524-91328 GCF_000334495.1 Tupaia belangeri chinensis
GATTCCCTACTATATCAATTCACAAGTAACCAAATTATCACTGAAAGAAGGCTGGCAGAACCAGATCACGTATGAATTTTTTCATAAAGTGTAAAAAGAAAGTAAGATATTGTCATTTTTAAAATTGCTTTTCACACTAATGGCAGATTGAAAGGTTTGAAAACCAGATTTTGGGTCTTAGTTTTGCCACTGATTGATTAAGATGTCTTGAAAGAGTAAGTTTATCTCTCTGTCCTTATTTCCTCACATGTAATACAGAAATACTTGGTGGTAACATGACAGTAGTTCAGACACCAAGCAATACAAAACATATATAGTAAATTTCATAGAAGGTATTTTACAGTTCTAACTAAATTTGTTCTCTAGAGAACTGATTTTTAAGAATGTTTGGTCTTAAAATATACAGTTGGCCATAGATGCCCTATCCTTTAAAAACTTTTAAATTATTATTTATTATCATTATTTACATAATCCATGCATTTTATTATTATTATTAATATTATGATATTATTTATACATACAACTGCTATATGTCATTTAGATTGTAAAGAAACTTTACCCAGCATGAGATACATCTCAGGCCAGCCTAGTTGAGAATACTCCACACATTATCATCAACAGGTGATAAACCATATCTGAGTCCCACAAATGTCTTACCACTCTATTATTTTCCCCAAATATCCTTTTCTACACTCTTCCCTATCCCACTCTCTTTACACTGTTCTCAGTGTCCATAAAAATGTTCAATGCTTTTATGTCCTCCAATCTTTCATTCTCTACCATAGAGTGCAGACAGTATGTGTTAAGTGGAGACATACAATGTCTCTGTTTCATAGCCTTACTTGCTTCACTCAGCAATAAATCTCCCATTTTATTCCACTTTCTATCCAATGCCAGGGACTTGTTTATGGTTGAATACTATTTTATGGAGTATATGTGTCACAGTTTTTCAACCCATTCATATGTTTGTGGACATTTGGATTGGTTCCATGTCTAAGCAATTGTGAATAATGTCGCAATAAACATAGATGTGCAAGCGCTTTTCTGAGTGAGCATTCTCCTGTCCTTTGGGTATATACCTGGTCGAAGTCATACAGTCAACACAGGCAGAACATGGGGAGCTGCCTCTCATGTCTAATCAAGGCTGGGCTGGGAAGAACTGCCAGCAAGGCTGACAGTTATGAGCTGTAGTTTTCTACTATGTTGCTGTGCTTGTTTGTGCCCAATTTCTCTGCCATGAGCTTTGCTGATGGTACCCTCTAAGGGCAAAATAACACCCCCAGCCTTACTATAACACTTGCAATAATCCTGAAGGAATGTGGATCCCTAATGAGGCGGCAAACGGGAAATATTTCCTGAGACTCACCCCACCTGTCTGGAAAACATCAATAAAAAATGCTGCATTCACCTCTCCTAGTGGGGATTACATAGATAGCATTAGAAAAGTTTGAGTTAATGGAAAGCTACTAAATTGGTGAAATGACCTCAGTAGCTGGGTGGTGGGGTGGCTCAAGGACTCATCTGTGAAGCACTGATACCCCAAATAAAGACCATATAAAGACCATAAGCCACCTTCAATCTCAGGAAAAGGAAAGTTTGCCATTCCCCAAGCCACAGCTATTATATAGAACAGCTCGTAGAGGGTCCCAAGTACACAATAACCTTTAGGTCAGTCATTAAGCTGCTTACAAGACCACATTCCTTCCCCAAATGGACAATAGGCTTACCCCCTTAGTTGTAATATAGATATTCCACTTTAGTATATATAAACTGTGTCTTAACAAGACAAGATTTCTATCTAGGCTTTTGTAACCAGCAAAGCTGCCACCCTGGCCTGGGATTGAAGTTATCAAGCTGGCCTGGGACTGAAGTTATCAAACTTCCTGCAAGCCCCTTCTTTAAAAGACCCTTCCAAGTAATCAAGATCTAAGAAGAAAATGCACCAGACAAAATGGACTCCCTCATCCTGAGAACTGTGACTGATTATACCCTAATCAAACAAGACAGACATCATGTTTTCTGATTATTGTTCCTGTACTTTGAATATTTCATTTCTTAGAGTAAATATTTTATCTCACCCTCACCCCTCCTACTCCTGTAAGACATCCCTCAATAAATACATATGTTTAATAGCCACTGAGGCTGCAGTCTTGAGCTTTCTCTGACTGTAGTCAGCTGAGAACATGCTAAAGAGCATTGAGGTCTCAGTCTGATTCCTTCTTGCGTGTGTCGCCTTCCTGTGTATGAGCTTCAACCCACCCCAGCTGGAGCAGATCTCCAGCAGATACCCAGGAGAAGAATTACTGAATCATATGGTAGTTGCATTTGAAAGTGCTTGAGGGCTCCTACTTATCTCTGGATTTCTGGTTTGTTTCTTGGGACTTTAAGATAAACTTGCACGCCATCCCCACCCCATTTGGAGATGGGTTCAACCCAGTGGCATTTCTGGACGCCAGACTGCCTGTGGATGCAGGCTCTAACAGCCAGGACCCATCGCTTATTCCCATCCCAGCTCATCTCTGGACTTCAGGTTTGTTTCTTGGGACTTTAAGACAAACTTGTGTCCCTACCCACCCCACCTGGAGATGTTCAAGCCAGGAGAATTGCCAGACTCAAGGTTTCCTGTGACTACAGGCCTTAATGGCTGGGAACCATTGCTCACCCTCCACCCCTTCCCCACTTGCCTTTAAACTCTCAGAATTACAGTATTTGAATAGTGCACGGTGGGCATGGTGACATGCGATATTTTTCTTTGCTCCTGACATGAAGCTTGTTAGGTCAGTTGGAGGCTCACTACTCCTTAGAAACAAGCAGGACTTTGGGTCACCCAGGACCAGTGACAGCAGTGCATGGTACTGGTGAGAAACAGGTAGGCAGACCAGAAGATACACTGCTAATTTTCTAATCCTGCACAACTTTTAACACTCAGAGATACTTTGAGTAAGTTAGAAAGGAATGTATAGATCACCAGATGACTAGGAACAATTGCAGAGGCTCAAGAAATATAAGCAACCAAGAAAATGCCTCTCCAGTCAAGTTCACATCACCCACCTTCAATAAAATGGATATCCTGGACATGTCAGAAAAGGAATTCATAATATTTGTAGTGACCAAACCAACTGAGATGGAAGAGAAAAGGCACAATGAGCTGCAGGGGATGAGGAAGTCCTTTCATGATTTGAAAGAAGAAATAGACACCTTAAAAAAGAACCATATGGAACTTCTAGGGTGGAAGAATGAGATACAGGAAAAGTATACTAGATCAGGCATATGATCAAATCTCAAATGTAGAAGACAAAGCATCTTACCTAGAAAAAAGTATCAAGAAGATTAAGAAAACAACCAAGAAAAATGAGGATAATATACGAGAAATACTGGGTACCAGCAAGAGCCCTAGCATACGGATAATTGGTATCCCAACAGAGGAAGAAAATAATAAGGGCATTGATCATTTATTCCATGAAATCCTGGAAGAAAACTTTTTAAAACTGTAAAGGCATTCAAATATCCAGACTGAAGAAATACACAGGACACTGAGTAGAATCAACCCAAGAAGATCCTTTCCAAGGCATGTCATAGCCAGACTGGCAAAATCAACAGAAAAAGAAAAGCTATTAAAATGGGCAAGAAGGAATAACCAAGTTATTTACAAAGGTCACCCCATCAGGCTAACATCAGACCTCTTGGCAGAAACAATGCAGGCAAGGAAAGAATGGGAAAATATACTCAAAGTGTTGAATGAAAAACAGTTTCAAACAAGAACACTATACCCAGCAATATTATCTTTCATACAGGAAAAAGACATAATCAGATTAACAAGATCTGAGGAAAATTACCAACTTTAGTCCAGCTCTTCAAGAGATTCTGTAGGCAATGCTACACCAGAAGGACAATTATAAGAGAACAAAAAGCAACCAGGAAAATAGCTCACTTAATGATAGGAACAGGTCCAGAAATATCGATAGTAACATTGAATGTCAATGGGTTAAATTCTCCAAATAAGTTACACAGACTTCAGAATGGAAAAACAAAAACAAAACAAAACAAAAAAACAGAAACCCTCTAGGTGTTGCCTACAAGAAATGCACCTTATGAATAAAGCCATGCATACGTGCATAGACTAAAAGTTAAGAGCTGGAAAAAGACATTCCATGCAAATGGAAATAAAAAATGGATAGAGTTACAATATTGATTTCAGACAAAATAGGCTTCAAGACAAAGACTGTAAGAAAAGAAAAAGAAGGGCATTATATAATAGTAAATGGGGTAATTCATCAAGAAGGCATAATACTTATAAATATCTATGCACCCAACTGAGGGACAAATAAATACATGAAGGAAATACTGCTGGAGCTAAAAGGAGAGATAGGGAGAAATACTATCATTGTTGGGGATCTCAACACCCAATTATCTCCTTTAGACAGATCTTCTAGGCAAAAATAGAGAGATACAGTACCTAAATGATACTATAAATCAAATGGGCTTGATATCTATAGAACTTTCCACACTAAGTCCGCAAAATATACATTTTTCTCAGCCCAGCATGTAACTTTTTGAAAGATTGACCATATGTTAGGACACAAATCAAGAATTTACAGATTCAAAGGCATTGAAACTATATCCAGCATCTTCTCTGACCGTGATGGAATTAAACTCAAGATTAATTTCAAGAAACACGCTCAAAATACACAAACACATGGAACCTGAGCAACCTTCTTATGAGTGACTTCGTCACTACTGAAGAAATTAAGTCTGAAATCAAAAAATTATGGAAACAAATGATAATGAGTACACAAGTTTCCATAATTTATGGGACATGGCAAAAGCAGCCATAAGAGGAAAATTCATAGCAATTATGCACATAAGTAAAAGATAGAAAGGTGGAAAATAGATAACTAAAATCATGCTTCAAGGAATTGGAAAAAAATGCCAGGTGATAAGACATAATATAGTTTCAAGCAGAAATAAATGAAATAGAACATAAACAAACCATTCAGAAAATAAATGAGAAAAAAAAGCTGGTTTTTTGAGAAGACCAACAAGATGTACAAACTATTCACTAGACTGATAAAGAAAAAGAATGAAAGAAACAAGATAAATCAAATGCATGATGAAACAGGCAACATTACAGCAGACATAGTAGAAAGGCAATGTATTATTAGAGAATACTATGAGCAGCTATATACCAGCAAACGAGAGAACTTAGAAGAGATATACAAATTCCTAGATGAATATGAGATTGGATCAGGAGGACTTGAATAGAAAAGAGAAAACCTGAATAAATCCATAACAAGCCAGGAGATTGAATCAGTAATGAATAATCTCCCAACAAAGAAAAGCCCCAGTCCAGATGGCTTCATTTCTGAATTCTACAAAACTTTTAAGGAAGAGTTAATCTCTAACTTACTCAAATTATTTCTAAAGATTCAAATGGAAGGAAACCCTCCAAACTCATCTTATTAAGTCTCCATCATCCTCATTCCCCAAACAGATAAAGAGTTGACAAAAAAAGGAAAACTAGAGACCAATATCATTGATGAATATAGATGCAAAAATTCTCAACAAGATAGTTGCAAATCATGACCAACGACATATAAAAAAGATTATTCATGACGAACAGGTAGGCTTTATTCCAGAAATGCATAGTGGTTCAACATACACAAGACCATAAACATAATACATCATATTAAGAGAAAGAAAGGTTAAAACCATATGAGCATTTTGGGACCAGCAGTTAACGTAATGCCTATGTCTCTGAACTCCCATGTAGTTGGTAGCAGTTTGCATCCTGAACCCGGTGGCTTAAAGTCATGCCAGGCGGATGTGCATGTGTGCCCAAGATCCCAAGAGGAGAATGGAGGAGAAAGGATTGTGGCATGACCCTCACCCCTAGGGGTTGATTTCTCACTTTCTGTCTCTCTGTTTTGCTCTGTGTTTCCAGTGAGCGCATTCACCCTATTGTAAAAACCTCTCTCAAAAAAAAAAAAAAAAAAAAAAAAACAATGTGAAACTATATGAGCATTTCAATTGATGCAGAGAAAGTATTTGATAAAAATACAACATCCTTTCGTGATTAAGATCCTCAGTAACATTGGTATAGAAGGGTCATTTCTCAACACAATAAAAGCCATCTATGAAACACCTACAGCTAACATTAAACTGAATGTGGAAAACCTAAAGACTTTTCCACTAAAAACTGGTACTAGCAAGACTGCTCACTTTCTCCACTGCTTTTTAATATAGTGCTGGAAGTCTTAGCTAATGCAATCGGAAAAGAGAACAATATAAAAGTCATTCAAATAGGCAAAGAAGAGTTGAAAATATCTTTATTCAGAAATGACATGATTTGTATACTTAGAAGATCCAAAGGTTTTCATGAAAAAAAAATTCTAGACATAATAAGTGGCAGGATACAAAAACAACATTCAAAAATCTATAGAATTTCTATATATGAACAACAAGTTGAATGAAGTAGAGCTGAAGAAAGGAATTAATGTATAAGATCCTTAGAGATAAATCTAACTAAGAAAGTCAAAGACATGACAAAAAAAAAAAGAAAAAAGAAAAGAAAACTGTAAAAAAAAATCTTTAAAAATAAATAGAAAATGACTCAAAAAAGTGAAATAATGGTGACAGATAGGGGTTTAGAGTAATCCTTCTGCAGGTGAATACCCTGTTTTTGCAACACTATTTGCTAAAGATGTTTTCCTTTTCTTACTGGATTGACTGGTATGTTTTGTCAAAATTCAGCTGGCTGTGCAAGCACTTTTCCAATGAAGAAGAATTCTGTCCTTTGGGTATATACCGAGTAGCGGGATTGCTGGATAGTTCTATTTGTAGATTTTCGAGGAATCTCCAAATTGTTCTCCACAGTGGCTGGACCAATTTACATTCCCACCAGCAGTGTAAAAGAGTTTCCCTTTCACCACACCCCCGGCCACACTTATCATTTTTTAATCTTAGACATTCTGCGTGGGGTTAGGTGGTATCTCATTGTTGTTTTGATCTGGGTTTCCCTTGCGATGAGGGTTGTTGAGTATTTTTCATGGAGTGTGTGAGGAGGCAGAGCATTGACAGGATGGTGAGGTGTGGTGTTATCAGTTGAAAATATTTTGATCAACTGGACTGGGGAGAAATGTTCACATATTGAAATGTTCACTTTGTAAGCTAAACAATGTGATTGAATATATATAAAAAATAAAAATAAATAAATTTTTAAAAATTTAAGCTACCTAAAAAATAAAAAAAAAGTTCAGTTGGCTGTATGTTTTGAAGTTTATTTCTTTTCTGTTCCATTGAACCTCATGTCTGTTTTTGTGCTAATACTATGCTGTTTTGACTACCACAGCTTTGTAATATATTTGGGGTCAGGAACTGAGATGCCACCCAGTCCACTCTTTTTTCATAGGATTGCTTTGGCAATACTGGGTCTTTTATGGTTCCAGACAAAGTCTATGATTGTCTTTTTTAGATCTGCAAAGAATGTCTTTTATAATTTTATAGGGATTTCATTAAATATATAGATTAATTTGGGTAGAATTGCAATTTTGACTATATTAGTTCTCCCAGTCCTGGAACATGGGATGTCATTCCACTTCATTGTGTCATTTTTTATTTCTTTTAAGATTTTCATGGTTTTCCTTATAGATCTGTGACTTCCTTGGTTAATTTTATTCCAAGGTATCTTATACTTCTTGTGGCTATGTTAAATGATATTATTTTCTTCAGTTCAGCCTCTTTCTGCTTGTTGTTTGTTTATAGAAATGTTATAAAATTTTCTATGTTAATTTTGTGTCCTGCTACTTTCCTGAATACATTATTTCAAAAAAAATTTTTTTATGGATACTATTGGGCCTTCTATGTATACAATCTTGCCATCTGCAAAAAGACATAATATTGACTCTTTACTTTCCCTATTGGAATGCTTTTTGTTTCATTCTCTTATCTGATTGCAGTGGCTAGGACTTCCAGTACTATATTGAATAGGAATGGAGAGAGTGGGCACCCTTGTCCGATACCAGTTTTTACTGGAAAGGCTAGCTTTTCCCCATTCAGTTTAATGTTAGCTGTAAGTTTTACATAGATTCTTTTATTATGCTGAGAAATAATTGTTCTAGGTCAAATTTAGTGAGCGTCTCAATTATTAAATAATGTTGTATTTTGTCAAATGCTTTCTCTGCATTGATTGAAATGATCATGTGTTTTTTATCTTTCTGTTGATATGATGTATTGCATTTTTGGCTTTGCGTAGGTTGACTCATCCTTGCATGCCTGGAATAATGCCAACCTGGTCGTATTGAATGATCCTTTTTATATTCTGTTGGATATGGTTTGCAATTATCTTGTTGAAAAATTTTCAATCTATATACATCAAAGATATAGGTCTACATTTTCTCTTTCATTGTACCCTAATTTGTTTTGTAAATGATGGTGATGGAGGCTTCTTAGAATTAATTTGGAAGGGTTTCTCTTTTTTTTGGATCTCTAGAAATAGTCTAAGTAGAATGGAGGACCAGTGAAGGACCAGGACTTTTATTGTTGGGAGGTTATTTACTACTGATACATTATCATTGCTTCTAACAGGTTTATTCACCCTTTCTCTGTTTCCTGAGTTAATCTTGGTAGATTGTATATATCCAGAATTTGTCCACCTCATCCAGGTTTTCTTGTTTGTTGGCTTGAGTTGCTCATGCTATCTTGTAATGATGTTTTGTATTTCTATTATGTCTGTTGTAATATTGCCTATTTCATTGTGAATTTGATTTATTTGTTTCTGTACTCTCTTCTTAATTAGCTTAGTTAGTGGTATGTCAATCTTGTTTATCTTTTTAAATAATCAGCTTTTGCATTCATTTATTTTCTGTATAGTTTGTTTATTTTCTATTTCATTTATTTCTGCTTGAATCTTTATTATTTATTTCTTCTGTCATTTTTTTGCATTTTTTTATTGCTGTTTATTTAATTCCCTGAGGCAGGATGTAGAGTTGTCCTTTTTTCCACCTTTCCATCTTTTTCTTACATGCATTAATTGCTTACACGTGCTTTTGAAGTGTCCCAAAAATTATGGAACTCATGTACTCATTATCATTTATATCCATGAATTGTTCTAATTCCTTCTTTATCTCTTCAGTAGTCATGAAGTCACTCAGAAGTAGGTTAGTTTCCAGGTATTTGTATATACTTAAAGGTTTTTTTCTGAAATGAGTATTAAGTTTAATTCTATCATAGTTGGAGATGATGCTGGATATAGTTTTTATACCCTTGAATCTATAAAGACTGGTTTGGGGCCCTTTCAGGTGGTCAGTCTTCCAAAAGGTACCATATGTGTTTGAGAAAATGTATAATTTGTGGTTTGATGGTAGCAAGTCCTGTAGATGTCTGTGAATTCCATATGATTTATGGTATCGTTTAGGTCCTGTATTTCTTTGCTTATATTTTGTCTCAATTATCTGTCTAAAGGAGATGATGTTGATATCTCCAACAATTGTGCATTACTGTCTCTCTTTTTAGCTCTCACAGTCTTTCCTTTTTATATTTGGGAGCTCCAGAATTTGGTGCATAGATATTTATAAGTGTTAAATCTTCTTGATAAATTAGCCCTATAACTATTATATAATGCCTTTCTTTGTCTCTGACAGTTTTTCTCTTAAAGTGTATGTTGTCTGAAATTAGTATAATGACTTCTGCTTCTTTTCAGTTTCCATTTGCATAGAATACCTTTTCCCAGCTCTTCACTTTTAATATTTGTATTCATGAAATCGGTTTCTTATAAGAAGCAGATGGAGGATTCCTCCTTCTTTATCTATTCAGCCAGTCTGTATCTCTTGATGGAAGAATTTAATCTATTAACATTCAACATTATTATTATTTCCTGAGTTGTCCCTACCATTAAGTTGCCCATATTCATTCTCTCTCTCTCCTCTCTTATTTTGTCTGTCCATCTTTAGTTCTCTTGATATAGTACTTCTTTCAGAATGTCGTGAAGTTTAGAGTTGGTCAATTCTTTCAGATTTCTTTATCTGAGAATGTTTTTATCTTTTTACCCATATGAAGAATAATCTTGCCAGGTATAGTATTCTTGGTTGAAATTGTTCTATATTTGACACTTTGAATATATTTCTCCATTCTTTCCTTGCTTGCATTGTATTTGATGAGAGGTACAGTGTTAGCCTGATGGATTAAGCTTTGGAATTGACCCCGTGTTTTCTCTTGTCAGTTTTAGTATCATGTTTTTGTATGTGGTTTTGGCCAAAATAACATTGAATTCAAAAGAAAAGAGACATTAAACACCAAGAGATGAGGAAGTCCTTTCATGATATGAAAGAAGAATTGGACAGCATAAAAAAGAATAAAATGAAACTTTTAGATATGATGGCTGTAAAACAGGAAATCAAAATCTCCTGAGGATAATATATGAGAAATACTAGATACCATGAAATGCTCAAACATCTGAATAATTGACATCCTAGAAGGTGAAGAAACTAATAAAGGCCTTGATAATCCATCCCATGAAATCCTGGAAGAAAATGATCTAATTCTACAGGAGCACAATATTCAGACCCAAGAAATACAAAGAACCCCAAATAGAATCAATACCAAGAAGGATTCTGTTACTCTGAGCTCATGTGTTTCCATTTACTGTGAAATAATTCTGTACTATATTCTCCTTTAGACTGTCTACTGATGTGGTGACCACAGGAGTTTTGAGATCAGATTTATCAAGAGGAGTTTCTCATGTGCAAAGAGTTCAGTGAGGGGAAAACAATTTTCTGAGTCTCACAGTATTGAGATCTTAAACTTTTAAGCACCTAGACCTCTCTAGGCACTAGGTAAGGGCCAAGCAGAAAAATGAGAATCTAAGGGAAAAGAAAAAGAAAGTAAAAAACTCAAATAGGAAGAAAAGTAAAAACAATAAAGAATGAACAAAACGGAAATGGATAAAAGGAAAAAAACTAATTGCAAAAAAATGAAATTAAGTTAAAATTAAGCCTTTTAAAATGTTTTTATTATAAAAATTACTTAATAATGTCCCAGATTTTTGCTTATTTTATTTATTATTTTTAATTTCATTTTATTGTATATTTTCAATCACATCATTTAGCTTACAGAGTGAATATTTCAACATGTAAACATTTCTCCCTAGTCCAGTTGGTAAAACTATAAAATTTATCTTCAGCAAATAATACCACATTTCTTTGTCCCATTAATGCTTTGCCTATTTTTCTTCTGAACGTCCTTCCTCAGACTCTACTCTACACATAATATCTGGTATTCTCATCCATTTAGTCTGTTTCTATATCCTTTAGTCAATCAGTTTCTGTCATAGAGTGTGGACTGGAGACATACAATGTCCCTCCTTCATAGCTTGGCTTGCTTCACTCAGCAGTAAATCTTCAATATTCTTCCACTTTCTGTGAAAGCCAGGGTCTTGTTTTTGATGGCTAAATAGTATTGCATAGAGTATATGTGCCAGTTTTCCAATCCATTCATCTGTTCATGGGAATTTGGGTTGGTTCCATGTCTTAGCGTTTGTGAATGGTGCTGCAGTAAACATCGATGAGCAAACACTTTTTCAATGAATTCTTCTGTCCTTTAGGTAGATACCAAGGAGTGGGATTGCTGGATGATATGGTAGTTCTATTTGTAGATGTTTGAGGAATCTCTAAATTGATCTCCACAGTGGCTGGACCATTTTACATTCCCACCAGCAGTGTAAGAGAGTTACCCTTTTGTAACCAAACTCAAATTAGGGTCGCTTGCCCACACGGTATAAAACTAAACTATAGGCACATGGTGAGATGAAGGAAAGTACAGCTTTATTGTAGTGAAGAAAGCAAGGAGAGTGAGCAGCTCATGCTGAAAAAACCTGGTCTCCCGAGATGTTCCCCACAAGCGTTTTTAAGGGCAAAATTAGGGGTAGAGGTTTTAGGCAGATGAGTAGATTAGTGATTGGTTTAAGAGGGTGTAATCATCTCTTCTGCATTCTTTTTTTTTTTAATTTTTTTTGAGAGATTTTCACTGTAGGGCGCGTGCGCTCACCAGACAGACAGAGAGAGACAGAGACAGAAAGCGAGAAATCACCCCCCAGGGGGCATGGTCACGCCACAATCCCTTCTCCTCCATTCTCCTCTCGGGATCTTGGGCACGCACGCACACGTGCCTGGCGTGAGTTTTAAGCCACCGGGTCCGGGACACGAACCGTGGTCGACTACGTGGGAGTCCAGCGACATAGCCATTACGCTAACTTCTGGTTCCCTCTTCTGCATTCTTGATCCCTGAGGCCTTAGATGATTATTGTTCTCTTCTGGGAGGGGGGAACTCAGGTCTTTGGTGTATTTCAGCCTGAAGTGATGTGGCCAATGACCATTGTCCTACAAAACATCTTAAGATATGTGTTATGCAAAACATCTACCTCTTATTTCCTACAGTTAAGAAACTGATTTCTTTGACAAAGAGGGAAGTTACAAGCTTTTTTTAGTGCATTAAAGTGACAGACAGTTTTTAGATAAATGTCATCTATTACTACTGGAACGTGTGGTTTATTGTAAGCTAGGGTATACATTTAAATAATGATCTCAGGGAGGGAGTGGGTGTAGTCAGGGTCAAGAGACTTGAATGTAATATCTATATTTAAATGGACCTCTTTTGTCAGTCAATCTGGATAGATACCTTTAGTTATAATCAGTTTTTTATTTTGGGAACTTGCACTTTCTTCTAAAAAAATAAAATGATAAAGAAACTGAAGGTTTACTCCTTTTAGAGGGTCACAGTTCGGTTTTACTTTCACCACACCCCCACCAGCTCTTTTTTTCTTTTTTTTTTTTTAATCTTAATCTTGACTGGGTTTGGTGGTATCCCATTGAAAATGGTTTTTTCAACTCATTCTCCCATCTTTTGATAGGGTTGTTTATCTTTTTTTGATACAACTGCTTGAATTCCTTGTGTGTTCTGGTTATCAGTCCCTTATCTGATGCATAATTTACAAAAATATTTTCCCATTCTGAGGGCTGTTGTAATTAGACACACTAATTAGATACAGTAATTACTGTCTTTGCCATGCAGAAACTTCTTAGTCTGATGTAATCCCACTTGTCTACTTTGGGGATTATCAACTGTGCTTTGGGGTCTTATTTAAGAAGACTTTTTCTACCCCAATGTCTCCCAAAGTTTTCTCAGTGTTTTCCAGGAGCAGTTTTATAGTTTGAGGTCTTATGTTTAGATCTTCAGAAAAGCCCCCACTTCCGTCTGCACTCCCTTGGCCAGACAGGGAAACTGAGGGAGGACCTTTCATGGGCCCAAGCCCCACCTATGGCTCTGGACTCAGCCTAGAACTCCTGACCTCAGACCCTCTCTCCCTGCCAGGCAGGGCAGCCCCCAGTTATCCAGGAGAGCCCAGTTTCATCTGCAGCCTCCTGGCCAGTCTGGAAAACTGTGGCAGGGCCTTTCACTGGCCAGAGACCCCACTCAAGCTCTAGCCCCTGCCTAGTTCTCCCAACCTCAGAGCTCTTCTTCTCCCTGCCAGGAAGGTAGGCTTCTTTTTATTCCCTTTTCTTTATTTTGCTAATTTCATACTTCTCCTTACCCCATAGGGCAACCCCAGCTCTCCAGCAGAGCCCAGTTCAATCTGCAGCCTTCTGGTGAAATCACATGGCATGTAACTTTTTCCTTTTTCTCTTTCATGCTTTTTTTCTTCACTCTTATATCATCATCTTCTCTTCATCCTCCACCACCCAATGGGACTAGGCAGGTCTAAAATCATAATTTTTAAATACTCTAGTATTGTGAGGCTACCTGTGACTCTCCCTTTTACTGAACTACCTGCAAAAAAGAAGAAACTACTCTTCAGACTCCTGAATAAAAGACTCATCCAGTGGGAACCACATTGCTAACCACAGCAGAAGAGAGACTTCAACACACAGCAGTCCACAAAAAAAGGAAGCAAACTTGTTCCCAGTGGCAGAAACATTCTCCAAAAAGGTATCTAAAAGTGACTATAATACAATGTTATTTCTGTTCCAGTAAAACTAGAGAATGAACAGCCAGATACAAGAAAATAGAAGACAGCCAAGACAATGGCCAAACTGTAGGGACACGTCCAGAAATATAGATAATAACATTGAATGTTAATGGATTAAATTTTACAGTCAAGAGACAAAGACTGGTAGAACTGATAAAATAAATAAATAAATACATAAACCCTCTGTCTGTTGCCTACAAGAACCCATCACTTCGATAAAGACATACATAGACTAAAATGGAAGGGATGAAAAAACATACTCCATGCAAAAGGGAATCAAAAAAGAGCTGGAATCATGACACTAACTTCTGACAAAATAGGCTTTAAAACAAAAACTGTTCCAAGAGACAAAGAAGGGCACTATACTGTAGTAAAAGTATCAATAGATCAAGAAGATATAACTCTTATAAATATCTATATGCCTAACACAGGAGCACCCAAATATGTGAAGGAAAGACTGTTAGATCTAAAAGGTGAGATAGACTGCAATACACTAATTGTTGGAGACTTCAGCACTGCACTATCACTTTGGGAGAGACTATCTAGACAAAAAATAGATAAAGAGATAAAGAACCTGAATGATACCATAAATTAAATGGACTTAGCAGGTATCTATAGAACTTTTCATCCAAAAACCACAAGATACACGTTTTAATCACCCTCACATGGAATCTTTTCAAAGATTGACCACATCATCAGGCACAAAGCAAGCCTCTACAGATGCAAACTATTTCCAGCACTGACAGGGCCATGCAGGCAACACAAGCTGGTAAGGATGCTGCCTCCCATTCTAAAGCAAGGCCTGGACTGGGACGAAACTGAGGCAAGGCCCAATTTAGGAGTTCTCCTTTGTGTCCTTGAACTGGCCGGTATTCAATTTCTCTGCCGTGAGTTTTACTGTTATTACGGTACCCTGCAAGGGTAAAACATCACCCCCAACCATTGCAATAAGGCCAATTAGTGATCTTGTAGGAATGTGGTTCCCTAAAACTGACAGGAGGATCAGGAAGTTTAAGACTCCCCCACCTGTCTGTTTTTAAGCCAAAATTAACATATAGATTAAGTTAGTATAAACCAAATTAGCATTAGAAGTATATGTAGACTAAGTTAGTTTAAGGTTAGTTTTATGTAGATCCCCCTTGTTAAAGCTAGAGCCAAAATTTACTCAAGCTAGGAAAGTCAGCACATTCACCACATAACAGAGACTCAGAGATAAAGCAAAAGAACTCACTAATTGACAAGACTCAACAAATAAAATGCAGGAACCCACAGATTTATTAGAGGAAAAAGCCTGGATGGGACAACAGAATAAACAAAGCTGAGGGCTCCACAGAAAGTTTAACCATTTTAGCTGGGAGTTCTTATCTAAAGCAACAGGTAGCTTTCAACTACAAAGAGTTTCTCATCTATGTGCTATTGACTATGAAAAACTGCTAATAAAACATCCAGTGTTGTCTCCTGAGCTACAAGATCATCTTCCTTTCCCATATAGATCATAAACTCACCCTCCATTGTTGTAATGTATAGATACTCCATATATTAACTGTGTCTTTACTTAGCAAGACAAGATTTCCATCTAGGTCGTTGTAACCAGCAACGTTATCACCCTGGCCCAGGACTGAAGTTATCAAGTTATCACCTGGGTCCCAGCACAGCACCTTCTCTGACCATGATGAAATTAAACTTGAGTTTAATTTAAAGAGAAATCCTCAAAATACTCAAATACATGGAAACTAAGTAATTTACTCTTGAATGACTCCACAACTACTGATGAAATTAAGTGTGAAATCCAAAGATTCATGGAAGCCAATGACAATGAGGACATAGGTTTCCATAATCTTTAGGACACTGTAAAAGCAGTCATAAGAGGGAAGTTTATAGCAATTAGTGCTCATAAGAAGAAGGTGGAAAGAAGGAAAATGGGGGAGAAGCAACAGCAAAATAATCCAAAAATATACAGGAGAAAGTAAATAATAAAGATACAAGCAGAAATATATGAAATAGAAAATAAGTGAACTATACAGAAAAAAAAAAGAATGAAAAAGCTGGTTCTTTGAAAAAATAAGCAAAATTGATACACCACTAGTGAAACTTATTAAGAAAAAGAGAGAAAGGAACCAGGGGAATGAAATCCGTAATGAAGCAGGAAATATAACAAGAGACAAAGGAGAAATACAAAACATCATTAGAGGAAACTATGAACAACTATGCCAACAACAATACAATCTGGATGAGACTGACAAATTCGTGGACACATAAAATCTACCAAGATTGAGCCAGGAGGATATAGAAAATCTAAATAGATCCATAACAAGTCATGAGATTGAATCAGTAATAACCTTCCAACAAAGAGAAGCTCTGGCCCTGATGGCTTCATCTCTGAGTTCTATAAAACTTTCAAAGAAGAGTTATCGCTCTTTCTGTTCAAGTTATTTCTAAAGATCCAAAAGGGTGAATCTCTCCCTAATTCATTCTATGAAGCCTCTATCACCCTTATCCTCAAAACAGATAAGGACAGGGCAAGGAAGGAAAATTATAGACCAATATCTTTGATGAATATAGACACAAATATTCTCAACAAGATACTAACAAACTGTATTAAACAACTTATAAAAAAAGATAATACATCATGATCAGGTAGGTTTTATTCCAGGAATGCAAGCTTGGTTCAACATACACAAAACCATAAATGTAATACACCATATTAAGAGGAAAAAAAGACAAAAACCATATGGTCATATCGATTGATGCAGAAAAAGCCTTAGATAAGATACAACATCCCTTCATGATCAAGACTCTCACCAACATTGACATACTGGGGTCATTTCTCAACACAATAAAAGCTATCTCTGAAAAATTCATTGTGAACATCATCCTGAATGGAGAAAAGCTGAAAGATTTCCCACAAAAAAAGGGAAGAAGACAATGATGCCCACTTTCTCCACTCCTTTTCAATATAGTACTGGAAGTCCATGCCAACTCAATCAGAAACAAGGAAAAAATTTAAGGCATCCAAATAGAAAAAGAAGAGGTGAAACTCTCTCCATTGGCAGATGACATGATTCCATTCATAGAAGATCCAATTATTTCCATGAAAAAATTTCTGGAATTAATGCACGAAAACAGTAAAGTTGCAGGATGCAAAATCAATATACAGAAGTCTATAGCATTTGTATATACAAACAACAGGCCGACGGAGATAGAATTGAAAAAAGGTATTTCATTTACCATAGCTACAAAAAGCATACAATACTTAGGAATAAATCTAGCTAAAGAAGTTAAAGACCTCCACAAGGAAAACTAGGAAAAAGTAAAATAGAAATTGAAAATGACACAAAAGAGTGGAAGGGACTGAAAGAATTAATATAATCAAAATGGCAATACTACCCAAATTAATCTACCTATTTAATGCAATGCCAATCAAAGTACCAGACACATTCTTCACAGATCTAGAAAAGACAATCATAAAATTAGTCTGGAATAATAAAACATCCCATATTGCCAAAGCAATTCTACACAAGAAGAGTGGATTGGGTGGCATCTTTCTCCCTGACCCCAAAATATACTACAAAGCTGTGGTAATCAAAACAGCATGGTACAGGCACAGAAAAAAGTCATGTGGACCAATGGAACAGAATTGAATCCACAGGAATAAATTCCCAGTAATTCAGTCAACTGATTTTTGACAAAGGGTAGTAGTCAATACAGTGGGAAAAGGAAAACGTCTTCAGCAAATGGTGCTGAAAAACTGGATTTCCACCCGTAGAATGATGAACCTGAACACCTAACTCTCACCTTTAACAAAAATCAAGTCAAGGTGGATCGAGGATCTAAATCTAAGACCCCCACTATAAAACTGCTTCTAGAAAACACTGGGGAAACTCTGGGAGACATTACTGTATGCAAAGGCTTCTTAAATAAGACTCTGAAAGCACAGTCAATAATCCCCAATATAGACAAGTAGTAATATATCAGACTAAGAAGTTTCTGCATGGCAAAAAACACAGTAATTAGTGTGAATTGACAGCCCTCCGAATGGAAAAATATTTTTGTAAATTATGAAGTAAGCCAGGCTATGAAAGAAAGATATTGTATGTATCCACTCAATATATACCGACTATCTGCACTCTATGGTAGAGAGCAAAAAATTGGAGGACATAAAAGCAGTGAAGGTACTTAACGAGAATAGGACAGTGAGGAATGGGGGGGTGAAGAGAAGAGGATAGAGAAAGATAGCAAGAGAAAAAATAGAGAGGCAGGACGTTAGTGAGAAACAGATATGGCTTATTACCTGTTGATGATGACATGTATAGTAGTCTTAACTGGATTGGACTGAGAATTATTTCAAGATGGGTAAAGTCTTTTTACAAGCAAAATGCGTAATAGTGATTGACTGTTTTAAAAATAATTAGAATAATAATAATAATGATTGGGAAAGACATAGAAAAGATATTGAATGATGAACCGGGGAGATTAATGTCTCTGTATGAACTAACATGCATGGCATTCCCTTTTGAAAAAGAAATGTAATACGCTATCAATTTATATGTAATACAATGTAATATAAAGCAGATTATGATGATAATAAAAAATTAAAAAAATATGCATCAGCTAAGAGACTGATAACCAGAATGCAGAAGGAACTCAAGAAGCTGTTTGGAAAAGAGATGATCAACCCTATTAAAAGATGGGAGAAAGAGTTGAAAAAAAAACACTCACTAAAGATGTCATAGGAATAGCCAAAGACATATGAAAAAATGCTCCACATCCCTCATCGTAAGGGAAATGTAGATTAAAACAACAATGAGACATCATCTAATCCCAGTCAGAATGTCTAAGACTAAAAAAACAAAAAAATGATGAGTGTAGGCAGGGATGTGGTGAAAAGGGAACTGTCTTACACTGCTTGTGGGAAAACTGTGGCACATATACTCTATGAAATACTATTCAGCTATAAAAAACAAACAAACAAACAAACAAAAATGTTGCTTTTGGCAGAAGTGGAAGAATATGGAACATTTACTGCTGAGTGAAGCAAGCCTCGCTATGAGGGAGAGACATTGTATGTCCCCACTTAATATATTCTGAGTGTCTGCACTCTATGACTGAAACTGATGGGCTAAATGAAGTACAAACGCAAGAGATGGATGTGAATGCCAGATGTGGTGTGTGTGTAGGAGTGGGGCCTGCTAAAGAAATTTGGAGGAGGGATATGTAGACAGAGCATTGTCGGGATTGGGAGGTAATGTTGTTATCTGTTGAAGATATTTTGATCAACTGGACTGGGGAGAAATGTTCACATATTGAAATGCTCACTTTGTAAGCTAAATGATGCGACTGAGAGTATAAAAAATGTAAATAAGTAAATAAATTAAATTTAAAAATGAATAAAGGAAAAAGAAAAGAGAATAAAATAAACGGCATTCAAATAGGAAATGAAGAGGTAACATTTTCTGTATTTGCAGATTACATGATTATGTACATATAAGATTTAATGGTATCCACTAAAAAAATTCTTGGAAGTAATTATTGAATACAGTAAAACTTCAAGATACAAAATTGACATAGATAAATCTATGGAATTTCTATATATGAACAGCAGGCAGATTGAAAAAGAACTGAAATAAGTAATTCCATTTACCATAGCCGCAATAAGTATTGGATACCTAGGAGGAAATATAACCAAAGAAGTTAAAGACCTCCATAAGGAAAACTGTGAAAAGCTAAAAAAAGAAATAGAAAATGACACAGATAAGTGGGACTACATCTCATTTCCTGTACTGGAATAATTAATATAATCAAAATGGCAATTATACCCAAATTAATCTACACAGTTAACCCAATCCGAATTGAAGTGATGAGATATTCTTCACAGATATAGACAATCATACAATTTGTCAGGAATCATAAAAGACCTTGCATTTCCAATGCAATCCTGCACAAGAGTGAAGTGTGTGGCATCTTACTCCCTGATCCTAAAATATAATTCAAAGCTGTGGTAATCAAAACAGCATGGTATTGGCACAAAACAGAAAAAAGAAAGCAACCAGCAGGATAGGGACCCTGGAAATAAACTCTTAAACACACAGCCAACTGATATTTGACAAAGGGTACCTGTTAATTCAGTTGGACAAGATTTCCTCTTTAGCAAATGGTGCTTGAAAAACTGTATCCACCTGTACAAAGTTGAATCTAAATCTCTACCACTAACCTTTGCCAAAAATCAACTCAACGTAGATCAAAGGTATTAACCTAAGACCTCAATCTATAAAATTGCTGCTTGAAAACACTGGGGACACTCGGAAGACATTGGGGCAGGCAAAGATTTTGTAGATAAGGCCCCCAAAATACAGTCAATAATCCTAAATATAGACAAATGGGATTATAACAGATTAAGAAGTTTCTGCATGGCAAAAAAACACAGTAATGAATGTGAGTCAACAGCCTTCAGAATGGGAAAATGTTTTTGTAAACTATGTTTCAGATAAGGGACTGATAACCAGAATACATAGGGAACTGAAACATCTTCCCAAAACAAGATGATCAACCCAATAAAAAGATGGGATAATGAGTTGGGAAAAAAAAAAGAAAAACAAAACAGTGTGTAAGGAAGACATACGAATAGCCAACAGGCATATAAACAAACGCTCAACCTCCCTTATTGTAAGGGAGATACATGTCAAAACCACAATGAGATACCACTCAAACCCAGACAGAATGGCTAAGATTGAAAAAAAAGATAAGTTCTGGTGGGGTTGTGTGAAAGGGGAACACTTCTTCACTGCTGGTGGGAATATAAATTGATCCAGCCACTGTGAAGAACAATATGGAGATTCCTCAAAGATCTATAAATAGTACTATCATATGATCCAGCAATCACACTCCTTGGTATCTACCCAAGGGATAGAAGAATCCTTAGTTGGAAAATTGCTTGCACATCGATGTCTATTTTGGCATTATTCACTATTGCAATGACAGGGAACCAATCCAAATGCCAATGAATAGATGAATGGATTGAAAAAGTATGCCACATATACTCTATGAAATACCTTTCAACCATAAAAAACAGCAAGACTGGCTTGTGACAGAAAGTGGATGCATATGGAAGATTTACAGCTGATTTAAGTCTGTCAGGCCATGAAGTAGAGACATTATATGTCTCCACTTAATGAATATGTAGTGTCCACATTCTGTAGCCAAAACTGAATGGCTTGAAGATATAGAAACATAGAAAATGATTATAAATACCTGATACAGTGCGCACAGAGGGTGGGTGAACAAAGAGAGTCTGAGGAAGGACAATAAGGAGAAAACTAGTCTAGGCATCTATGGGACAAAGAAATGGGTTATTATCTGATGAAGATAATGTGTATAGTAGTCTTGACTGGAATGGTGAGAAATGCATACATGTTGAAATATTCACTTTGCAAACTAAGTGACCTACTGATTTAATGTATTAAAAAAAAGGAAATAAAAATATTTTTTAAAAATTAGAAAAGTTAGAAAATAATGAGACAGAGATTTTTCCCTACCTTTTCTACCACTTAATGTCTGTAAAGGGGGCAGGGTCTGATGGGGGCTTAATGGCAGCTATGCTGGGGCTAGGAAATGGAAGCACAGTTAGAGATGGAGATACCTGCAAGTATCCTGGCCTATATGGAGGAAGGAGAGACAAATTAGCAAGATAAAGGTGTAGGAAAAAACTTATTTTAAGTTAGAAAAGATAGAAAAGAAGCGAATACAGAGATAGTTTCCCTACCTTTCCAAGCAACTAGTCTGAAAGGGGTGGTTCCCTGGCTAGGGGCTTCACTGAAATGATGGTAGGCCCAGGAAAGATAAAAATTGAAAACAAAAACTATTTTCTATCTTTTTTTTCTGTTTGGGCTTTGTGTGTGTGTGTGTGTGTGTGTGTGTGTGTGTGTGTGTTAAGAGGGTTTTGCTTTAGGGAATGAGTGCTCACCAGAGAAAGAGAGACAAACACAGTGAGGAAAAGTGAGAAATCATCCCAAAAGGAGGGATGACTATGCCACAATCCGTTGTCCTACATTCTACTCCTGGGCTCTTGGGTATGCATTCCTATGCACCCAGTGTGATTTTTAACCCATGAGGTCTGAGACTCGAACCATGTTCACCCATGTGGGAGTCCAGTGATTTAACTGCTATGCCATTTGTTGCCTGCATATTAAAATTACAATGAGATATCATCGAATCCCAGTTAGAAGGGCTATTATCAAAGAGATAGGAAAACAAAACAATACCACCAGCTAACAGGGATGTGGAATAAAGAGAATTCTTTTACATTGTTTGTGTGAATGTAAATTCATATAATATAGAGTTTCCTTAAAACCTAAAACTTGAACGGATATATGATCTGACCATCACACTAGTTGGCACACATTTAAAGGTTGGAAAATCAGTATGTCATAAAGGTATGTACACCCTATTTTTTATTGCAGTATTATTCATAATTGGAAGACATGGGTAAAAAAAAGTCATACACACACAAACTGAAGTACTACTGAAATAATTTAGTTATGTCATTTGAGGTAAAATAGGCAAGACTGGAATATATTAAGTACAATAAGCCAAACACAAAAAGAGAAATAGCACATGTTCTCACTCATATGTAGAAACTGACAAGTCTGACTTCATAGAAGTAGAGAGGTCAAGAATAACTATTAGAGGTTGGGAAGTATGGGGAATGAGGGAGTCAGAGAGATGCTCGATAACAAAATAAATAAATGAAAAAATAAAAGAAAGAGGGGACATTACTACAGATCCCATAGTCTTTAAAAGGATGAGAAAAAAATATTATGAACACATCTATGCCCACAATTTTGATATGCAGGTGAAATGCACCAACTTCTTAAACAAGATAACTTGCTGAAACTTACACATGAAGAAATGCACACTCTAGAAATAAATCAAAGCCAAAATCAATTACCTTCCAAATAGAAAGCACGAGACACGGATTGGTTCTCTGGTAAAACCTACCAAAAATTTAGGGAAGAAATTATTCTCATTAAATACAATTCTTCTAGAACATAGAAGTAGAAGGAATACTTCCTCAACTGTTCCATGAGGCCAGCATTACTTTAATATCAAAACAAAACTAAGATATAAAAAAGACTGATATATCACATGAGGATAGATGCAAAACGTCTCAACCAAATATCAGCCAATTAAATCTAACAATGAACAAAATTATTCTACATTCTTACCAAGTGAGATTTATTCCACTATGAAGGGTAATTCAAGGGAACCAGCAGTTAGCATAATGGCTATGTTGCTGGACTCCCACGTAGTCGACCGCGGTTCGTGTCCCGGACCCGGTGGCTTAAAACTCACGCCAGGCACGTGTGTGTGCGTACCCAAGATCCCGAGAGGAGAATGGAGGAGAAGGGATTGCGGCATGACCATCCCCCCTGGGGGGTGATTTCTCGCTTTCTGTCTCTATGTCTCTCTCTGTCTGTCTGGCGAGCGCACGCGCCCTACAGTGAAAATCTCTCTCAAAAAAAAAAAGGGTAATTCAACATTCAAAAAATAAAAGTCAGACCCCACTCCCATTTTTCACCCCCCTGGGCCAGGAACTGTGAGGGAAGACTTTCCCCTGAAGCCCCAGACCCAGGACCCCCAAGCCAGAAAACCCTCTGTCAGCCAGGAAGGCCATTAGACCTACAGGCACCCCACTCCCATTTTTCACCCCCTGGGCCTGGAACAGCGAGGGAGGACTGCCCCCTGAAGCCCCAGACCCAGAACCCCCAAGCCAGAAAACGCTCTGTCAGTCAGGTACACTTTTGTTTTCTCCTACTCCTCTTCTTTCATTTGTAAATTCCTCTCTTCTCACTATCTCATAGGAAGGCCATTAGACCTACAAACATCCCACTCCCATTTTTTGCCCCCTTTCTTTCTTTCTTCCTTCCTTTTTTTTTTTTATTTTCCTCACACTTCTCTGGTCCTTATTCCCTTTGTCTCCACCATCCCTGGAAGTTTGCATAGGTCTAGAATTAGAGTTTTGAAAAATTCTAGTATTTTAAGACTCTCTGAGATCATACTTTTCTTTGTACAGCTGAAGGGAATACTTTTCCTTTGATCCCATTGCCAAAAACAATAGAAGAGAGATTTTGGCAGTCTTCATTGGCAGCCAGAAGGAAACACTCTTGCTCCTATTGGAGGAAACGTTCTCTTAAAAGGTATTTCAAAGGGAACACATCTCCCAATGGTTAGAAGTAGAAGAAGAACCTCTGGTATGAATAAAGTAGGAAATATGTCTCCATCAAAAGAACACAGTAACTCCCTTCCTTTTCTTGAAAAAACAGAGGACGTTACCAAAATGTCTGAGATAGAATTTAGAACATTCATGTTGAACAAATGCTATGAGTTGGAACAGAAAAGAGATAATGAACTACAGGAGATGAGAAAGTCCTTCCATGATATGAAGGAAGAAATGGACACGCTAAGAAAGAATAAGATGGAACTACTAGAGGTGAAGTCTGTAATACAAGAAATCAAAAACTCTCTCAAAAGTCGACTAGACCATGCTGAAGATCGAATCTCTGATGTAGAAGATAAAACTTCAGACCTAGAGAAAACCACTGAAAAGATAGAGAAAATTAAAAAAAATGAGGATAACATACAAGAAATACTGGATTCCATTAGACGTCTTAACATCCGAATAATTGGTATCCCAGAAGATGAAGAAACAAATAAGGGCATGGAAAACCTATTCCATGAAATCTTGGAAGAAAATTTCCCAAGTATAGAGAGGCACTCAAGCATTCAGACCCAGGAAATACAAGGAAGTCTGGCTAAGATCACAGATAGATAAGATACTAAAACTGGCAAGAGAGAAACGACAAGTGACATATAAAGGTCACCCCATCAGGCTAATACCAGACTTCTCAGCGGAAACAATGCAAGCAAGGGAAGAATGGGAAGATGTATTGAAAGTGTTAAGAGAGAAACAATTTCAACCAAGATTATTGTATCCTGCTGGATTATCCTTCATATGGGAAAAAAAGATTAAAATCTTCTCAGACAAACAAGACCTGAAAGAATTTGCCAGCACCAGGCCAGCTCTCCAAGAAACCCTGCAGAAAGTACTGTTCCAGAAAAACTAAAGAAGTAACAGCCAGAAACAAAGGAGTAAAAGGCAACTGAGACAATGGCCAACTTAAATGTTGGGACAGATCCAGTAACATCAATAATAACATTGAATGTCAATGGATTAAATTCGCCAATCAAGAGACACAGACTAACTGAGTGGATTAAAAAACAAAAACCCTCTATCAGTTGCCTACAGGAAACCCACTTTATGGATAAAGATATACATAGACTGAAAGTGAAGGGTTGGAAAAAGATTTTCCATGGAAATGGGAACAAAAAAGAGCTGGAGTCACAATACTAATCTCTGACAAAATAGGCTTTAAAACAAAAACTGTTCAAAGAGACAAAGAAGGACACTATATTGTAGTAAAAGGGTCAATTGATCAAAAAGATATAACGCTTATTAATATCTATGCACCTAACACAGGAGCACCCAAATATGTGAAGGAAAGACTGCTAGA
This sequence comes from Tupaia belangeri chinensis, assembly GCF_000334495.1. Lineage (NCBI taxonomy): Eukaryota > Metazoa > Chordata > Mammalia > Scandentia > Tupaiidae > Tupaia > Tupaia belangeri. Next base: position 90,109 of record NW_006200554.1, read on the forward strand.
TCTAAAAAGGGAGATAGACTGCAACACACTCATTGTTGGAGACCTCAACACTGCACTATCCCCTCTGAATAGATCATCTAGACAAAAAATAGGTAAAGAGATAAAGGATCTAAATGATATCACAAATCAAATGGACTTAACAGATATCTATAGAACTTTCTATCCCAGAACCTCAAGATACACTTTTTTCTCGCCGCCACATGGAACATTTTCGAAGATTGACCACATCATAGGGCACAAAGCAAGCCTCTACAGATTCAAAGGCATAGAAACTATACCCAGCATTTTCTCTGACCATGATGGAATTAAACTTGAGTTTAATTTCAAGAGAAATCCTCAAAAATACTCAAATACATGGAAAATTAATAACCTACTCCTGAATGACTCCACCACTACTGAAGAAATAAAGACTGAAATCAAAAGGTTCATGGAAACCAATGACAATGAAGACACAAGTTTCCATAATCTTTGGGACACTGCTAAAGTAGTCATAAGAGGGAAGCTCATAGCAATTAGTGCACATAAGAGGAGGATGGAAAGAAGGCAAATGGATCACTTAACATCATGCCTCCCAGAATTAGAAAAGCAACAGTAAAATGATCCAAAAAAACTCCAGGAGAAAGGAAATAATAAATACTCAAGCAGAAATAAATGAAATAGAAAATAAACAAACTATACAGAAGATAAATGGAAGTAAAAGCTGGTTCTTTGAAAAGATAAACAAAATTGATATGCCCCTAGCTAGACTTACTAAGAAGAAGAGAGAAAAGAACCAGGTGAATCAAATCTGCAATGAAGCAGGAAATATAACAACAGACAAATGAGAAATACAGAACATCATTAGACGATACTATGAACAACTGTATGCCAAGAAACAAGACAATCTGGATGAGATGGACAAATTCCTGGACACGTATAACTTACCTAGATTGAGCCAGGAGGATATAGAAAGCCTGAATAGGTCCATAACAAGCCAGGAGATCAAATCAGTTATAAATAACCTCCCAACAAAGAAAAGCCCTGGTCCTGATGATTCACCTCTGAATTCCACAAAACTTTCAAAGAAGATTTAATCCCCATTCTGCTCAAGTTATTTCTCAAGATCCTGATGGGTGAATCTCTCCCTAATTCATTCTATGAAGCCTCTATCACCCTTATCCTTAAAACAGATAAGGACAGGACAAGGAAGGAAAACTATAGACCAATATCCCTGATGAATA
>NW_006200554.1:92058-93507 GCF_000334495.1 Tupaia belangeri chinensis
ATGAAGCCTCTATCACCCTTATCCTTAAAACAGATAAGGACAGGACAAGGAAGGAAAACTATAGACCAATATCCCTGATGAATATAGACACAAAGATTCTCAACAAGATATTAGCCAATCGTATACAACAGCTTATAAAAAAGATTATACATGATGATCAGGTACACTTTATCCCAGGAATGCAAGGTTGGTTCAACATATGCAAAACCATAAATGTAATACACCATATTAATAGGAAGAAACACAAAAACCATATGGTCATATCGATTGATGCAGAAAAAGCATTTGATAAGATACAACATCCCTTCATGATAAAGACTCTCAGCAAAATCGGCATAGAAGGGTCATTTCTCAACACAATAAAAGCTATCTATGAAAAACCCATAGCAAACATCATCCTCAATGGAGAAAAGCTGAAAGCTTTTCCACTAAAAACAAGTACAAGACAAGGATGTCCACTTTCTCCACTCCTCTTCAATATAGTACAGGAAGTTCTGGCCATTGCAATCAGAAAAGAGGAAAAAATAACAGGCATTCAAATAGAAAAAGAAGAAGTGAAACTCTGTCTATTTGCAGATGACATGATTGTATACATGGAAGACCCAATAGTTTCCATAAAAAAATTTCTGGAAGTAATACATGAATACAGTAAAGTTTCAGGATACAAAATTATTATCCAGAAATCTATAGCATTTCTGTATATGAACAACAAGCAGACTGAGATAGAACTGAGAAAAGTTGTTCCATTTAGAATAGCCACAAAAAAGTGTAAGATACTTAGGGATAAATCTAACCAAATAAGTTAAAGACCTTCAGAAGGAAAACTAAGAGCAGATAAAAAAAGAAATTGAAAATGACACAAAAAAGTGGAAGGACATCCCATGTTCCTGGATTGGAAGAATTAATATAATCAAAATGGCAATTCTACCCAAATGAATCTACCTATTTAATGCAATGCCAATCAAGGTACCAGAAACATTCTTCACAGATCTAGGAAAGACAATCATAAAGTTTGTCTGGAATCATAAGAGACCCCGTATTGCCAAAACAATTATGAACAAGAAGAGTGGAGTGGGCGGCATCTCACTCCCCAACCCAAAAATATACTACATAGCTGTGGTAATCAAAACAGCATGGTACTGGCACAGAAACAGACAGGTGGACCAATGGAACAGAATAGAGTCCCCAGAAATGAATGCTCAAACTCACAGCCAACTGATATTTGACAAGGGGTACAAGTCAATCCAATGGGAAAAAGAAAACCTCTTCAGCAAATGGTGCTGGCAAAACTGGATCTCCACTTGCAGAAAGATGAATCTGAACCCCTACCTTTCACCTCTGACAAAAATAAAGTCAAGGTGGATCAAAGATCTAAATCTAAGACTTCAAACTATAAAACAGCTCTTGGAAAACACTGGGGAAACTCTGGGAGACATTGGGGTAGGGAAA
>NW_006200554.1:93827-96113 GCF_000334495.1 Tupaia belangeri chinensis
ATTTGGAGATTCCTCAAAAATCTACAAATAGAACTACCATATGATCCAGCAATCCCACTCCTTTGTATCTACCCAAAGGACAGCAGAATACTTTATCGGAAAAGTGCTTGTACATCGATGTTTATTGCGGCACTTTTCACGATTGCTAAGTCATGGAAGCAACCCAAATGTCCACAAACTGATGAATGGTTAGAAAAACTGTGGCACATATATTCAATGCAATACTATTCATCCATAAAAAAAAACAATATCCTGGCTTTTGACAGGAAGTGGATGAATATGGAAGACTTACTGCTGAGTGAAGCAAGCCATGCTATGAAAGAGAGGCATTGTTATGTCCCCACTTAATATATACCGTGTGTCTGCACTCTATGACTGAAACTAATTGCCTAAAGGATATAGAAATGCAGTATATAGATGTAAATACCAGATATAGTGTGTGTGAAAGACGGTCTGAGGAAGGACATTTGGGGGAGGGACAGGGAGGAAAAGCATTAATGGCACAGAGAGGTGTGGTATTATCTTTTGAAGATCTTTGTGGTTTTATCGACGGTGCTGGGGAGAGGTGTTCACCTGTTGAAATATCCATTTTGTAAGACAAATAATAATGTGATTGAACGTATGGAAGAAAATGAAATGAAAATAAATAAATTAATTAATTAAAAAAGCAAAAAAACACACAAAAAACAAAAAACAAAAGTCAAATAATCTATCACCTAAACAGACTAAAGAAGAAAAATCACATGATGATATTAAGTATATACAGGAAAAAATTCTGAAAAACATCACCACTATTTCATGATAAATGATAAGAAAATTTATGACAATAATAATATTTTTAATTTTTTAAAAGATTCCAGAAAAATTGTATGATTGTCTTTTATAGTTCTGTGAAGAATGTCTCTGGCTCTTTGATTGGGATTGCATTAAATATGTAGATTAATTTGGGTAGAATTGCCATTTTGATTATACTAATTCTTCCAATCCAGGAACATGGGACGTCCATTCACTTTTCAGTGTTATTATTATTATTATTATTATTTTAGATTCTCATAGTTTACCTTGTGGAGATCTTAAATGTCTTTGGTTAGATTTATTCCTAGGTATGTTATACTTTTTGTGGCTATGGTAAATGGAATTATATTTTTCAGTTCTAAATCAGTCTGCCTGCTGTTTATGTATAGAAATGCTATAGATTTCTGAATGTTGATTTTTGTATCCTGCAACTTTATTGTATTCATGCATTATTTCCAGGATTTTTTTCATGGATGCCATTGGTCTTCTATGCATAATTACGTACTCTGCAAATAGAGATAGTTTCACCTGCACAATTAGAGTCAACTGGGTGGCATCTCATTTCCTAAACCAAAAAATATACTACAAAGCTGTGGTGATCAAAACAACATGGTATTGGCACAGAAACATACAGGTGGACCAATGGAATAGAATAAAGTCCCCAGAAATAAACTCCCAAACATAAAGCCAACTGACTTTTGACAAAGGGTACTGGTCAGTACAGTGGGAAAAGGAAAACGTCTTGAGCAAATGGTGCTGGAAAAACTGGATATCCACCTGCAGAAAGATGAATCTGAACTTCTACCACTCACTGTTGACAAAAATCAACTCAAAGTGGATCAAAGATCTCAAACTAATATCTCAAACCATAAATCTACTGCTGGAAAACCCTGGGGGAAACTCTGGGAGACACTGAGGTAGACAAAGTCATCTTAAATAAGACCCCCAAAGCACAGTCAATAATACCAAAATGAGGCAAGTGGGATTATATCAGATTAAGAACTTTTTGCATGACAAAAGGCACATTAATTAGTGTGAACTGACAGCCATAAGAATTGGAAAATATCTTTGTAAACTATGTGTCAGATAAGGGACAGATAACCAGATTGCACAAGCAACTCAAGCAGCTCTCCGGAAAAAGAAAATTAACCCTATTAGAAGTTGGTAGAATGAGTTGAAAAAACCACTGTTTAAGAAAGACCTAGGGGGACCAGCAGTTAGTGTAATGGCTATGTCGCTGGACTCTCATGTAGTCGACCATGGTTCAAATCCCAGACCCGGTGGCTTAAACTCATGCTGGGTGCCTGTGCATGAATGCCCAAGATCCCAAGACAAGAATAGAGGAGAAGGGATTGTGGCGTGACCTTGTCCCCTGGAGGGAGATTTCTCACTTTCTATCTATCTATCTGTCTCTCTTTGTCTTTCTGGCGAGTGCACGCACCCAACAGAAAAAAACTCTCAAAAAAAAAAAAAAAAGGAAGAAAAAAGAAT
>NW_006200554.1:96214-146608 GCF_000334495.1 Tupaia belangeri chinensis
AAAAAAAAAGAGTACTGGCAAGGGTGTGGTGAAACGGGAACTCTCTTACACTGATGTGAATGTAAATTGGTCCAGCCACTGTGGAGAACAATATAGAGCCACCATATGATCCAGCATTCCCACTCCTTGGTATCTACACAAAGGACAGAAGGATTCTTAATCAGAAAAGTGCTTGCACGTTGATATTTATTGTGACATTATTCAAAATTGCTAAACATGTAAACAACCCAAATGCCCACAAACAGATAAATGGATTGAAAAAGTGTGGCTCATATACTATGGAATACTAATCAGTCATAAAAGCAATGAGATCACTTTTGACAAAAAGTGGATGAATATGGATGTTTTACTGCTCAGCAAAGTAAGCCAGGCTATGAAGGAGAGATATTGTATGTCTTCACTTAATACATACCAAGTGTCCATACTCTATGGACAAAATTGAAAGACTAAAGGATACAGAAACATAGTAGATGGTTATAAATACCAGATATAGATGCGAAGAAAGTGGGTGAAGGTGTAGAGTGTGAGGAAGAACATTAAGGATAAAAATAGAGGCAAGTCATTTATGGGACAAAGAAATGGGTTATTATCTATTGAAGATAACTTTATAGTATTGTTAAATGAACTGGTGAGAAATGTTTATATGTTGGAATATTCATTTTGCAACCTAAGTAACATGTAATTGAATGTATAAAATAAATTGAAATGAAAAAATTAAAGAAAAAAACAAGGACTAATAAAGAAAAACCCAACATAAAATTATTTTTTTCAAATGAAAATTCACAGCAAACTAAGAATACAGGGAAACTTCTTCAATTTGATAAAATACATCTGTGATGAAACTGATAACTAACATCAAACTTAAAGGTAAGACACGCAAGATTTTCCACCTAAAATCCAGGCGAGGATATTCCATCTTGCCATTGCTTTTTAAAAATTTCTATTTATTTAAATATTATAATTTTTAAAATATACATTCAATCACATAATTTAGCTTAGAAAGTGAACATTTCAATATGTGAACATTTCTCCCCAGTTCAGTTGATCAAAATATCTTCAACCAATAACACCACACCTCCCAATCCCGTCAATGCTCTGTCTTTGTATCCCTCCTCCAAATGTCCTTCCTTAAGGCCCCACTCCTCCACACATAGCACATCTGGCATTCACACCCATCTCTTGTGTTTGTACAACCTTTAGTCAATCAGTTTCAATCATAGAGTGCAGACAATCAGTATATATTAAGTGGGGACATACAATGTCTCTCCTGCATAGCCTAGCTTGCTTCACTCAGCAGTAAATCTTCCATATTCTTCCACTTTCTGTCAGAAGCCAGGATTTTGTTGGTTTTTATGGCTGAATAGTATTCCATAGAGTATATATTCCATAGTTTTTCAATCCATTCACCCATACAGGGGCATTTGGTTTGGTTCCATGTCTTAGCAATAGAGAGTAGTGCTGCAATAAACATCAATGTGCAAGCACTTGTCCAATGAAGAATTCATCTGTCCTTTGGGTAGATACCAAGGAGTGGGATTGCAAGCCACTGTTTGGAAGAAAAATGATCAACCCTATTAAAAGATGGGAAAAGGAGTTGGGAAAAAGAAAAAAACTCTCTAAAGATGATATATGAATCGCCATTGCTTTTTAACATTGTGTTATAGTCCTATATGAGGCAATAGGACTCTAAAAGGGAATAAAATCAAGTCGATTAAGAAAGGTAAAATAATAAAACTGTCTCTGATTGCCAATGACATAATCATCTATGCAGATCTGAAAGGATGACAAAAAATAAATCCTTGAAACAAACAAGTGATTATTACAAGGTTGAAAGTTCGTGATTAATGTATAAAAATCAATCACTTTTGCTGTTTACCAGTATTGAACAAGTGAAATTTGAAATGATAAACATTACCATTTATATTAGCTCATCCTCAAAATAAAATAGCTATAAATCTAATAAAATATTTGTAAGATTCATAGGAAAATAGTCTAAATATTCTCATGAGCAATATAAAAAAATAGCTAAGTAGAGAGCCAGCCATGTTCATGGAGAGGAAGTTTTAATATTACCAAAATGAGAGTTCATCTCATATTTGTAGATTTAACACAATCTTAATGAAAATGCTAGCAACTGGTTTTGTGAGTAGCAATACTGATTCTAAAGATTATCTAGAAATGCAGAAAAAAATAGACAAATCGATTTTGAAGGACAAGAGAAAGGTTTAGGATTGACACTACTTATTGTCATGATGTAAGTATTGGGTCATCAGAATAATCATGATGCTCTTTTGCATAGAAAAATACATCATGATTCTCCAGATGGCCCAATAGATCTCATCCATGAATATATACACATGGCATGTAAGCATATAAATAAATGTTCCACATCATAAGTTATTAAGGGACTGCAAATTAAAACAAGACAGAGACATAACTACATACCTACTAGAATTGCAAAAATCCAAAACACTGTCAATACTAAATGCTGGTGAGAATGTGTAGCTACAGCAACTTTCATTCACTGCTGTAGGATGTAAAATGGTATAGACATTTTGGAAGACAGACAGTTTCAACTGGACTAGGGAGAAATGTTCACCTGTTGAAATATTCATTTTTGTGAGCTAAATAATGTGATTGAATGTATAAAAGAAAATGAAATTTAAAAATGTGAAAAAAATAAATCCACTGTCATTACACAATAAGACAATCATACTTTTGGTATTTACCCAAATGAATTGAAAACTTATGTTCATACAAAAACCTACACATGGATATTTGCAGCATTTGTATTCATAATCTCCAAAATTTGGATGCAACTAAGATGTCCTGAATAAAGTAAATGGATAAATAAGCTGTGGCACATACAGACAATGGAAAATTATTTAGTGCTAAAAATAAATGAACTATCAAGCCTTGAAAAGATGGGGAAAATTTAAATGCCTGTTAAGTTTAAGAATTTAGTCTGAAGATAAGGAGAGGGCGTAATGGTAATGTCACTGTACTCTCGTATGGTCAACTATGGTTCAACAGGCCTGGCAGCTTAAAACTCACGCTGGACATGTGTGCATGTGTGCCTAAAATGCTGAGAGGAGAATGAAGAAAAAAATTGCAGCATGGCCATCCCCCCAGGGGATAATTTATCACTTTTTATCTCAGTTTGTCTCTCTGGTGAGTGCACATATTTTATACCAAATAATCTCTCTAAAAACAAGAAGACTGTAAAGACTGTATAGACTGTAAAGCCTACATCACATTAATCCAAATATTTTACATTCTTAAGATTGTAAAACTATGGAGAAAGTAAAAAAGATTGGTTGTGGGGCTGGCAGGTAGTGTGGTGGTTAAAGGTGTTGTTCTCCCACATGGCCAAGAGCAATCTGAATCCTGGACCCAGCAGCTTGCTTTCTAATTTTTCCTCACTCTCTGGTCAAATAAAGAAAATAATGATAGTAATAAACAATGTTAACTGAAACAATTATTTTCAAAATATTGGTTGTTTTCTAGAATTAAGGAAAGGTAAATAGGGAACAGAGGATTTGGGAGGCTATGAAAACATTCTGTATGAAATTCCCATACTGGATACAAGTTGTAATGCTTGTCTAAACTTGCAGAATGCACATCAGAGGCAAAATCAGGGCTTATATTTGAGCTCTCTGATTTCTATCCTTCCTTCCATCTCTCAGAAAGAAAATAATTAATCTCTGGAGCTGAAGTTCTTCAAACAGACATGAGGCAAAAGGGGATGATAGCCTCACTGTTGACGCAATTAACCATCCTGGTTATCAGATATAGATAGTGTTTCATTCTTGCAAAACTATTGCAAACATAGCTGCCAGTCCCATGTGCTCTAAGTGGTTCCATACGCCAATCCTGCAGCCTCGGTTTTCTGAGTCCTCTTCTGGGACTGTGCAGATGAGGGTGGGAAAACATTTTACCCCAGAGGACCCCAAACACTCTCAATGTGGCCCGATTACTTTCTTATTTCATAAAGTGAAGGCCTGGAGCTTACAGTGTATGAAATTAGACAAAGAGCTGGAGCTCATTAAAGTTTTCCTTTGCCCATGACCCTGTCAATCTTTCTTTTGTTATCCAAACAGACTCTCCTTTGGATCTCTGTCAACAAAAACTGGCATCCCTACAAGCCAAACAAAACTCACCTCAGAAAGAAAAACAAAATTATTGAACAGATACAAAATCTGAGCCTTATTTTTTTCTGAACTAAGGTATCCAATCAGAAAAACACTTGCACATCCATGATTTTTAATAATATATTTCATTTTCTTTTCATTTCTTTTATACATTTTCCAACAGGGATATATTTCACACTAGTCCAGAATCTATATCTTTTTGAAATTGAAATTCTTTATGTAAAAAACAATTTATACATACAGGAACAAAATATAGCAATATACTTGACACACTAAAACAGTGATTCTGAAACATTCAGGAGCATCAGAATCATTTTTGGATGGCTGGGTCATGCTTCCATTTTCTGAACCATTTGTTCTAGAGTGGGACCAAATAATTGGCACTTCTAATTACTCCCTCACTACTGTTGCTTCTGGTCCAGGAACATTTTGAAAATCACTTTGTTAAGACATGAAAAATATCATTCTAATCTTGTAAGAGCGAATGATGTGCATTAATTTGAATCAAGGGACCAGCGTGTGGCTTGGTGGTTAAAGGTGCTGGACTCCCACATGGCTGACAGTGGTTCAAGCGTCATTACTCACACTAAGACATCCCTCTCAAAAGTACATGAAACAGTTCATTTTTTGTTAAACTACTTGTCCTCTTCCACATACATAACCTTCCCAGGTCTTGTAGTGATAAAAGCAATATATCATTATTTCATTCTCTGCCACCTTCCTCCACTGAGCAATAAACATGTCAACTGGAAATATTATAAAAAAGTCATCTGGCTGAAGCATTAAGCCTACAGTTGCACATTATATGAATTTCTAGAGTACAAACTAAATGTTAGAAGAGATGTGTGTCCTCGACACTTCTCAACTTCTCATTTTATATTTAGTCAGTCACCCATAGATCAGGAATAGCACAAGCCTTTATTCCCTGGTCAAAACAGATTATGCTCATTTAGCTTAGAAGACAGCAGCACACTAATTAAAACAACCATGGTATATGTTAAGAGTTAGATTTTACACACTCCCTCCAAAAACTATGTGACTTTCTAACCTTCTGGACTTCTAAATGTCATCTTGTTTGGAAATAGGGTCATTACACATGTGATTAAATTAGATGAGGTTGTAGTGTAGTAAGGTGGTCTCCTTAATCCATTTTGACAGGTGTCCTTAAAGAAACCAACCATGTGAAGACAGACATACACAGAGAAAAATGCCATTTGACAGCAGAGACAGAGATTAAAATCATGTAGTTGTAAGGTGAGGAACACCGAAGATTGCAGGAACCACTGAAAGGTAGAAAAAGGAAAGGGAGGATTCTCTCAGGTCTCAGAGGAAGCACAGTAATGACAACACATTACTTCAGACTTTAAGACTCCCAAATTGTGTGAATAAATTAAAGTTGTTTTAAGTCATACAGTTTATGACAATTTGTTATAGAAGCCCTGGAAATTACAGTATTTGAGAAGTTTAAAGAGGATTTCCAAGTGGTGATGATGCTGTATTAAAAAGTACCATGAAATTCTTAGCTTAAAACAATGCATGATTATCATTTCATGGTTTCTATGGGCAGGATTCTGAGCATGGCTTAGCTGTACCTTCTGCTTCAAAGTTTCACACAGGCTACAAATTGTCAACTGGTGCTGGTGTCTCATATAAATGTTCAGCTGGAGAGAGTCCATTATAAACTGATGGTCAAGCCTAGTTCAAGTAGCATTTAGGGTACAGGTGACAGAGGAGGCCCTTAGATAAAGCTCTTGAGACCAGGAACACAAGCTCACCTAGATTAAGGTACCAAAGGAAGAGTAGCTTTTCTGGGTCTAACAAGTAAAAGTCTTCATAGATAAGAGTATATTTAATGTGGTTAAACTATCACCTACATCAAGACTACGTATTTGGTTATCTTTTAGAAGCACAAGTAATATTGAAATGTGATGTTTTTTACTAAGTAAGGATAGGAAAGATGAAAGAACTTGAGCTTTCTTGTCAGTTAATTTTATGACATTTTAGAAAAATGTACTGTGTGATCTTGTCCTCTCAATGGCTAGAATTGTAGGTAAAAGCAGAAACAACAGCAAAATAGCTTCTATTTAGCATAAACTTATGTGTCCATCATTGTGCTATGTACTTGTATTTACACAATTGATCAATTGATTTTCCAGAAGTCAAATCATAGCTATATATATATATATATATGGCATTTGAAGTATGTATTGAACATCTACTCTATGCCAAGTTCTGTGCTTGGCACTGGAGAAATGATAGATCATAAGACAAAGTTTTGGGTTGAGTATTAAAGGGAATGAATAGCAAATTCCTTGTCCTCAGAGCTACGAATAGAAACACAGGTATCAACTATAAGCAAAAACTGCTACTTTATGACTAATGGCTAGGAACCATCATTTGATCCTGAGTCTGAAGTTTCTGTGGACATGCACTGGAGTCCTCAGCAAGTTCAGGTACCCTGAAGTCAGTAGAACAAAGTTTTCACTCTAAAATAAAAATAATGTACACAAGAATTTTACAGCTTCCTGTGACATAGCTTCCAAGAAAATACAATAGAAAAGCATCTTTGAACCTGTAAGATCTTAGGGAGTTTTGTTTCTATGAGTTACTTTTTAAGAAACTTCTAGTAGGCAGTTGAAATGTCAGTGAGAAAAAAATTCCATAAAAAATACCACCAGAGAGAACTGATTTCACTACAGGATAGAATTAAGACCAATATGCTTTGGTTACAGGCATGAAAGAAATTATATAAGTAATGAAAATCATCAGATAGACTGGGAAGTGTGTATCCACAGTAGGTTAATCAAAAGAGATATTTTAATTATATGGCATTTACTATTTTTTGAATTTCATGCCATGTAATTGATTATATATTTTAAAAATGTATTTCAGACCAGCAGTTGACATAATGGCTATGTTGCTGGACTCCCATGTATTCATCCACTGTTCAGGTCCTGGTTCCGGTGACTTAAACTCATGCTAGGCACCTGTGCATGCATGCCCAAGATCCCGAGAGGACAGTGGGGAGAAGGGATTGAGGTGTAGCCAGCCCCCCAGGGGGGTGATTTTTTGCTTTCTATCTCTCTGTCTCTCTGGTGAATTCATGGGCCCTATAGCAAAAACCTCTCTCAAAAAAAAAAGTATTTAAAAAAAATGGAAAAGATGGGCCAACATTCAAGATTTTACAGTTCTGTCAACTATGAGCCAAAAGATGAAAAGAGGTTTTGTTTGATCTCAACCACAACTAGTGAGAGTGGAGAGAAGCTGTTCTCCAACCCAGTCAGAACAGGGAAAATCAGAGCTGGCCCCATGGCCTAGTGGTTAATCCCACATGACTAATGTGTCATTAAAATCCTGACTCGGGTGGTTTGAAAAACACTCTGGGCCCTTGTGCATGAGTGCACAGCTACCAGAAACTTGGAGTGCCCTTGCCATAGTCACCAGAAGGAAGAATTCTGTACATGGACAACAGTCTACTTTATCAAATAACCTCAGGGAGCATGAATTTTAGATCATTTGAGAAAAAAAAATCCCTTTCTACTATTGCCAGGAGGAACCTTGATCAGCAAAAATGCCAGACTGTACTACTCAGATGCCACTGAAAGAAAGACTTGTAGATAGAATTACAGGATACAGTAATCGGTGACCTCCAGAAAGAAAATCTCTCACCACACTGTCATAAAAACATTCCCAGATCCCAGGGAACAATCCTCCTGGAAGCTAATGCCAGACTGCAAAACCCACAAGCTCCGGAGAGCGAGATGCCCAGGCATAGCCAAAACCACACTACCTAGAAGGCACTGGGATGGATGAATTCTGGGGAGCAATTCAAAACCAACACAGAGAACCTTAAAAAACATACACACCACGAGAAAGCTAGAAGACACTCATCACAGCTGCCAGGAAGGAGAAATTTGACCAGAAACGCTGGACTGCACCAATGGGAAGCCTCTGAGAAGAAGGATCCTGTGCGAACAAAAATATAGACCTCTCAGAGAGGCTAGCATGATGGTTTCTGGGAAGAAACAGTAAATGTCACTGCCATGATGCTTCTAAAAGCAAGACTTCTGGCTGAAAGCACAGACAATACTTCCCAGATGCTTCCAGAAGAAAAAATTCTGAACAGAATGCCAGAATACATATCCTAAAGTCCCTTGTAGAAATAATACAGCACTGGGACCAGCAGTTAGTGTAATGGCTATGTCGCTGGACTCCTATGTAGCCATTCACAGTTCGAGCCCCGGACCTGGTGGCTTAAACTCACGCCGGGCACATGTGCGTGTGTGCATGCCCAAGATCCCAAGAGGAGAATGGAGGAGAAGGGATTGCGGCATGGCTATCTCCCCGGGGGGGTGATTTCTCGCTTTCTGTCTCTCTGTCTCTCTCTGTCTGTCTGGTGAGCGCACGCACCCTATCGCAAAAACCTCTCCAAAAACTAAAAAAGAAAAAGAAATAATATGGCAATGTGGTGGGGGAGTCTTCCAGGACAAAGGAAGCTAAGGGGACATGTTTAGAATTTAAGTATGCATGTGCAGCCTATGGTAACCTCATAGCCTTATCCCCATAGCTACGTAGCAACTCTTAGTGACCTTGTTGCTCTGATAGCAACCTAGCAACCCTGTAATTTTATGTATGCTTGTGAATCTAATAGCCCATTAGCCCATTACATACATGCGTAATTTTATAGCAGTCTTTCACCCAATCAAAAGTATGGAAAAGTATGTCTAACCATATATGAAAGAAAGAAACTAAAACAAGCAAAAGGAAAAGCCCCATGAAATTCAGCCTCAGTCTTTTGATCTTAATCTGCTAAACTGGTGCTAGCACAGGAGTAAATTGCTGTTTTCCTGCAAAAGCCTTGATGTCCTTTCTCTCTGTGTCTCACTGAGTATCCTGCATCATTTCTGGAGCATTGGTCGGGAAAGTTCAGAGATGGTGTGTTTTTACCTCCATTGTCAGCAGGGTGCAGTCACCAGAAAGGAGAGATGACCTCACATGGCACCAACAAACCAGTTGTTCCATAAGGGAGAAGCCTTCCAGGCGATCGAGGGTGTGGCTTCTGGAAACACAATGGAACCCAGTGAGGCTCAGAAATTAGTTCAGGTAGCACTGCCTACAGGATTGGTAAGAGCCCAAGTTCATTTGGGACTGAACCTGCCCCCAACATGGCATATGGAGGAAACTGATTGCTTCCCCAGGGTTGGCCTTGGTATTTACATAATGGAAAGGGAGAAATCTGCTAAACTCTTAAGGCCCTGAGCAATGGGCCAAAGACATTGTGAAACTATAGAGGAAACTTTACTTCTCGCCTCTTCCCTTTTTGGTGTAAATGTCATTGAGGGAGAGCTTACTCTCTTAGAGTGAAAAAAAAAAATAGCAATTTAGGCACAAGTATTCCGGCGATCATGGTATTCAGAAAGTTCCCAGAAGATGCCAAGCATCCTCATTCTGGTTGGCTGACCCTCTGAGATGCAACAGACAAAGATCTAGTTAGCAGAATGTTCAAGGATGGGAGGACCCAGGCTACCCTTCCCACTAATTACTGCCACCAGCACACCCAAAGCCAGCAGAGGCTATAGCCCCAGTCAGACCCCTAAGACCACTTCTCTCCTAAGTTATCTGAGACACACCTGACCAGAACCACTCTGAACCTTCCAACTTAACCCCTTATAATCTGTCCTGGAAACACTAGAAGAGTCCTGCTGATGATAAAATTCAAAGGGGAGAAAGCAGAAACCTCCATTAGGGAGAGGAACACAACAAAATGACTTAAGGAATTCTTTCACTTTAATTTATAGAAAGAGTGCTCATACAAAATAATTTAAATGCTTTTCAAGTTCATATGACTTAAGTAAACAACTTGGCTTCAAATTAAAAAAAATGTTTAATATGTGAATATCTTCACGGTTTCTAACATATGCTTTGTTTAGGGCTTATTAATCAGACAGCATCATATTTGTCTTTATATGTTTGGTTTAATAAATCAGGTGGTGTTTGTAGGTTATGTGTTATATATTACATGATGAGTATCTGATCAACAGGAAAAATAAATTAATGACTAGTCTTCCATAATACCTTGTTTCTCACAGATGATCAGGACATAATGGTTAAAGGAAATTTTTAAATGCTGTGAGGTAAGACTAATTTTCCTGAACTTTGATTTTTTTTTTTTTTTTTTTTTTTTGCTCTCTTACGGTTCAGTTACAAGGCTAGAGACTAAAAACTATGAGAAGTAAATCTTACAACTTCAAAAGTCATATCTGGCTGTTGTAATCTACCATGTATTGTCTTTATTTTTGGAACTGACAGACACTGAGTTAATTATTTTTCTTTTTTCATATTTTTAAAGGATTACTTATTTATTTAATTCCATTTATTATATTTTTTATTTGACCAGAGAGAGACAGAGTGAGAGAGAGAGAGAGAAAGGGAAAATGAGAAAGCAAGCCGCCAGGTCTGGGACCTGAACCACCATCCATCATGTGGGAATTCAGCACATCTAAAGACCTTGCTACCTGCCAGCCCTGAGTCAACCCCTTTTCATCTTTAGAGTGCTCAGGGATTTTTGCCCATGATTAGTGACTTTGTTTAATGCCTTTCTAAAATGGTTTTCT
Organism: Tupaia belangeri chinensis; assembly: GCF_000334495.1. Classification (NCBI taxonomy): domain Eukaryota; kingdom Metazoa; phylum Chordata; class Mammalia; order Scandentia; family Tupaiidae; genus Tupaia; species Tupaia belangeri. Next base: position 106,980 of record NW_006200554.1, read on the forward strand.
CAAATGAGTAGAATCTTAAATTGTTATGTATTTTAAAGTTTTTATTAAAAATGAAAAGAGCAGGAACTCTTATAGATATCTAATCCTTACATTGGGTAAAATAATAATAAATAAATTTCCAGTTTCTATAGAGAATCTGATTGTTTTTCTGAACTGCTAAGCCAACCATTAGGCAGGATGAATATTAACCCAAAGCAAGAAAATGTTTAAACAAAATCCCATGCTTTAATTATTCCTATTGGAATAATTATTTTAAATTTTACAAAATGGAAAATATTAAATCTATTAGTAAGATTGTTTTGTTCTTTATTGGGCAATTTGTTAGACAGTTTTTGGTTGTTTGTAAAATACATATCCATAAGTAGCTGGTATGTAATAAAAGCTACTACTCCTAAGAGCTTAACATTTTGGTAAATATGTAGAGTCCTACATATCAAGGTACAGACTAGATGGTCTTTCAGAGGTGTCAGATTCCCCAGTCTGGAAAAAGAAAGAGGGAGACTTTGACATTTAACGAAGCCTAATTTAATCCTTAAAATGATAAACAAAAATGTTCCTTAAAAATAATATTTCTTATCTTGAAGGTAACTATTTTTTTAATAATCATTTATTTATTTTTATTTATTCACTCATTTACTTAAATTTGATCAGAGAGAGAAACAGAGAAGAAAGAGAGAGAGGGAAAGTGAAAAAGTAAGCCACCAGGTTTGGGACTCGAACCGTGGTTGGCCATGTGGGAGTGTCCAGCACCTTAACCACCACGTCATCTGCTGGTCCCAAAGGTAACTATTAATTACCAAGATCAATATATAAAGGAAAGAGAAACAAGGAAGAAAGAAAACAGTAAGTAGGAAAGAGATGTGGGAAGAAAGTTATAGATATGAAGATGAATTTTTGGTTAAAAATAGATTAAAAGGAAAAAAAGGTTTTTTATATAGGAAGACTTTTGTATGGTAAAAATTTTGTCCTACAAGATGGCTGGATTATTTCAAAATGATAAAAAGTAAAACGAGGACAAATGAGCAAGGTATAAAGCATTTGCAGAAGGTATGAGTTATATTGAATAAGGTCTGAGAGGGAATTATAAATAATTTTAAGATATATTTTATAAGGACCAACAGTTGGCATAATGGCTATGTTGATGGACTCCCATGTAGTAGACTGCGGTACGAGTCTCGGACCCGGTGACGTAAACTCAAGCTAGGCGTGTGTGCATGCGTGCCCAAAATCCTGAGAGGAGAATGGAGGAGAAGGGATTTCAGCATGGCCATCCCCCTTGGGGAGTGATTTCTCACTTTCTCTCTCTCTGTCTTTCTGGTGAGTGCACATGCCCTCTAGCAAAAACCTCTCCAGAAAATAAAAATAAGTATGTGGTATTATCTGTTGAAGATACTTTATAATTTTATCAACTGTACTAGGGAGAAATGTTTACCTGTTGAAATATTCCTTTCGTAAGCTAAATAATGTGATTGAATGTATAAGAGAAAATGAAATAAAAATGGTAAAAGAATATTTTATAAAAGTATTTTAATATATGACCAATGGTATCTGAGGTGGCCATGAAGCTATGGCCCATGCTACTCATTGCTGAAAGTACAATCTGAATATGGTATCCTATGCGCTCCCTAATTTATGGAAACTCTTAAATGGGAAATATGAGCCCCAATACTATATCCTTAGAGCTCACCTGCAAAAACTAAGTCATGCAAAATAATATTCTGTAGTCCAATTGACAGGCATCAGAGCAATTACTGATAAAACAAGTGTATTCCTTATGGGGAGCTGCTGGGCAACTTTATCTAATAAAAAAGCATATGGTATATTAACTACTTTTTAAATTATAATTTTTTAATTTTAATTCCTTTTATGCGTTTAATTACTTATGTCACGTAGCTTGTAAAGTGAATATTCCAACATGAATACATGAATATATTTCTCACCAGTCCAGGTGGGAATACTCTACACTTTATCTTCAACTGATAATAAACAATTTCTTTGCCCTATAAATGCCTTGCCAGTCTATTTCTCTCCTTAATGTTTTTCTTCAGACTCTCCTCCTTCTCCCACCCTCTTCTCAAACTGTACCTGGTATCTATAGCCATTTTTTAGGTTTCTATATCTCTAGTCATTCAGTTTCGACCATAGAGTGCAGACACTCAGAATATATTGAGTGGAGACATACAATGTCTCTCCTTCATAACCTGGCTTGATTCACTCAGCAGTGAATCTTCCATATTCATCCTCTTTCTGTCAAAGCCAGGGTCTTATTGTTTTTATGGCTGTGTAGTATTCCAGACAGTATATGTGGCACACTTTTTCAATCCATTCCTCTGTTTTGGACATTGGGTTCATTCTATGATTTAGAAATTGTAAATAATGCCACAATAAACATTGATATGCAAGCACTTTTACATCTAAGGATTCTTCTATCCTTTGGGTAGATACCAAGGAGTGGAATCGCTGGATGGTATGGTAGTTCTATTTGTAGATCTTTGACGAAATTCATATTGTTCTCCACAGCGGCTGGACCGATTTACATTCCCATCAGCAGTGTGGAAGTTTCACCATAATCCAGCCAGCAATTTTCACTTTTTTAATTTATTTCATTTTCTTTTATACATTCGATCACATTATTTAGCTTACAAAGTGAATATTTCAATATGTGAACATTTCTCCCTAGAACAGTTGATAAAACTCTAAAATATCTTCAACAGATAATGCCACATTTCTTTGTCCCATTATGCTTTGCCTTCTTATTTTTCTTCTAAATGTCCTTCCTCAGGCCCTAAACTTCCCCACATACTGTATCTGGTATTTACACCCATTTACTGTGTTTGTATATCCATTAGTCAGTTTCAGTCATAGACTGTTGACATTTGGTATATATTAATTGGAGACATACAATGTCTCTCTCTCATAGCCTGGCTTGTTTCACTCAGCAGTAAATCTTTCATATTCTTCTACTTTCTGTCAAAAGCCAGGGTTGTTATTTATTTATTTATTTTTATTTTTCCATTTTTTTAATGGCTGAATAGTATTCCATGGAGTATATGTGTCACAGTTTTTCAATCCATTCATCCGTACGGGGGCATTTAAGTTGATTCCATGTCTTAGCAATTGTGAATTGTGTTGCAATAAAAAGCGATGTGCAAGCACTTTTCTGATTAAGAATTCTTCTGTCCTTTGGGTAGATATCAAGGTAGATACCAAAGAGTGGGATTGCTGGATCATATGGTAGTTCTATTTGTAGATTTTTGAGGAATCTCCAAATTGTTCTCCACAGTGGCTGGACTAATTTACATTCCCACCAACAGTGTAAGAGTTCCCCTTTCACCACACCCTCACCAACACTTAACCATTTTTTTTTTTAATCTTACACATTCTGACTGGGGTTAGGTGGTATCTCATTGTTGTTTTGATCTGCATTTCTCTTATGATGAGGGATGTTGAGCATTTTTTCATATGCCTTTTGGCTATTTGTATGTCATCTTTTGAGAGTGTTCTTTTCAACTCATTCTCCTGTCTTTTATTAGGGTTGATCATCTTTTTTCAAAAATGCTACTTGTATTCCCTGTGCATTCTGGTTTTCAGTCCTTTATCTGACGCCAAATTTAAAAAATATTTTCCCATTCTGAGGGCTGTCAATTCACATTAATTACTGTCTTCTGCCATGCAGAAACTTCTTAGTCTGATGTGATCACATTTGCCTATTTTGAGGGTTATCAACTGTGTTTTGGGGGTCTTATTTAAGAAGTGTGCACATTTCACTGGGAGATCATCAGGACTAAAGAACTAAAAAGGCAAAAGTTTTAAATGAACCATTCTTTTGAGCGTAGATAATATATCCTTTCTCTAAAGAAGTAAATCAAAACAGAGAGAAATAAGGAGCACATATGGAATCCTGAGCCTCTTGATGCATTTGGTGGTGGGTTAAAGGTCCTTGGTCAGCTCTAAACTTCACAAATATTCTCAAACTGGAACCTCTCCATTGGAATTGTCAGCAGTAAATGTTGACCCCGAGACCAAATGTTTCTGTTTAATTACTGGCTACTGCAATCAGAAAACGCAGATAGGTCCTATTTATAAAGACAGCTAGTCTCAGGAAAACTGTTGCTCCTAAACTTCTAGAGAGACAATCGCATCTACTCTGAACTAAAATTGTTGTTCCCACAATGGAGAAGGTGGTAATGATCATCATGATTATGTTTGCTCTTGGAATCAACCACTGGTCTTGCACAGGTAAGACCCTCAACAACCCGGCCACTTCAATCTCTTAATGATTGAAACCACCTTGTGTGGATCCTCACTGAGGCTCCATGTGCTTGTGCATTCAGGGTTGCCACGGTATGCGGATCCCCTCGTGGATGACGCCTTCAATGCTTCTGTCAGTGCAGCAAATGCCAGGATACATGGTCGATTTCTCTATCGGCCATACAAAAGTTCACTGAAAAATGTAAGTGTCCAACGGTGTCTTCTCGACTCCTCTTCATATCGCTATCATTTGTCAGTTTGTTGGATACACTTTAAATATATTTTCAGTTTATAATATACTAGGTAGTCAATATCTTTGTTTTCAAAAATTCATCCTCATTAACTTATGAGACTTAATGTCTATATTTGAAATTTTATTTTATTTTATAAATTTGATCACTTTATATACATACATCACATAGTTTGTAAATTGAATTTACCCAACATGAAAACACTTTACACCAGTCCAGTTGAGAATACAAAACACATTATCATCAACACATAATCCATTTCTGTGTCCCATAAATGCCTTTCTTCTCTATTTCCCTCTTTAATTTCTTTCCTTACACACTTCCCCTACTCCCACCCTCTTACCACATTGTCTCCAGTGTCCATAATCATTTCCAAAGCTTCTATGTCCTGTAATCTTTCCATTTCCACCATAGAGTGTGTACAGTTGGTATATAGTAAGTGAAGACATACAATGTCTCTCTTTCATAGCCTGGCTTTCTTCATTCAGCAGTAAAGCTTTTATATTTGTTCACTTTCTATCAAATGCCAGGGTCTTGCTGTTTGTTATGGCTGAGTAGTATTCCATAGAGTATATGTGCCACACTTTTTTTCGATTCATTCATCTGTTTGTGGACATTTGTGTTGGTTCTATGTCTTAGCAATTGTGAATAATACTGCAATAAGCATAGATATTTAAATACTTTTACAACTTAGCATTTCCCTGTTTGATTTTCAATCAATATATTTTTCTTCAGAAATGTATTTCACAGTAGAAGATATCATAGATAATTCAGTACATATTTCTCAAATAACCAGAGGAGTAGGTTTCAAATGTTCACAACATAAATAATGTTAAATGTTGAAGGTGGTGAATATGTTAATATTGTTTTGTTTATTATACTCTGTATGTATGCTTTTAAAGATCATTCTATACTCTGCAAAGATGTGTAATGATTAGAAGTGTCACAAATTACAATAAATACATAAAAAAAATAGGCTGGTTAGTCATCTCTTCCATACTGTTTTCTGATAAAGAATTATCATTTTTTTTGTCATGATGTTCTCAAAGCTACTTCTAATGACTGATTCTTCTGCTGCATTCTTCCCTCTGACCTTGTCTTCTGTTTCTCTGTGTCCTGTTTTTGAATCTGAAGTCCTCGTAGTTCTTCCTGTAGTGTTTTAGTGAGTGAGAACTACTGGTTTATTGAAAATGAGCCACCTTTCATATTCAGCAGTTCTGCTCCTCATATTTACAGAAAAGAAAATCTGGCTTTTGAGCCAAAGACCTCTAACTTCCTCTGTCAATCTGGAACAATTCTGTTTTTGTTGTTGGTGGTGGTGCTGTTGTTTTTGTTTGTTTGTTTGTTTTTGTTAACATTGGGAACCAGGAAAAGAAGAATTTTCTTGGGCTTCCCTGACTACATCTGTGATAGGCAAGGAAAATGTAGTGCTGTTCTTCAAAGAAAATAAGAAACAGAGGCAGTAAGTCACATTTCTCCTTCCTCCTGTTTCCCAGCTGACTAAACTGATTGTTTTCATCTTAATGGGGGTCATTTGGAGGTAGAAATGGACATATTCTCAAGTACATTTAGGTTAAGGTGAGCATTATAGGAGGTTCTGTGAAGTTATATACAATAGGAATGAAAAGGCTGAGCAGCCGATTGCATAAAATTAACAATGGAGACATGACCAGGAGTTCAAGAAGCAGCCCCTTTCTTGCAGAGGCCATGTGGCTGTGATTTCTTTTGGCCTCTTTGCTCCCTTCTTTTCTTCCTGGATGCCTCTTTAATGTCTTCTGTCTACTACTCTGCAGAGCACCCAAGTCATGACTTTCTAGCCCAAGTCCCCAAATACAACATATTCATTGTTATTTCTTCAGAAACAGGCTAGATTTCTCTTTTGCAAATTCTGAAGAAATTAATTGAATTGTCCCACTTGTCTTTTCCTTAATCGTTGATCATAAAGCCTATGGGCTCTTCTCTACTTAGGTATCCCTCCCAGAACAAGGCCACCATGATCAGAGTGGGGCTGCTTGGACTTGGACATTGTGGTATGGAGACACCGTGAGATACATGTGGTCAGCTGTCAAGCAAAGGTTGAAGTCCTCTGAAAGAGGGTTAGATCAGAATAATGAACCCCTTTCCTTTAAAACAGCTTGTATTGACTTCCATATTGAGTTTCCATTAATATTTAAACATTAAATCTACTTGAGGTGTTGTGTAATCCATGTCTTGCAGATGAGCATTTTAAATTTACAGGCAATAGATCTATTTCTCACTATAGAAGAAAGTAGTTAATTAAACTAAGACAAGAGAACTAACTACTGATGCCGTGGTATCTGAATCATGCGGTAGAGCTCATGTCAGATGTATTCCACCAGGGCACATGAAATATGTGTACCATTTTGGTATGGTCACCTGTACCTGACCCCCCCCCCAATATATGATGTATGTAACCCTTATTCCTACTAAACAAAATATGCCACTTTGTCTTATTTATGTACACTACAGTTCTACCAAGGAGTCTGCTAACCTGCTAACTCTTGCCTTTCCTTGGCCACTCCTTTTATTTATTTATACACTTATTTAGTTTAAACATTCAATCACTAAACATCACTTCTCTTATAAAGTGAATTTTGCCAAAATGAATACACTTCACACCAGGTGAGTTGAGGATACTATATACATTATCATAAACAGATAATAAACCATTTATCCCATAGGCCATTTCTTTCTTGATTTTTTTATTTTTATTTTTTTATTATCATCATAATCTTCTCTCTTGATTTTTTAAGTTAAAGTATAAATTTATTTTGGAGAAAACAATTTCGAAATCCATACATTGTTTCTTTCAGTATGCATTTTCTGTGAACTTTTTGAAAATCCCTCTTACTTAGAGATTGAAGTTTTTGGGTGCGTCATGATCCAGTCTGACTATGTCTTCTAGTAAGAGGAAGTGAAGACACAGACATGCACAGAGAGAATACATGTAAGGACATGGAAAGATGATGGCTGTCTGCCAGTGCTGCATGCCTTGCAAATACTTTATATTTTTTAATATATATATTTCATTTTGTTTTAATTTTTTCATACATTCAATTACTATACATAATTTAGCTTGTAAAGAGAATTTTCACAACATGAAGGCACTTCACACCAGTCCAGTTGAGGATCCTATACACATTTTCATCTATAGACATTAATCAACTTCTTTGTCCCAAAAAAGACTTGCCTCTCTTTTTCTTCTTAATTTCTTTTGTCACAATATACCCCTTCTCCCACTCTCTTCCCACACTGTATCCAGTATCCATAACCATTGTCCAGGATTATATATGATCTAATCTTTCAGTTTCCACAATAGAGTGCAGATAGAAACACATATTAAGTTTAGGCATGCAATGTGTTTCCTCATAGCCTGTCTTGCTTCACTCAGCAGTAAATCTTCCATATTTGTCTATTTTGTATTAAAAAGTCAGGGTCTTTCTTGTTGTTTTTTAATGGCTGAGTAGCATTCCATAGAGTATAACCACACTTTTTTAATCCATTCTTCTATTCATGAACATTTGGGTTGGTTCCATGTCTTAGCAGTTTTGAATAATGCTTCAATAAACATAAATGTGCAAGGACTTTTCTGAGTGTTATCTTTTATTTGAGCAGTTACCCAGAACTGTTGGATCATATGGTGGTTCTATACACAGATATATGAAGAACTCCCATATAGTTCTCCAGAGTGGCTGAACCAATTTATCTGCCCACCAGCAGTATAGAAGAGTTCCCCTTTTATCATGGTCCTGCCAGCACTTACCATTTTTTGATTTTTAAATCTTAGTCATTCTGGAAAAGATTAAAAATACAAAATAAATTAAAAATTTGGTGGGATTGTGGTGAAAATGGAACTCTCCTACACTGTTGGTGGGAATGTAAATTGGTCCAGCCACTGTAGAGAACGATATGGAGGTTACTCAAAGACCTACAAATAGAATTAACATATGATCAAGTAATCCCACTCCTCGGTATCTACCCAAAGAACAGGGGAATGCTCGGTCATAAAAGCACTTGCACATCAATGTTTATTGCAACATTGTTCACAATTGCTAAGACATGGAACCAACCCAAATGTCCACGAACAGAGGAATGGATTGAAAACGCGTGGTACATATACTCTATGGAAAACTATTTAGCCATAAAAAACAACAAGACCATATTATTTCACAAAAGGTGGTCAAATATGGATGACTTATTGCTGAGTGAAGCAAATCAGGCTATGAAAGAAATTTATTGTATGTCTCCACTTAATATAGGGCATAAAATGGAGAAACTGTGGAAGAATGGTGGGAGAAGGAAGGAATATAGGGAAGAAAATCAGGGAAAAATATAAAGAAGCAAGATATTTGTGAAACACAAAAGTGGTGTATTACATATTGATGATAATGTGTATAGTATTCTCAACTGGAATTGTCTAAAATGTATTTCATACTGGGTAAATTCTCTTTAGAAGCTAAATGATGCATAGAAATCAAATGTTTTTTTAAAAAGAAAAATAATAAGAAATAAAGTAATATAACTTACTCATTCTGACTGGGGTTAGGTGGTATCTCATTGTGTGTGTGTTTTCTTAGAAGTTTTTGCTATAAGGCATGTGCGCTCACCAGACAGAGAGAGATAGACATAGAGACAGAAAGTGAGAAATCATATGTCTTACTTATACAGTTCTTTGTTCAGCTCATTTTTCTATGTTTTAATTTGATTGATCATTTTTGGGATATCTGAGTATTCTGATTATCAGTCCCTTATCTGACACATAATTTACAAAAATATTCTCGCATTCTGAGGGCTGTTGATTCACACTAATTACTGTATTTCCCTTTGCATAAACTTCTTAATCTAATGTAATCCCACTTGTCTAATTTTGGAGTTATTGACAGTGCTTTGGGGGTCTTATTTGAGAAGTCTTTGCTACCCCAGTGTCTCCAGAGTTTTCTCAGTGCTTTTCATCAGGAGTTTTATAGATCGAGATCTAATGTTTAGGTCTTTGATCCACTTTGAGTTGATTTTTGTCGGTGGTTTGCTATAGGGCTTCAGATTCACCTTTTTGTAGGTGGATACCCAGTTTTTCCAGAACCATTTGCTAACGAGGTTTTAATTTTCCCACTGGTGATTTCTCGATATCTGTCTCTCTGTCTCTCTCTGGCTTCCTGGTGAGCACACTCTCCCTATAGCAAAAACCTCTGAAAAAAAAAAAACAAAAAAACAAAAAACCTAGGACTGGATAATACTCTGCAGAGCTATATTTGTTGCTTAATGATTTCTTTCAGGAATTATTAAGTAATTAAGGAGCATTCTTTTAGGAAATGACACTATATGTATAGTTTTTATTTATTATTTTTATAGTTACATTGTACAAGATTTTCATGAACACTGGATTGAAAATAATGAATCTTTGTTCCTAGGGAAAATAGAGGGTTAGGTTCCAGCAAGCAAGTCTTGGGTCACAATCTTTTTGTTGATTCATATACAAGTAAACTTGTTTAGTGAGAGTCTCTTAAAGATTCCAAATTTAATGTATATTGTTGATTCATTAATGATTCATTAACATTGAACTCAAAACCACAATGAGATACCACCTAATCACAGCCAGCATGACTAAGATTTTTCTTTTAAACCATAAGTGCTAGCATGGCTGTGGAGAAAAAGGAACTCTCCTAAACTGCTGGTGGGAATGTAAATTGATCCAGCTACTGTGGAGAACAATATTGAGATTCTTCAAAGATCTACAAGTAGAACTACCATATGATCTAGCTGTCCCACTCCTGGGTATCTACACAAAGGGTAGGAGAACCTCAGTTTAAAAATGCTTGCACATCTATGTTAACTGTGGTATTATTCACAACTGCTAAGACATAGAACCAACCTATATGTCCATGAACAGAGGAATGGATTGAAAAGTGTGGCACATATACCCTATGGAATACTACTCAGCCATAAAAAAACAAGACCCTGCTTTTAGATAGAAAGTAAATGAGTATGGAAGGTTTACTGCTGAGTCCAGCAAGCCAGGCGATAAAGGAAAGACATTGTTTATCCCCACTTAATATATACAGACTGTTCATGCTCCATTACTCAAACTGAAAGATTACAAGGTATTAAAATTGGTTATGGATACTGAATACAGTGTGGGAAGAGGGTGGGAGAAGGAGGAGAGTGTGATGAAAGACACTAAGAAAAAAATAGAAACGCAAGGCATTTATGAGACACAGAAATGGGTTATTAGGTATTGATAACATGTATAGTATCCTCGGCTGAACTGGTGTAAAGTGTATTCATTTTGTGAACATTTATAAGCTAAGTGATGTACAGTGATTGAGTGTATAAAAGAAATTAAAACAAAATGAAATCTATCTAAAAAATTGAACTCAGGGAAGGGGCACTACAACTCATGCCTAAACCAAGATGCTCTAACACACATATTTTCTCTATAAGACACATTGTGCCTTCTTGAGCTTAGGAACACATGAGATAGCTCTTTAGCAGAGAGAGAGAGATGAAGCACCCCTGGGGATGGTCATGCATAATCCCTTCTTCTCTATTCTCCTTTCAGTACTTTGGGAATATAAGAATGCGTGCCCAGCATCTTTTTTATGTTGTCCGGTCTGGGACTCAAACCACACAGTTGTCCATGTGGTATTCAGTCATCTTAATGATCATGCTACTAGATAGCCCTGAAATTACCACCAAAAAGTGCAAAAATGCAAAAGTCATTGCACTAAGCAGACCAAAGGAAGCACACTTGTTTGTAGTCTGAGAGCTAAAGGAAGGCAGAGCATTGCCTGTTTGACACTAGCTGGGAACATTATGTCAGACAACTGAATTTTCACCACTCTGCACATGTCCATGACTTCAAAAGCACTGTAAAGATCAGCTTGGAGGTTCTAAGTGAACGTTAGTGAGGAGAAAAATTCAAAATATCCATGAATAGTGAATGGAACAGTTGGAAGACTCAGAGTCTGTCATCTCAAGATAAAAGGAAGTTTGGACCAGCAGTTGGAGTAATGGCTATATCACTGGACTCCTATGTAGTCGACCTTAAATCAAGTCCCAGATCCAGTGGCTTAAACTCACGCCACGCATGTGTATGTGCATGCCCAGGATCCCAAGAGGAGAATGGAGGAGAAGTAATTGTTGCATGGCCATCCTCCCTGGGGGGTGATTTAGCACATTCTGTCTCTCCATCTCTCTCTGTCTTTCTCGCCCATGCACGTGTCCTAGAGAAACTGTAGTCGACCTTAAATCAAGTCCCAGAACCAGTGGCTTAAACTCACGCCACGCATGTGTATGTGCATGCCCAGGATCCCAAGAGGAGAATGGAGGAGAAGTAATTGTTGCATGGCCATCCTCCCTGGGGGGTGATTTAGCACATTCTGTCTCTCCATCTCTCTCTGTCTTTCTCGCCCATGCACGTGTCCTAGAGAAAAAGAAAAAAGAACTCTCAAAAAATTTAAAAGAAAAAAGATAAAAGAAAGTTTATCGAGAAAAAGTTCCTGGGGTCTGTAGCCAGAGGTGCTTCAGTTCACTCTCCATAAAAGAGGAGGGTCAGGACCAGCAGGTAGCATAATGACTATGTTGCTACCTCCCAAGTAGTCAACTGCAATTTGAGCCCCAGACCCGTGGCTTAAGCTCATGCTGGACATGTGTGCATGCGTGCCCAAGATCCCAAGAGGAGAATGGAGGAGAAAGGACTGTGCCATGGCCATTCTCCCAGGAGGTGATTTTTTGCTTTCTGTCTCTCTGTCTCTCCCTGTCTTTCTGGTGAGCACATGCGCCCTATAGCAAAAATCTCTCAAAAAAAAAAAAAAAAAAAGAGGAGGGACTCTAATAAACTGATTATGCTATTTGGGGATGTTGTATGTACATTTTGCAGATAAGAAACACTTTTTCTTTTTTGCTTTATTTGGGCTGTTAGGCTTTGTACTTGTTCTGTATCCCTGTGTAACAGTTTTGGGTCAGTATTCCCTTACAATGATGCTCCATCTTAAATCAATTTTAGAAGCGATATTAGCAATCTTTGTGTTACCATATATACATTCAGATTCTATCTTTTACCACAATCACTTTTGGTCAATCACTTTTCATCTCTGGTCCTTAAAATGAAGGCATGACATCAAGTGATTGTTAAGATAATCGATCGTTCACTGTAATGATTTTATCTGGTAGTTTTTTCCACATTTTGGAGACAGAATCATCTCTAGCACCATGAACTTTAGAAACACATCTATTGTGGGACTAGTAGATGGCATAATGGTTACACCGTCTGGACTTGTTGGACTCCCAAGTAGTCTACCATGGTTCGAGTCCTGGACCTGGGGGCTTAAAATTCACACCAAGTGCATGTGCGTTCATGTGTGCATGTGTGCCCAGAATCCTGAGAGTTAAGTGGAGAAGGTACTGTGGTATGGCCAGCCCCCTGGGGGAGTGATTTCTCACTTTCTGTCTCTCTGTCTCTGTCTCTCTGTTGAGTTCATGTGCCCAACAGCAAAAACATTTATCTAAAAAAAAGAAACAAACAAACATATCTACTGCAAACTGACACTTTGTTTCTGTGAAGGAATCTGTCGCAGAAGATAACTCCAGGAACCTATTTTTCGAGTTCTACATGCAAAAAACTGTATGCCGGAAACGTATTGGAGCAAATCCCTTTACATGTGCCTTCCAAAGAAGGACCAGCAGGGTGAGTGTAATGGAAATGAAATGAATCTCAGAAACTAACCCAAAGAAGATCCTTGCTTCTTCCATGGCCTGGAGCTGACTCAGAGTCTCATGAAGAGCTCAGCCACTGCCTGGCTGGCTTCTGGCCACACCAGAAGTGTCGATGTGTTCCCTGGAGGGGACGGTGTGGCTTAGTGATGGAGGACTTGAGCTGTGGAGCATTTTATCCTGGCAAATTATTTAACCTCTGATGCTTCCATTTCACACTCTTCATGCCTGTGAGACACAGATATGTTTTATTATCTGTTGACGAGTACGTGTATGGTGGTATCAACTGGCCTGGACCGAGGTGTATATCATGCTGGGTAAAGTCTCTTCACAATCTAAATGATGTGTAGCAATTTAATATATGAACAATAATAGTAAAAAGAAATAAATAAGTAAATAAAAAATAAAATGGGGCTGAATTTGTATCAGGAAAAATTAGTAAAAAGAGGCCAATGACAAAGAAAAATAATAGACACATTTCCAATTCTATGATATATAGTATCCCCAACTGGACTGATGTAAAATATATTCATGTTGTGAAATTCACTTTACAAGATAAGTAGTGATGTATAGTGATTGAATATATAAAAGATAATAAAATAAAATATATTAAATTAAAAATAAAGGATGGAACCAGCAGTTGGTTTAACGGCTATATTGCTGGACTCCCATGTAGTCGACTGTAGTGCAAGTCCTGGATCCAGTGGTTTAACATCACACTGGGTGTGTGTGTTTGTGTGCTCAAGATCCTGAGAGGAGAGTGGAAGAGAAGGCATTGCAGCATGGCCACTCCCCCGGGGATGTTTTCTCACTTTCTGTCCCATTGTCTCTGTCTTTTTGGTGAGTGCACACTCCCTATAGCATAAACTTCTACAAAATAAAATAATAAAATAAAATAAAATAAAATAAAATAATAAAATAAATGAAAGGAAGGTTATGACTATGTGGCATCATTGTCCTTCACCTTCTCCTGTTGAGGACAGGATCCCTTCAGAGATAGCAAAATGCCTCTGTGTATATATTTCTTTTCCTCCATCATTTTGACAAACCATACACCATTGACTGATTTATTGGGTAGAGGCTAATCCTTTGTGAAAGTAACTACATATATTTCATTCTTTTTCCTTTTCCAGAGTGTGGTCAAGTGTGAAAGCAGAGCAACCGTGATTGAAAATACTCTGTACTATGCGATTGCTGACTGTTTCTTCATCTGGCACTCGGACAGTACTTTCCAAACTTGAGGTATAACCAGGGCTTCCAGTCCACTCAGACAGCGCCTCCTGGGAGCTGAGTGTGGCATAGGGGTTTGATAGTATAGCTGGATTATCGCACGGGCATGGTAAAGCATAACTGCTGGCACAGCTAGAATCTCCCGATACATCTACAAGTTTGTAGTCCGTAATATTTACTTTCCCCAGTCTTTCCCCCTGCTTCCATTCTCTTTCTCTCTTTCTCTCTGTCCTCCCCCCATGTCTCTCTCTTTCTCTGAGATTTGGGACATGACATTAAAGTAACAGTTAACAAATCTTTAAATTAATGAGCTAAGTATGTAGCTCCCTGATACTATGGTTTAGTGAACAAACGGCATTTTTGTTGAACCAGTGGTAATTGGTTGCTGTTTACTTACCAGCTCTGCAGTCTAGGTTAGGCTATTTAACCTTAATGATCCATGAATTCTCCATCTATTTCATGCCAGTAACAACCACCGTAAAGGTTTTGAGAGAATCAGGTGGCTGTGGCTCTGAAAGATAGTTAAGATTTTTTTTTTATTGGTGCTAGAGCCAAGGATCAAGTGTCTCCTTTTCCAGACTGTACTAAAATAGCTAGGAAGTCAAATGTGTTCTGCAGTAATACACTCGCACACTTGTGGTCCAGTTAGCACAAGTGCTAAGAATACCAAGTCCCATGTACTCTGAGGAACAGAATGAGTACAATCCTGGCCCTTGTAGGGTTTATAGAGTAGGGTACTCTTTAAACAGGAATTTCCTGACTGCCAGGCAAGCATTTAGGACCATATGGCATAATGAATGACTATCAGTGAAGAAATAGATGTTCAAAGCAACATCAGGAGAGTGAACAGAATTTGTGTAACAGAACCATATGAAGACTAGATTGGAACTAGGTAAGAATAAATATGGGACCTCTGAAGATGGCCTGAGAGATAGTAGAGAATGTTGATGGGGGCTAAGCTTTCATTGTCCTGAAAAGAAACTGCATCAGCAGTCATCCTCTAGTCCCATTTCTCCCCACTCTTGGAAACCATTAGTGTGTTTTCTGTCCATGTATTTGTCTCTTTTGGACATTTCATATAAGTGATACCAAAAAATGTGTTCTTTTATGACTGCTTGATTTCATTTAGAATAATGTCTTGGAGGCTTGTACTTGTATAGCATATATCAGTATATTATACCCTTTCATTGTCAAATAATGTTCCCCATTGTATGGATATGCCACATTTAATTTGCCCATTTATTAGCTGATTAACAATTGAGTTGTTCTGAGGAGAAGATTCCTCATGGCTCCTGAGAACTAGTGACTTCAAGAGGAAAACAGAAATGAAGATTTCCTGCTGCTGATAATCCAGCCTCCAGCCCACAAACTAGAGTTGTATCACAATGAGACAGCAAGGAGATTACAGATCACCTCTTTCTGCATGCTCCTGAATGTTCAGATTGAACTTCAGGAATTAGGAAGGAACACAGCATCCATAAGATGACTAGAAATCACTGCAGGACCACAAGAAATATGGGAAAGCAAGAAAATACCTCTCCTCCAAGGGAAAAGAATAACTCCTATTAATCCACAGACAGTTCAATGGAAATTATGGAAGTGTCTGGTAAATAATTTAGAATATTCATAATGGCGAAGCTAACAGACATGGAAGAGAGGAGAGACAATGAACTGCAGAACAGAAAGGAGAGAAGAGATGTGGAGTTCAAGGAGTTAAAGAAATTCTTGTAAGACCTAAAAGAGGAATTACACACTTTAAGAAAAGAATCTGGGACCAGCAGTTAGCATAATGGCTATGTCGCTGGACTCCCATATAGTCGACCGTGGTTTGTGTCCTGGACCGGGTGGCTTAAAACTCATGCTGGGCGTGTGTGTGTGCATGCCTAAGATCCCGAGAGGAGAAGGGAGGAGAAGGTATTGCGGCTTGGCCATCTCCCGTGGGGGATGATTTCTCGCTCTCTGTCTCTTTGTCTCTGTCTGTCTGGCAAGTGCACGCGCCCTATAGCAAAATCCTCTCCAAAAAAAAAAAAAAAAGAAAGAAAGAAAGAAAGAAAGAAAAAGAAAAAGAAAGAAAGAAAGAAAGAAAGAAAGAAAGAAAGAGAGAAAGAAAGAAAGAAAAGAATCCAACGGACTTGTTAGAGATGAAGGCTGTAATACAGGAAGTCAAAATCTCCCTTGAAAGTATTAAAGGGAGATTAGATCATACAGAAAATAGAATCTCAGACATAGAAGAGAAAATTTCTGACCTATAAAAATCCACCATGGGGAACCAACAGTTGGCGTAATGGCTATGTCGCTAGACTCCCACGTAGTCGACCGCGGTTCGTGTCCCAGACCTGGTGGCTTAAAACTCATGCTGGGCGCGTGTGTGTGCGTGCACAAGATCCTGAGAGGAGAATGGAGGAGAAGGGATTGCGGCGTGACCATCCCCCCTGGAGGGGTGATTTCTCACTTTCTGTCTCTATGTCTCTCTCTGTCTGTCTGGTGAGTGCACATGCCCTGTAGCAAAAATCTATCCCCCCCCCAAAAAAAATCCACTATGAAAACAGAAAATGGCCCAAAACAATGAGAATAATATACAAGAAATACTAGATACCATCAAACGTCCAAACATTGGGATAATTGGTATCCCAGAAGGCAAAGAGTGGGGGCATTGGTAATCTATTCCATGAAATCCTGGAAGAAAACATTCCAAACATAGAGAGACATTCAAAGATCCAGTCCCAAGAAATAAGGACCCCAATTAGAATCAACCAAAGAAGTTCTTCTCCAAGACACATTATAGCCAGATTGAACAAAGCCACAGACAAAGACAAGATACTAAGATTGGCAAGAGAAAAACATTAAATTAACTCCCGTCAGGCTAACAGCAGACCTGTCAACAGAAACAATGCAAGCAAGGAAGGAATGGGAAAATACATTCAAAGTGTTAAGGGAAAAGCAATTTCAACTAAAAATACTGTACCCGGCAAGATTTTCCTTCATGTGGGAAGAAAAGACAAGAACATTTTCAGATAAACAAAACTTGAAAGAACTTACCAGCACCAGGCCAGATCTCCAAGAAATTCTCATGGGAATGCTGTATCAGGAAAATTAAATAGAGACACGCAGAAATAAGAGTTCAAAAACTAAGAAAATGCCCAAATTAATCATGGGGTAAAGTCTGGATTTGAATATTATATCCCAGAATTTAATTGGGAAAATTGAACAGCAACAGAAGATAAAGTATATGAGACTGAATTAGTGAAATAGAATTGTATGACTTTTGACTAAAACATTGCTGAATTTCTTCTAGGCTTCAATAAGTTCATGTACCTACCATTTTAACAGAATTCTAACCTGTATCCTGGCCTTAAGCTTTAAGCAAATTTCCTTAGTATTTATTTGATTTAAGTTAAAACTGCCTTTCTTAAAATTACCAGCTCAACTTGCTATTGAAAGTAGATTATTTAAGAAATTGTGTGATCAAGACAATATGGGGAGGAACGGAATGGAAGACAACTGTAGATACCAGAGAGTGTGAGAAGAGGGTGGGAAAGGACAGAAGGTCAGAAATAGGGGTTAAATATATATATATATATATATTAGAAATGGAACATTTTTTATAATAATATCAATGATTAAATCACTATATGGTATATTCTGGATGGGAAATCACATTTTGTATGCTGTGGTGATGCTTAGGGAATGAATGTAAACTAATTAAGTTTTTAAAAAAGTTTCAGAAAGAAAAACCTAAAACAATTTTTCTTGAAACAAGAAAAAAAAGCATTAAAAATGCCTATTTGATGACGGCAGTAAGATACATAGCCCCAGATAGGTGCTGCTTTATAGTATGTTCACTCTACTCACTGAGGTTTATGCTAAAGTCAGACTTGTGTTCTTGGATATGTTATTTCAGCTCTGCTTGCTATTCAAAATATTTAGATTAATTAAGATCTTTAGTGAACCAATAAAATATGGGGGGAAAAGGCATAGAAAGCAACCATAGATACCAGAAACAGTGTGGGAGGAGGGTGGGAGATGGCAGAGAGTGAGAGAGAGGGAATCAAGGATGGGAAAAAATGCAAAATATAGAGGAAATGAGAAATGGAAAATTATTTGTTGATGATAGCACATATGTCGATGTGCTTGATTGAGCCAATATACAGTGTATTCTGGATGGAAAATCTCATTTTGTATGCTGTAATGATGTACGATGAATGAATGTAAATAAATAAATTTAAATCTTAAAAAATGAGTTGTTTTCACTTCTTCAGGGTATTTTGAGTAATGGCATTAGGAACATTGATGTACAAGTATTTTTGTGCATTTATATTTTATTTTTCTTGGGAATTGAATTATTGACCATGTAGCAACTTTATCTTTTTGAGAAACTGTCAAACTGTTATCCACAGTAGAGGCAACATTTTACATTCCCACCTGTAATTATGAGAGTTTCAGTTTCTGCACATTTTTACCAAAATTATTATTGGCTCGGATTTGTTGGTTTATTTTAACCATTTTAGTGAATGTGAAGTGGTATGTTTTATGGTTTCAGTTTGCATTATTCTAATGACTAATGCTTGGCTATTTGTATGTTTTCTTTAGATAAACGGCTCAGAAAATCAGCATTGACCTTTTTTTCCAATCACATTCTTATTTACTGACTAGTCAAAACTCTCATGATCTCCTCTTTGCCTTCAAAAAAATGAGAGTTGATTCTCTCAGAGACAATGTTATGAGAGAGAGCAAGAGAATACCCGAAAGAGAAAGGACTGACTTTTCCAAGCTAATTCTGAAAGTGAATATCATCACTTCTATATATTTTATTAATCACACAGACCAACCTTGGCCCAATGAGGGTGGTAAGGACTATTTAACTATGTGGACACCAGCAGGTCACCTTGGAGGCTAAATCACTCTATGACTGCAATTGTGACAACATACCATATGGCTATAAATGAATATGATTGACCTTTTTATATTTCTCAGAAAATGCTTCTAAGCTGAATTCTAAAAAAAACATTTAGGCCTTGGGACTATTATCAATTCAAAGGTTCTGCCATCTCAGAATTCTTTTTTCTTTTTTTTGAAGAGGTTTTTCCTATAGGGTGCATGCAGTCGCCAGAAAGATAGAGAGAGACAGAGAGAAAGAAGGCGAGAAATCATCCCCCCAGGAAGGATGGCCACACCGAAATCCCTTCTCCATTCTCCTCTATGGATCTTGGGCACACACGCACACGTGCCTGGAGTGAGTTTTATGCCACCTGGTCTGGGACTTGAACCACTGTCGACTGCATGTGAGTCCAGCAACATAGCCATTATGCTAACTGCTGGTCCCAGAGACCTCTTTGAGTGTGACAATTTAACTTAATCTAACAGTGTGTGGCAAGCACTGAGAATATCAAATGGGGACTGAAAGGTAAATGTGACAGTCCCTTCCCTGAAGGGCTTACACTAGTGGCTGAGACAGTGATATGCAGTAATACGGAGTGCGGAGAAATCAGCTCTGGTTCAGCTGTAACACAACACAGGAGAGGGAGTGAGTGTGTGATAAAGAGTGTGAAGTTCCTGCATTCTCAGGTGGTCTCTGTGCAGTATGGGCTCAGGTGACGTTGGTCACAATTCTTCTCATTAATTTATCATGACATATCATGATGTCTTAGATCTTGTTGTGACTCACAAAGCCTATATTTTTGCTTTCTGTCTTTAGAGTTTATGAGAAGAGTTTTTCCTCCCAGAGATAGAAGGTCAAAAATCACCAACGCAGAGCTAGAATACATGTTGGCTTTGAGTAATTGCCTACTCATAAGGGAACACTGTTAAAAACATGTGTATTTGGAAATTGAAACTACTTGGAATGAAGGTGTTAGAACTGTAGTTCTTACATCTGCAAACCTCTGTAATACCCTATTCAGTTTCCGTCCTTGCTGTTCACCTCTTGCTTCCTCTCCAAGTATCTCAATTGTCTCTTCAATCTCATGCATCTTCAATCTTTTCTCCATGACATTTGTGTCTCTTGCGGCTGATGTAATCAAGTTTATCCACTCTAAGATCAAACAAGCAAACAACAAAATAAGGAAGCCCTTTCTTCTGGCTTAGTCCCACCCATCTCACAACTACCTACCCTCCACTCTTCCTTCCTGGCTAAGCCTCTACACATAGTTGTGACTTATTGGCTGGTACTTCTATCTCCTTTCCTCCTATTCACTGTTCTCATTTTAATCCTGCAAATCTATTATAACTTATCTGATTTCTTAAAAAAAAAAAAAGCCAGAGCTCACATATGCATGTGATGGAGAGAGACAAAGAGAGAGAAATAGAGGGAAAGGGAGAAAGTATCCCCACCCCCCATGAAACATGGCCATGCTGCAGTCTCTTCTCTTCAATTTCTTCTTCTTTTCAGGATAGTCAGTATGTAAACACATGCACCCAAAATGTTTTTTCAAGAAACCAGGTCTAAGTATCAAACCACATGATTGATCATGTGGGATCCAGCTCCCATAAGCCACAGGCCATGTGGCTTAGACCCACTTCCTCTTTTTTTAAATTCTGTAATTTAAATACTGGTGACCATTTGTATTATCTCCATAAGCCAATCCTTTCTGAAGTGTATAGATTATTCTGTTAGAGCTTTGTCTTGCTTAACTTTAACTATCATTAACATGTAGGTATTTCCACACTATCCTGAGATCTTTGCCTTAAGATGAACTGCCTATTGAATTTTGTTGCCATGGACATCCTGCAAGTTCCTAAAAGTCAACTTGCTTCCTGCTAAACTCCCTTTCTCGACTGAGGGAACCCACGCTGTTGCATGCTGTTCTCAGGTTCATTCTGAATCCTAGAAGAGGCTACGATCCTTCTCCACTTAAACCCTCTGATTCTTGCTTCACTTTATGGATAAAACAGAAATGTTTAAAAACACTGACAACGTATAAGCAATCAGGTTGAGAGGAAATAAAACTTGTGCACGTCTGTGACTTTCTTAAGCATGTGCACCTGAAATAGCTCCAGATGCTACCTAGGTTCATCTGGATGTTTTCCTTCTTGTTCAAATACAGCCCTCCTTTACTATCCATCAGTCACATCCAAATGACTGCTTTATCTTCAGCAAAGTGATTGCAGGTAGCCATGTAGATATCCTGCTCCCTCATCATAGGATCTACCCAATCACTTCTGTATAAGACTCCTTGCCACTCACTCTCTCAATTACAACCTTTGCCTTTAAAATCATCTTCATATCTATAAGACCTATTTCAGGCAACATGGATGTTTTTGGTGCTGGGCAATCGTCCTAACCCTGGCCCAAATAAACTCTTTGCTTTACTTGCCTTTTCTTTAGGTGGACACTAGAAAACAGTTTAACATATGAGGCGATAGTGAAATGTGATATTTAAACAGAGTTCTGAAATCTTTTCTTACTTCTTATTCCAAAATAGGAAATATGGAAAACCAGACCCTAATTCTCATGTTGAATGGAATCTGATGGTAAGTCCCTACACTTAATAGATTTGTACAGGAGGAATAATTCTGACTTTTCAGTTTTGCGGTGGCTTGGGAGAGCCTTAGCACCTAAACTACAGCAATGTGAATGATGCATGTTTCGTTATGTTGCAATGTCAATTAGTATGAAGGTTTTTTTTTTTTAACAGTAGTTAACTTTAATTTAAACTTATGTCCTAACACAAAGCCAAAACAACTGATAAGTTTATCGACTACTTCAAAAAATTTCAATAAAGTTACTAAAAATTTACTTTTTAATATTATTTATCTTGCATTCATTCACTGAACATCATCATAGCATACAAGACGTATCCAGAATACACTGTATAGTGGCTTAGTCATACATGATATCATCACAAATAATTTTCTGTTTCTTGTTTCATATACATATATATATACACACATATATGCATATATATTTCATATATATATATGATATCCCCCCACACACTTCTAACCCCCTGCCATTTTCCACCATCCTCTCACTCTATCTTTGGTATCTACAGTTGCTTTCCATTTCTTTTCTTTCTCCCACCTTTCAATTGGTTAACAAAATTTCTTAATTGATCTTACTACTTTCAATATCAAGTTCAGCAGATATATAAAAATATCCATGAAGGGAACCAGCAGTTAGCATAATGGCTATGTCACTGGACTCCCACGTAGTCGACCATGGCTCGTGTCCCAGACCCGGTGGCTTAAAACTCACGCCGGGCGCATGTGCATGCGTGCCCAAGATCCTGAGAGGAGAATGGAGGAGAAGGGATTGCGGCATGACAATCCCCCTGGGGGCTGATTTCTCGCTTTCTATCTCTATATGTTTTTCTATCTGTCTGGCGAGCGCACGCGCCCTATAGCGAAAATCTCTCAAGAAAAAAAAATCCATGAACAAATGTTTACTTTCTGCATGAAACTGTGAGTAGAATGAATATGCTATAAAATAGCACCTAGCTGAGGCTATATAGCTTACTGCGGTCATTAAATAGATATTTCTAATATGTTTATGAAGTTCTTAAACAATACCTAAGAGCAGTAAAAGAGGTAGTTCTTTGGGAGGATTTTGTCAACAGAGCATGGTGAAAAGAACCAGTCTCATGGTCTTATCCATTTGTTCAACAATGTTCATCAATTGCTCACTTTGCACCCAACCGCTATGCTGAGTGTGAAGGTCATAATTCCCAAATGAGGAAATGAGGGCATTTAGAAACTCCTGCTCTCAGATGGAGTGCTGGGATTGGGATCTAACTCTGGATGTCTTTTGACAGTTTCTTTTACTTCCAAGTGATAGTCATGTCTCCATGATTAGAAAATAGCATGACAGGGCAAAAATCTGGATTATTTGTTTAGGATGCATTTGTCATGTGTTGGGTGGAACTAGGTGTATTGTCACCAAGCAGAACACAATGACTTCAATTGATTGGAAGTTTCAATAACAAACTCACCCACCACCAACTACATAGGAGACTAGTTCCTGGTTCTCATTCTCATGGGGATGGATTAGTTCTTGCCATAGCAGGGCATTATAAAGTAACCCTACACATTGCATTGTGCACAAATTTGGCTCCCCTTCTGCTTCTCTGTCTTGTTTTGATGCAATATGCGGCACTCATCAGAAGCTGCTGGATGTAGTTTCCCAATCTTGAACTTCTCAGTATGCAGAATTGTGAACTAAGTAAATCATTTTTCTTTATAATGTAATCACTCTCTGTTATAGCAATAAAAATCAGACTCAGACACCAAGTCAAGAAGCTGCTCTCCTGGAGGATGGAGTCTAAGCTCCCTCACACTGTGGCAGAGGATCAGTCATGCTCCTTCCTGCCTCAGAGCAGCCCTTGTGTACACCCCCAGCTTCAGGTCCTGCTTCTCCCCCTGCCTCCCAGGTCACATGACAGAGTCCCATTTGGCTATTTTCACAACCCATCTGCATTTCATCTTAATGCCCAGGCCCCTCCTGCTGGAATACACTACCTGTGACCCTGCTCAGTCTCTGCCTCTGGGTTCAGCTCCCATGTCTTCTCCAGGAAGCCCTTTTCCTGGGCTTTTCTGTACATGGCGTCTCTGTGATTGCATTTACCATGCTGTATTCTAACTGTTTCTGTTTTCTCCACTATTTTGTCATTTTGTTTTTAAGACCAACATTGTATCTTATTAACTGTTTTAAACCCCAATAAATTCTCAATGCATACATGGCCATTGAATGGATGGCCATTTTCAGCTTTACATTTACAGATGACTGCCATTGTGGACAGCTTACTCCATTAATTTTATTATTTCCTTCCTTTACATCAGCACACCTTCTTAGACCGTCCCGAGTTCCAGTACTTTACTACTAGATCTCTTCAGGGATTTCTCTGGCTCTTCCTTTTCTGAGAGTTTAGCTTCCCTTCTGAGGCCGTGTCTCTGTTCTCCAGAATAGATTACTTCTTGTCGTAGGCATCATCCCCTTTCATCATTCAAGAAGTTGCCTAATTTCCATAAACATCCTACTTTCTGGTGAAACCTTGAGTCTACTTTTTAACAGTTCTCAGGATTCTTGGGTCCTGGGAGACTGAAGTAGGAATGTGACTGTGCCTATGAAGATCTAATCCTCCCCTTTCTTCTCTCTTTTAACAGCAGAATATAACGAAAGAGAAGATCTAATGAAGAAAGATAATTTATGAATTGTGTAATTTTTAAATCAATTTAAGTCTGTAATAAATGTCTTACTTTTCCTCTAAGACTTTTATTTCTCTGCACAATTAATTTTAAAATATCAAAAATTTAAAAATATATTTTAATTTAATTTATACATTCAACCACTATACATCACTTAGCTTGTAAAGTGAATTTTCCCAACATGAATACACTTAACAACAGTCCAATTGAGGATACTATACACATTATCATCAACAGATAATACTTCTTTTCTGTGTCCCATAAATGTCTTGCCTTTCTATTTTTCTCCTTAATGTCTTTTCTCAGACTCTGCCCATTATCCCACTGTGTCTCCAGTAGCCATAACCATTTCCCATGTTTCTGTATCCTTAAATCTTTCCATTTCTGCATAGAGTGCAGACATTCAGTACATAAGTGGAGACATACAATGTTTCATGTTCCTAGCTTGTCTTACTTCACTCAGCAGTAGATCTTCCATATTTGTCCACTTTCTATCTAAAGTCAGGGTCTTGTTGTTTTGTATGACTGAGTAGTATTCCATAGAGTATATCTGTGACAATTTTTCAAACCATTTTTATGTTCATGGACATTTGGGTTGTTTCCATGTCTTAGCTATTGTGAATAATTCCACAGTAAATATAAATGTACGAGCACTTTTAGGACTGAACATTTTCCCGTCTTTGGGGTAAATACCTAAGAGTGGGATTGCTGGGTCATATGGTAGTTCTATTCCTTGATCTTTGAGAAATATCCATATTGTTCTCCATAGTAGCTGGACCAATTTACATTCCCACCAGTAGTGTAGGAGAGTTCTTTTTCACCACAGCCACACCACCAGTACTTATCATTTTTCTTTTTTTGCTCTTCATCATTCTGACTGGGGATAGATGGTATCTCATTGTGACTTTAATTTGTATCTCCCTTGCAACGACGGATGATAAACATTTTTTCATATGCTGTTTGGTTATTTATTTATCTTTCTTAAAGAGTTGATTTTCAGCCCATTTTCTCATCTTTTAATTGAGTTGATTATTTTTTTTCAGATAAGCCACGTGAGTTTTCTCTGTGTTTTGGTTTTCAGTCCCTTATGTAAAGTATAGATTACAGATATATTCTCCCCTTTGAGGGTTGTCAGTTCACACTAATTACTGTATTTTTGCTGGGCAGAAGCTTTTTTTTTCTTTCTTTCTTTCTTTTTTTCTTTTGGAGAGGTGTTTTCGCTATAGGGCGCGTGCGCTCGCCGGACAGACAGAGAGAGACAGAGAGACAGTCTTTGCCTACCTAATGTTTTCCTGAGTTTCCCCAGTGTTTTCCAAAAGTATTTTTTAATTTTTTTTAGTTTGAGGTCTTAGGTTTAAATATTTGATCCACTTTGAGTTGATTTTTGTCAACGGTGAGAGGTAAGGGTTCAGATTCATCTTTGTTCAGGTTTTTCAGTACCATTTGCTAAAGAGGTAATTTTCCTACTGGATTGACTGGTACCTTTTGTGAAAAATCAGCCGGCTGTACGTTTTCGCGTTTATTTCTGGGGTCTCTAATTTTTAGATGAGAAACTAATGTTATTGGTATCAGTTAACGTGTTTTGGAGTTGACTCATGAAGTAACTATGTTACCTTGGGTCAATTTACGATGGTTATAAAACGTTTGTTATTAAAAAGATAATCTCAAGTAGCTTAGTGTCAGAATTCTGTCTTTTACATCTAATTTTAATTTTTTAAAATCAACTGTGGAGCTCAGAGGGTGTTTAGAGCAGCAAAAATTGTTCCTTAAGGTATTTGTGATTGCAGGCACATGTCATTATGCTTTTGTCAAAACCAATAGAATATACAACAAAAAAAAAACCTAATGCAAGCTATGGACTTTAGCTTATAATAACATACTAATATCAATTTATCAATTGTAGCGAATGCGCCACACTAATGCAAGATTTTTTTTTTTTGGAAAAGTTTTTGCTATAGAGCGTGTGTGCTCGCCAGAGAGACAGAGAGACAGAAAGCGAGAAATCACCCGCCCAGCAGGGATGGCCATGCCACAATCCCTCCTCCTCCATTCTCCTCTCAGGATCTTGCGCATGCATGCACACGCGCCCAGCGTGAGTTTAAGCTGCTGGATCCAGGACTCGGTCAGTTACATTGAAGTCCAGCAACATAGCCATTACGCTAACTGCTGGTCCCCAAGATGTTAATAATAGAATAAATTGTGTAGAGTAAGTGTGGAGAGAGAGTATATGGGACTCTACTTTCTGCTCAAATTTCTTGTAAAACTAAAACTGCTCTAAGAAATAAAGTTTATTAATAGAAATAAGACGTCTCAGAGTCAATCACTGTCTCAAAAATGCCATCATTGCTTCCTTTTATTCAGGTTTCTCAGTCCACAGAATAAATAAAAAAACAGTTTTCTTCTGTCAAAGCAGGGAGCTTCAGGAAAGTACTCAAAAACCTGAAGCTATGTTTTACAAATCACACATTTGAAAATGTGCCCCAATTTGTTGTCATCCCTGAAGCCATGCTGGCCGTTCTGCTGACTGGATCAGGATTTCAGGATATGAAAATCGCTAATGCTCATTATGGTCCTTCACCACCACTGAAATCCACAGTGGCTCCCATGGTTTTGGTGACTTTCACAAACCCCTGATAACTGTTTTTGTGATGAATGATACACTAAGTCATTATCAGCTTATTCAAGCCTTGATATAGATGTGACTGCTCAGTTCTGATCCATTATTAGCAAATTGCTTACTCATTAGAGGTTTTACTTGTTTGCCTTTAAGGTTTGCGTATGAGTGCTTGCCAGAGAGAGGCAGTGAGAAAAAAGTGAGAAATCACCCCCCAGGGGGATCACCACATTGCAATACCTTCACCTCAATTCTTCTCCTGGGACTTTGGGCACACACATGCAGACATGTACGTGGTGTGATCTTCAATCTGCCAGATCTCTTTTGAGAACTGTGGCCAACTATATGGGAGTCCAGCACTTTAACAATCCTGACACCTGCTGATCCTCTCAATATTAGAACTTTTATACTTAGCAAAAGGCTAGTTTCTACCTCACTCCCAATATTTTATTTTTTTCTCAAAATAAAATTTTCTGAAAGTCATCTAGCCCACTTTCTCCACTCTTTTGAATAAAGTATTCAAAGTACTAGTCAATCAGAACATACAAAAATATATAGCATTTCTATATACTAAGAACAAGCAGACTGAGGTAGAACTGAAGAAAGCAATACCACTTAGCATAGGTACAAAAAGTATAGGATACCTAGGAACAAATTTAACCAAAAGTCAAAGACCTCTATAAGGAAAGCTGTGAAACTATAAAAAAGAAAATAAAAAATAACATAGAGAAGCAAAAGGACATTCCATGTTTCTGGATTAGAAGAATTAATATAATTAAAATGACAGTTCTACTCTAATCTACATAGTAAGTCCAATCCCAATCAAATTAGCAGAGGCATTCTTCACAGATTTAGAAAAGACAATTATACAATTTGTCTGGAATTATAAATGATTCATATTGCCTAAGCTATTTGGTGCAAGAAGAGTGGAATAGAAGGCACCTCACTTCCTGACCCCAAAACATATTACAAAGCTGTTATAATCAAAAACCGCATGGGATTGGGACTGGCATGTAGCATAATGGCTATGCTGCTGGATTCCCATGTAGTCAACCGCAGTTTGTGTCCCGGACCCGGTGGCTTAAACTCATGCCAGGCGCGTGTGTGTGTATGCCCAAATCCCAAGAGGAGAATGGAGGAGAATGGATTGCAGCATGGTCATTCCCTCTGTGGGGTGATCTCTTGCTTTCTGTCTCTCTGCCTCTCTCTCTCTGTCTTCCTAGTAAGCACATGTTCCCTCTAGCGAAAAACAAAACAACAACAACAACAACAACAGAAAACCAACAACAACAACAACAGCAAAAAACCAGCATGGTATTGGTATTGGCACAAAAACAGACATGTGAATCAATGGAACAGAATACAGACCCCAGAAAGAAACCCCAAAACATACAGCTAATTGATATTTGACATAGAGTACCAGTCAATCCAGTAGGAAAAGGAAAACCTCTTTAGCAAATAGAAATGAAAAAACTGGTTATCCACTTGCAGAAAGATGAATCTGGAACCCAATCTCTGACCATTACCAAAAATCAACTCAAAGTGGATTAAAGATCTAAACCTAGTACCTCAAACTATAAAACTACTGATGGAAAACACAGGAAACTCTGGGAGACTTTGGGGCAGGCAAAGAATTCTTGAATAGGACCCTCAAAGCACAGGCAATAATCCCTAATATTGATAAATGAGATTACATCAGATTAAGAAGTTTCTGTACAGGCCCTCCTTCCAGCCCAACATCTAGCAAAAAAACAGAATCCATGTGCATCTGAAGTAGGCTTTCCCTGTATCTTTAACCAGAAAAAGTCTCTGCCTCAAACCCTTTCTTCCAGCCCAATAACCAGGAAAAAAACATGGTCCGTGATCATCTAAGGTGGTCTCTCTCTGTCCCTTTAACAAGAAAAAGCTTCTTCCCCACACCCCTCCTTCCAACCCAACACCTAACAAAAAGCCAAGTCTCTATCTTCTTTCTGTCTCTGACTTTCTCTAGCCCTCTCCCTTTCTCTCAAAATTTTTCTCTTATATATATGTTTTTTTAAAAATCTGTGTGTACTGACTGTTGCTTCTGACCTCTCCTTTATCTTAATTTTATCTCCTTTATATAATTTCATAATGCACATGCATCTGAGGTATGCCTAGCCCTGCCCCTTTCACACAGCAGGCTAGTGTACTGCTTGGTTCTGATTTTTCTTGCCTTTTCTTAAAATTATTTTTTTCCCTTTTTATTGTTTTGGTGAGTTTATTGTTTGTTTATTTTCTGTTTTTTTCCCCCTTTTCCCTCTGTTTTCTTTCTTTTATCTGACTTTCTCACCATGCCTCTCACCTTCCACACCTTGAGTGTCTAGGCAGATCTAGGTGGACAGTAGCACAATATCTGAATACATTAAACCCCACAGCTCAGCCCATGTGCCTCTATTGCCTTGAAACTGTGAGGTCTTTGTAATATCCGGTTCCACTGACAAAAGTGCAGCCCTTTCCTCATCCATAGGCAGTTAAATAGAACTCTTGCAAATTTTAGATAAAGATTTTAGGATATTCATAATGACAAAGCTAACAGAGATACAAGAGAAGAGAAACAATGAACTCCAGAAGATGCAGGAATAAAAGAGACAACAGTTTCCAGGAGGTGAAAAATTTCTTCCATGATCTTAAAGAGGAAATACTCACCATAAAAAAGAATCAAACAAAACTGTTAGAGATAAAGGCTATAATACAGGAAATCAAAACTTTCCTTAAAATATTTAAAAACTGATTAGATCATGCAGAAGATTGAATCTCAGATGTAGAAGATAGAACCTCTGACCTAGAAAAATTCGCCAAAAAGACTGAGAAAATAACCCCCAAAATGAGAATAATATACAATTAACACTAGATACCATTAGATGCCCAAACATATGGACAGTTGATATACAAGAAGGTGAAGAAACTAATCAGGGCATTGATAATCTATTCCTTGAAATCCTGGAAGAAAACTTTGCAAATCTAGAGAGGCATTCAAAGATCCAGACCCATGTTATACAAAGGATCCCACAGAGAATCATCCCAAGAAGAACTTCTCCAAGGCACATCGCAGCCAAATTGACCAAAGCCACAGACAGAGATAAGATACTAAAATTGGCAAGAGAAAAATGTCAAGTTACTTTCAAGGGATATCCCATCAGGATAACATCGGCCATCTCGTTGGAAACAATGCAAGCAAGGAAAGAATGGGAGAACAGATTCAAAATGTTAAGTGAAAAACAATTTTAACCAGAATACTGTATCCAGCACGATTATCTTCACATGGAAAGAAAAGATGAAAACATTCTCAGATAAACAAAACTCAAAAAATTTACCAACACCAGACCAACTCTTAGAGAAGTTCTGAAGGGAGTGCTATACCAAGAAAACTACAGGAAGATAAATAAGAGAACAAAAACTGACCAAGGAAAAGGCCAATTTAATGGTAGGGAGAAGTTCTGAAATATCAATAACAATGTTGAATGTTAACAGAAAGGTCAGACCACGAAACACAGCAAATTCAACAAAAGAGATTATGAAAGACTGAGCTGGTGAAATATAATTCTATTACTTTTTCCTAAAATATTACTGATTTTTTTCAATGCTTTCTCTTCCAGATTTAAGGATTTTTGTTTTCTTTTGAGTTGTTGGGTTCAGCAATGTGTTAAATATCTTTTTTTTAAATTGAACATAAACTTTTTATCTTTTTTGTAATCGAAACATAAACTTTTCTCCCTTCCTTACACTTTTGTAATTGAAAAAATATTTTTGAGCATTCTTATTTTGTGGCAGAATGGTTATTTGCATAAGTTCAATAAGAATATTGTAACTGTTGCCTTGCATCAGAAATTGAATTCTTAAGGAACTTGGTACATAACAGACCAAATTGAGAGTAACCTTTTTTTTTTTTCAAATTAATTACTTTATACTTCTCGTTAGTAAAATGGGGACTAGAGAGGTAAAAGAATGTTTCAGAAGAAAATTACAGTGTTGTTGTCACTAGATTCTAGCTTTCAGATCTTTTGTGAACCATAAAATGTGAAAAAAAAAGTTTAGTGCGAAAGGGAGGGAGGGTAAAGGGGAAGGAAAATATGGGTAAAAATATGCTTAATTGACAAAAAATGGGAAGCTATATGCTGATGATAATGTATATAGTAATATCCTTGTCTTTACTGATATGCATGGTTTTTGTGTTGGGATAAGAAATGTGTACTATAAAAATGTGGTAGACTGTAAATTAAAATTTAAATAAATAATTAAATAAATTTAAAGAAAAAATTCTGCACAGCAAAAGATACAGTAATTAGTGTGAACCAAAACCCTCTAAATGGGAGAATATTTTTGTGAACTATATCTCAGGGAAGGGTCTGATAATCAGAATATAGAGAGAACTCAAGCGACTTACCTGAAAAAAAAATCAGTCCAATTAAAAGATGTGAAAATGAACTGAGCATACAACTCTCTGAGGAAGACATACAAACAGACAGCATATGAAAAAAGAAATGATCAACATCCCTCATCATAAGGAAGATGTAGGTCAAAACCACAAAGAGATACCACCTAACCCCAATCAGAATGGGGAATATAAAAAAAAATTATAAAATAAAAACAGAATGATAACTGCTGGCAGTGGGGCTGTGATGAAAAAGAACTCTCCTACACTGCTGGTGGAATGTAAATTGGTCCAAGTACTGTGGAGCACAATATGACTGTTCCTCAGAGATCTAAAAATAGAACTAATAGAACTATCAATACTGAGCACAAGTGGAAGAAATAAGTCTAGTCTCAAAATGGAGGTAAAATGCCACCAATCCCTGCTATCCTGACTCAGGCTGTCACTGTCCAGCAGAGCAGTTGAGAAAACTGTTTCTTAGTGGTATGAGCTTTGAAACTACAGATGATAATTTAAGAGAACATTTTGAGAAATGGGGCACACTCACATTGTGTGATAATGAGAGACTCCCCCCAAAGGAAATGTTCCAGGGGCTTTTGTTTTGTGACTTACTCTTGTGTTGAAGAGGTGAATGTGTACTAAGCCACACAACATTGATGGGCATGCAGTGGAACAAAAGAGAGCTGTTACGAAAGAGGATTCTGTAAAGCCTGGTCACCATCTAACACTGAAGAAAAATTTTGTTGGTAGTATTAAAGAAGATAGAGAAGAATATAATTTGAGAGACTACTTTGAAAAGATTGACAAGATTGAAACCATAAAAGTCATGGAAGATCAACAGAGTGGGAAAAAGAGAGAATTTACTTTTGTAACTTTTGATGATCATGATACAGTTGATAAAATTATTGCTCAGGAATATCACACTATTAATAGGCATTATTGTGAAGTGTAAAAGGCCCTTTCTAAACAAGAAATGCAGTCTGTTGTAACACAGAGAGATCATGGAGGTGGATCTGGCAACTTCATGGATTTTGGAGGAAACTTTGGAGGTAATTTTGGTCATGGTGGAATATAGGGACATGTTTGGAGAGAGACCCTGAGGTGTGGGGACATGATCTGAGTAAACATCACCTGTCCCTTTGAGCTTTGGAAGAACCTTGCAACTTGTCCATTCCTTGACCATTGCTGCAGGCAGAGCAAAGTGTGGAAATTGCTAGGGGCATCCCAGCAGGCACAAATGATGGAATTCAGGAAACATCCTGACCCCCAATTAGCAAAGTCCAATCCCTGCTCTGCCTCTGTGAGATTCTTTAGCCTTCTCTTGGTGTGGTGTGCCCACCTTATGGAGAGATCGTTTAGCCTTAGGTTTCTTCCCCACACCTGCAGCTAGTCTTCTCTCCATTAGAAAAGAATTTTAATGAGATTTCTCCATGATGCGATTATCATCAGGGGATATACCCAGATACACTCAGATACACCCAGTTTAGTATGTCTAAGCTCATATAGATTTGTTACCGGCTTCTTACTGTCTTTAACCTAGCAATGAATCTATGAAATGTTGTAAAATATACATATGTAGTGTCTCCTTGTACTATAGATAAAGAAAACCAGTTTGTCTGGGTGACACAAGTTATGGCACAAGTTGCTTGAACTACCTAGGCCCAGGCTGCCGGTGTCCACTGTTACTTTGTCTCTTTGTCTCATTCTTTCTGATTCCCTGGTCCTCTCGAGATGAAGGGCTTCCTCTTTCTCTTCCTCGTTCTCTTCCCCACCATCAGCCCTCTAATCATGATTCGGCTCCAGCCAAGCCCGACAATGCAAACCTTGGTTGAAGAGGAGGCTATGTGGAGGAGGTGGTGGCAGCAGTGGTAATTATGGAGGAGGTGATGGTGGATATAATGGATTTGGAAGTGATGATGGCAACTAGGGTGGAAGTCCTGGTTATAGTAGTAGAGGTGGCTATGGTGATGGTGCACCAGGATATGGAAACCAAGGTGGTGGATATAGTGGCAGTGGTGGAGGATATAACTACAATGAAGGAAGAAATTTTGGCGGTGGTAACTGTGGTGGTGGTGGAAACTATAATTATTTTGGAAATTATAGTGGACAACAACAATCAAATTGTGGATCCATGAAAGGAGGCAGTTTTGGCAGAAGAATCTCAGGCAGTCCTTATGGTGGTGGTTATGGATCTGATGATGGAAGTGGTGGATATGGTAGCAGGAGATTCTAAAACAGAAGAAAAGGGCTACAGTTCTTAGCAGGAGAAAAAGCAAGGAGATATCAGGAAAGCTGCAGGTTACTTTGAGGCAGTCATCCCAAATGCATTAGCAGAACTGTAAAATTATGTCAGAGGAGGAACAATGATCCATAGTCAGAAAAGTTACTGCAGCTTAAATAGGAAACCCTACTTGTTTAGGACTATTA
Organism: Tupaia belangeri chinensis; assembly: GCF_000334495.1. Lineage (NCBI taxonomy): Eukaryota > Metazoa > Chordata > Mammalia > Scandentia > Tupaiidae > Tupaia > Tupaia belangeri. The sequence continues at coordinate 141,016 of NW_006200554.1, forward strand.
TAGCCACAGATTGCCAAAAATACAGCTATTGATTAATGCAATGAAGTGTCAATTAGATGTACATTCCTGAGGTCTTTTACCTGTTATAGCTTTTCTTTCTCTTTTTCTTTGCATTACATCAAGTATATAGCCCTGTAAATTGTGGTAGTGGTGCCAGGGATAAAAAAAATAAAGGAATTTATATGTGTGTGTGTGTATGTGTGTATATGACACACATATATTTATATTCATTCACATTGTTTAGCTTACAAAGTGAACATTTCAATATCTGAATATTTCTCCCCAGTCCAGTTGATCAAAATATCTTCAACAGATAACACCACACCTCCGTGTCCTGTGAATGTTCTGAATCTGTATTCCTCCTCCAGATGAATTTCACTAGGCTCCACTCCTCCACACACACCACATCAGGCATTCCCACCTACCTCTTGTACATCTTTTAGTCAATCAGTTTTGGTCATAGAGTGCAGACACGTGGTATATATTAAGTGGGGACATACAATGTCTCTCCTGCATAGCCTGGCTTGCTTCACTCAGCAGTAAATCTTCCATATTTTTTCCACTTTCTGTCAAAAACCAGGATTTTGTTGTTTTTTATGGCTTAATAGTATTCCATAGAGTATATGTGCCACAGTTTTTCAATCCATTCATTCGTACGGAGACATTTGGGTTGATTCCATGTCTTAGCAATCATGAATAGTGCCGCAATAAACACCAATGTGCAAGCACTTTTCCAATGAAGAATTCTTCTGTCCTTTGGGTAGATACTGAGTAGTGGGATTGCTGGATACTTCGATTTGTAGATTTCTGAGGAATCTACAAATTGTTCTCCACAGTGGCTGGGTCAATTTACATTCCCACCAGCAGTGTAAAAGAGTTCCCCTTGCACCACACCCCTGCCAACACTTTTCATTTTTTCTTTTTTTAATCTTAGACATTCTGATTGGAGTTAGGTGGTATCTCATCGTTATTTTGATCTGCATTTTTCTTACAACGAAGGATGTTGAGCATTTTTTCACATGCCTTTTAGCTATTCGTATACCATCTTTAGAGAGTGTTTTTTTTTTTTTCAACTCCTTCTCACATCTTTTAATAGGGTTGATCATATTTTTCCACACAGCTTCTTTAGTTCCTTGTGTGTTCTGGTTATCAGTCCCTTATCTGATGCATAATTTACAAAAATATTTTTCCATTCTGAGAGCTGTCACTTCACACTAATTACTGTACTTCTGCCATGCAGAAACTTCTTAGTCTGATGTAATCCCACTTGTCTATTTTGGGGATTATTGACTGTGCTTTGGGGGTCTTATTTAAGAAGTTTTCCCCTACACCAATGTCTTCCAAAGTTTCCCAGTGTTTTCAAGGAGCAGTTTTATAGTTTGAGGTCTTAGATTTAGATCCTTGATCCACCTTGACTTGATTTTTGTCAAAGGTGAAAAGTAGGGATTCAGATTCATCTTTCAGCAGGTGGAAATCCAGTTTTTCCAGCACCGTTTGCTGAAGATGTTTTCCTTTCCCCAGTGGATTGACTGGTACCCCTGATTGGGAAAAACAATCAAAGATATTGAATGATGAAGTGGGGAGTTTATTGTCTCTGTATTGACTGACATACATGGCATTCACTTTTGAAAAAGCAATGTAATACACTGTAAAGTTATATGTTATCCTATGTAATATAAACAAGACTATGATGATAATAAAAATAAATAAAATAAATAAATAAATAAGTATAAAAAATCAGTTGACTATATGTTTGAGAATTCATTCTGGGAACTCAATTCTGTTACATTGGTCCCCGAGTCTGTTTCTGTGCCAGTATCATGCTGTTTTGATTACCACAGCTTTGTATTATATTTTTCAGTTAGGGAGTGAGATGCCACTCACTTCATTATTCTTGTGTAGAATTGTTTTGGCAATACGGGGTCTTTTATGATTCCAGATGAATTTTATGATTGTCTTTTCAAGATCTGTGAAGAATGTGTCTGGTACTTTGATTGGCATTGCATTAAATAGATTAATTTGGGTAGAATTGCCATTTTGGTTATATTAATTCTTCCAATTCAGGGCCATGGGACATCCTTCCACTTTTTTTATTAATTTTAAAAATATTTTTTAGATTCTAATACTTTTCCTTGTGGAGGTCTTTAACTTCTGTGGTTAGATTTATTCCCAAATATCTTATACTTTTTGTGGCTATGGTAAATGGAATAACTTTCTTCAGTTCTATCTCAGTCTGCCTGTTATACGTATATATAAATGCTATTGATTCCTGTATATTGAATTTCTATCCTGCAACTTTACTGTAATCATTTTTACTTCCAGTAATTATTCCATGGAGACCATTGGGTCTTCTTTGTATACAATCGTGTCATCTGCAAATAGAGTTTCACCTCTTCTTTTTCCTGTTTGAATGCCTTTTATTTTTTCCTCTTTTCTGATTGCATTGGCAAGGACTTCCAGTACTAAATTAAAAAGGAGTGGAGAAAGTGGGCATCCTTGTCTTGTTCCCATGTTTAGTGGGAAAGCTTTCAGCTTTTCTCCATTCAGGATGATGTTTGTTCCATTCAGGATGATGTTCTCATAGATGGCTTTTATTGTGTTGAGAAGTGGCCCTTCTATGCTGATTTTGCTGAGAGTCTTGATCATGAAGGGAAGTCGTATCTTATCAAATGCTTTTTCTTCATCAATCGATATGACCATATGGTTTTAACTTTATTCCTGTAGATATGATGTATTACATTTATGGTTTTGCATAGGTTGAAACAACCTTGCATTCCTGGAATAAAGCCTACCTGATCATGGTGTATGAACTTTTTTATAAGTTGCTTGATACTATTTGCTAGTATCTTGTTGGGAATCTTTGCGTCTATATTTATCAGGGATATTAGTCTATAGTTTTCCTTCCTTGTCCGGTCCTTATCTATTTTAAGAATAATGGTGATAGAGGCTTCATAGAATGAATTATGGAGAGATTAAAACTTTTGAATCTTTAGAAATAACTTTGAGCAGAATGGGGGTTAACTCTTCTTTGAAAGTTTCATAGAATTCAGAGGTGAATCCATCAAGGCCAGGGCTTTTCTTTGTTGGAAGGTTATTTATTACTGCTTCAATCTCCTGGCTTATTATGGGCCTATTGAAACTTTCTATATCTTTCTGGCTCATTCTTAGTAGATTATATTTGTCCGGGAATTTGTCCATCTCATCCAGATTGTCTTGTTTCTTAGCATATAGATGTGCAAAGCATCCTCTAATGATGTTTTGAATTTCTAATATGTCTACCAGCTTCATTACATATTTGATTCACCTTGCTCCTTTCTCTCTTCTTAATAAGTCTCGCTAGTGGTGTATTGATTTTATTTATCTTTTGAAAGAACCAGATTTTACGTTCATTTATTGTCTGTATAGTATGTTTATTTTCTGTTTCATTTATTTCTGCTTGTATCTTTTAAATTTCCTTTCTCCTGGATTTTATTTTTTTTGCATTTTTTGCTGTTGCTTTTCCAATTCTCTGAGGCATGATGTTAGGTGATCCATCAGCCTGCTTTCCGTCTTCTTCTTATGTGCACTAATTGCCATGAACTTCCCTCTTATTACTGCTTTGGCAGTGTTCCAAAGATTATGGAAACTCGTGTCTTCATTGTCATTGTCTTCCATGAGTCTTTTGATTTCAGTCTTTATTTCTTCAGTAGTAGTGGAGTCATTCAGGAGTAGGTTATTTAGTTTCCTTGTATTTGGGTATTTTTGAGGATTTCTCTTGAAATTAAAATCGAGTTTAATCAATCCATCATGGTCGGAGAAGATACTGGATGTAGGTTCTATGCCTCTGAATCTGTAGAGGCTTGCTTTATGCCCTGTGATGTGGTCAGTCTTCAAAAAGGTTTCATGTCGGGGTGAGAAAAAAGTGTATCTCAAGGTTTTTGGATGGAAAGTTCTATAGTTGTCGGTTAAGTCCATTTGATTTATGGTATCATGTAGATCCTTGATCTCTTTACCTATTTTTTTGCCTAGATGATCTGTTCAGAAGGGATAGGGTGGTGTTGAGATCTCCAACAATTAGTGTTTTTCAGTTTATTTTCCCTTTTAGATCTAACAGTCTTTCCTTCACATATTTAGGTGCTCCTGTGTTAGGTGTATAGATATTTATAAGCATTGTATCTTCTTGATCTATAGAGCCTTTTACTACGATATAGTGCCCTTCTTTTTCTCTTTGAATAGTTTTTGTTTTAAAACCTATTTTGTCAAAAATTAGTATCGCAACTCCAGCACTTTTTTGCTTCCCATTTGCATGGAAAACCTTTTTCCAACCCTTCATGTTCAATCTATCATGTCTTTCTCCATGAGTTGGGTTTTCTGTAGGCAATGGAGAGAGGGTTTCTGTTTTTTTTTTTTTTTTTTAATCTGTTCAGTCAGTCTGTGTCTCTTGATCAGATAATTTAATCCATTAACATTCAATATTATCGATGTTCCTGGATATTTCCTGACGTTGAAGTTGGCCATTGTCTTAGTTGCCTGTTATTTCTTTGTTTCTGGCTGTTCATTCTTTTTTGTTGTTGTTTTATTTTATTTTTTTAATTAAGTATTTTATTATCATCATAATCTTGTTTATAATACATTGGATAGTATATAACTTTACAGTGTATTACATTGCTTTTTCAAAAGTGAATGCCCTGCATGTCAGTCAATACAGAGACATTAATCTCCCCACTTCATCATTCAATCTTTTCAATGTTTTTCCCAATCATCACTGTTATTATTATTCTAATTATTTTTTTAAACACTCAATCACTAGTTCTCATTTTTCTTGTAAAAAGACTTTACCCATCATGAAATATTTCTCAGACCAACCCAGTTGAGAATACTATACATGCCATCATCAACAGGTAATAAGTCGTATCTGTTTCCCACTAACGTCCTGAATCTCTATTTGTTCTCTTGCTTTCTTTCTCTGTACTCTTCTCGTTACCCCTCCATTCCACACTGTCCTAGTCTCATTAAGTACTTTCACTGCTTTTATATCCTCCAATATTTCGCTCTCTACCATGGAGTGTGGATAGTTGGTATATATTAAGTGCATACAGACAATATCTTTCTATCATAGCCTAGCTTACTTCACTCAACAATAGTTCCTCCATATCTGACCACTTTCTATCAAAAGCCAGAGTCTTGTTATTTTTTATGGTTGAGTAGTATTCCATAGAGAATATATACCACACTTTTCCAATCCATTCATCCGTTTGTGGACATTTAGATTGGTTCCAAGTCCTGGCAATTGTGAAAAATGCTGCAATAAACATTGATGTGCAAGCACTTTTCTGACTTAGAGTTCCCCTGTCCTTTGGGTAGATACCCAGGAGTGGGACTGTTGGATCAAATGTTAGTTCTACTTGTAGATCTTTGAGGAACCTCCATATTGTTCTCCACAGTGGTTGAACCAGTTTAGGCTCCCACCAACAATGTAGGAGGGTTCCCTTTTCACCACATTCCCGCCAACACTTATCACTTTTTATATTCTTAATCGTTGCCGTTCTGACAGGGATTAGGTGGTATCTCATTGTGGTTTTCATCTGCATCTCCCTTATGATGAGGGATGTTG
>NW_006200554.1:146744-149953 GCF_000334495.1 Tupaia belangeri chinensis
CAGTCCCTTGTCTGAGGCATATTTAACAAAAATATTTTCCCATTCTGAGAGTTGTCGGTTCACACTTGTTACTGTGTCCTTTGCTGTGCAGAAACTTCTTAGTCTGATATAGTCACACTTGTCTGTGCTTTGGGGGGATTATTGCCTGTGCTTTGGGAGTCTTATTTAAGAAGTCTTTGCCTACTCCAATGTCTCCCGGAGTTTCCCCAGCATTCCACCAATAGTTTTATTGTTTGAGATCTTATGTTCAGATCTTTGATCCATTTTGAGTTGACTGTTGTTAATGGTGAAAGATGGGGGTTCAGTTTCATCTTTCTGCAGGTGGATACCCAGTTTTTCCAGAACCATTTACTAAAGAGGTTTTCCTTTTCCCAATGGAATGACTTATATCCTTTGTCAAAAAGCAGTTGGCTGTAAGCTTTGGGGGTTATTTCCGGGTATAGTATTCTATTCCATTGGCCCACAATGTCTGATTTGTATGCAATACCAAGCTGTTTTGTTGACCACAGCTTTATAGCATATCTTGGGATCAGGGAATGATATGCCTCATACTCCATTCTCCTTCACAGGATTGCTTTTGCAATATGAGGTTTTTATTATGATTCCAGACAAATTCTATGATTGTCTCTTCTAGATCTGTGAAGAATATTTCTGGTATTTTGATTGGGGTTGCATTAAACGTTTAGATTAATTTGGGTAGAATTACCATTTTGATTATGTTAATTCTTCCAATCCAGGAACATGGGATGTCCTTCCACTTTTTTATGTCACTTTCAATATCTTTTTTTTAAAGATTTTCATTGTTTTATTTATAAAGGTCTTTGACTTTCTTAGTTAGGTTTATCCCTAGATATCTTATACATCTTGTGGCTACGGTGAAAGGGATTCCTTTCTTCAGCTCTGCTTCATTCAACTTGTTGTTCATAAATAGAAATGCTATAGATTTTTGGATATTGATTTTGTATCCTGCCACCTTACTGTATTCACTTATTACTTCAAGCAGTTTTTTCATGGATACCTTTGGGTCTTCTAAGTATACCATCATGTCATCTGCAAATAAAGATATTTTCAACTCTTCTTTGCCTATTCGAATGCCTTTAATACTGTTCTCTTCTCTGATTGCATCTGATTGCCTTAGGTAAGACTTTCCGTACTATATTAAAGAGTAGTGGAGAAAGTGTGCAGTCTTGCCTAGTGCCCGTTTTAAGCAGAAAAGCTTTTCCTCATTCAGTATAATGTTGGCTGTAGGTTTTTCATAGATGGCTTTTATTGTGTTGAGAAATGACCCTTCTATACCGGTCTTATTGAGGGTCATAATCATAAAAGGTTGTTGTATTTTATCAAATGCTATCTCCACATTAATTGAAACGATCATATGGTTTTTATCTTTCTTTCTGTTAATGTGGTGTATTACATTTATGGTCTCGTGTATGTTGAACCACGCTTGCATCCTTGGGATAAAGCCTACCTGGTCATGATGAATAATCTTTGTTACATGTTGTTGGATATGATTTGCGAGTATCTTGTTGAGAATTGTTGCACCTATATTCATCAACGATATTCGTCTGTAGTTTTCCCTTTTTGCCATGTCCTTTCTGTTTTGGGGATGAGGATGATGGAGGCTTCATAAAATGAATTTGGAAGGTTTCCTTCCTTTTGAATTTTTAGAAATAATTTTAGTAGAATAGGGGTTAAAAACTTCCTTAAAAGTCTTGTAGAATTTAGAAGTGAAGCCATCCGGACCTGGGCTTTTCTTTGTTGGGAGGTTATTATCACTGATTCAATCTCCTGGCTTATTGTATGTCTATTCAGATTCTCTATGTCCTCCTGAGTTAATCTTGATAGATTTTATGCATCCAGGAATTTGTCCATCTCCTCCAAGTTATCTTGTTTGTTGGCATATAGTCACTCATGGTATCCTCTAATGATATTTTGTATTTCTGCTATGCCTGTTGTAATATTGCCTGTCTCATCACATATTTGAATAATCCGTTCTTTCTTTCTTCTTCTTGATCAGTCTAGCCAATGGAGTATCGATCTTGTTGATCTTTTCAAAGAACCAGCTTTTGCTTTCATTTATTTTCTGTATGGTTCATTTATTTTCTATTTCATTTATTTCTGCTCGAACCTTTATTATTTCTTTTCACCTGCCATTTTTGGGGTTCGTTTGTCGTTGTTTTTCCGATTCCCTGAGGCATGATGTTAGCTTATCTATTTGCCATCTTTCCATCCTTTTCTTATGTGCACTAGTTGCTATGAATTTCCCTCTTATGACTGCTTTTGCTGTGTCCCATAGATTCTGGACAGTTGTGCACTCACTATCATTTGTTTCCATAAGTTTTTTGATTTCTGCCTTAATTTCTTTAGTAGTGAAGAAGTCCTTCAGAAGTAGGTAGTTCAGTTTCCATGTCTTTGTGTATTTTCTGGGTTGTTTCTTAAAATTTATCTTGAGTTTAATTCCATCATGGTCAGAGAAGATGCTGGATACAGTTTCTATGCCTTTGAATCTGTAAAGGCTTGATTGTGTCCTAACACATAATCAATCCTTGAAAATGTTCCATGCCGGGGTGAGAAAAATGTATATGTGGTGGATATAGGGTGGAAAGTTTTATAGGTATCTGTCAAGCCCATTCGATTTATAGTATCATTTAGGGCCTATATTTCTCTATTTATTTTCTGTCTAGAAGATCTGTCTATAGGAGATAACGGGGTGTTGAGATCTCCAACAATTATAGTATTTCACCCTATCTCTCCTTCTAGTTCCAGCATTCTTTCCTTCACATATTTAGGTACACCTGAGTTGGGTGCATAGATATTTTTAAGGGTAATGTCTTCTTGCTGGATTACCCCATTTATTGTTATATAATGCCCTTCTTTGTCTCTTCTTCCAGTCTTTGTCTTGAAATCTATTTTGTCTGAGATCACTATTGCTACTCCAGCCCTTTTTTGATTTCCATTTGCATGGTTTGACGTTTTCCGGCCCTTTACTTTTACTCTATGTATATCTTTATCCATAAGGTGAGTTTCTTGTAGGCAACAGACAGAGGGTTTCTGTGTTTTTATCCATTCAGCCAGTCTGTGTCTCTTAATTGGAGAATTTAATCCATTGACATTCAATGTAATTATCGATATTTCCGTACCTGATCCTATCGTTAAGTGAGCCATTTTTTTTGGTTGCTTTATGTTCTCGTATAACTGTCTGACTTTTT
>NW_006200554.1:150026-161913 GCF_000334495.1 Tupaia belangeri chinensis
CTTTCTTTCTTTCTTTCTTTCTTTCTTTCTTTTTTTTCTTTAGGGCACATGCGCTCTCCAGACAGACAGAGACAGAGACACAGAAAGTGAGAAATCACCCCCCAGTGGAGATGGCCACGCCACAATCCCTTCTCCTCCATTCTCCTCTTGGGATCATGGGCACGCAAGCACACACGCCCGGCGTGAGTTTAAGCCACCGGATCCAGGACTCGAACCACGGTTGACTACGTGGGAGTCCAGCAACATAGCCATTATGCTAACTGCTGTTTCTGCTTCAGAAACTCTTGAAGAGCTGGTCTGGGGTTTGTAAATTCTTTCAAATCTTGTTTATCCGAGAATGTTATCTTTTTTTCCCATATGAAAGATAATTTTGCTGGGTATAGGATTCTTGGTTGAAATTGTTTTTCACTCAACACTTTGACTATGTTTCCCCATTCTTTTTTTGTCTGCATTGTTTCCACTGAGAGATCCGATGTCATCCTGATTGGGTGACCTTTGTAAGTAACTTGATGTTTCTGTCTTGCAATCTTTAGTATCTTGTGTTTGTCTGTTGTTTTTGCCAGTCTGGCTATGATGTGCCTTGGAGAGGATCTTCTTCGGTTGATTCTACTTGGGGTCCTATGTATTTCTTGGGTCTGGATATTTGAATGCCTTTCTAGGTTTAGAAAGTTTTCTTCCAGGATTTTATGGAATAAGTTATCTAGGTACTTATAATTTTCTTCCTCTTCTGGAATCCTAATTAGCCAGATGTTTGGGTGCTTGATGGTATCGAATATTCCTCATATATTATCTTCTATTTTCATGGTGTTTTCTCAATCTTCTTGAGGCGTTTTTTTAGGTCAGATGTTTTGTCTTCTATGTTAGAGATTCAATCTTCTGCCTGGTCTATCCTAATTTTAATACTTTCAAGGGAGGTATTGATTTCCTGTATCACATTCTTCAACCCTACAAGTTCCATCTGGTTCTTGTTTAAGGTATCCATTTCTTCTTTCAAGTCATGAAAGGACTTCCTCATCTCCTGGAGCTCCTTGTCTCTTTTCTCTTCCATCTTAGTTTGCTAGGTCACAACAAATATTCTGAATTCCTTATCAGACATGTCCACGATGTCCATTGTGTTGACCGTGGGTGATGTAGGCTTGAGGATTTCCCTTGAGGGAGAGGCCTTTTGTTGGTTGCTCATATTTCTTGAGCCTCTGCGATTGTCCCTAGTCATCAGGTAATCTATATGTTGCTTCCTAACTTATTAAAGGTATCTCTGAGTGTTAAAAGTTGTACAGGATTAGAAAATTGATGATTTCTCTTGTGGTTGGCCAACCTGATGTGTTGCTCCCAATTATCATTAACTGTTGCCACTAGTCCTGGATGGCCCAAAGTCCTACCTGCTTCTAAGGAGTGGTGAGCCTCCAACTCCGACCTAATAAGCAACACCTCAAGAACAAAAAATAACAAAACAAAAAAAGGAATTGCCGCACACTATTCAAATCACTAAAATTCAGAGAGTCCAAAGGCAAGAGGTGAAGGACCAGAGGATGAGTGACAGGTCCAAGGAGGAATAGGAGTTGGGATGCACGAAGGTCTGGGTGGTCAGGCCTGCAGCCTCAGACTGCCTGGTATCTGGAACTTCTGGCTGACTCGATCCATCTTGCGGGTGGGGTGGGGTGCAAGCTCATCTTAAAGTTGCATGCAACTAACCTGGGTTCCAAGGAGGAGGAGGGGTGTGGATGCACAAGGGTCTGGGCAGTTGGGACTGCAAGCCTCAGGCCACCTGGTGTCCAGAACTTCTGGCTGGCTCGATCTGGTTTGCAGGTGGGGTGGGATGCGAGTTCCTCTTAAAGTTGCATGCCCTGGCTGTTAATTCTTTACTTTTCCTGGAACAGTACTTTCTCCAGGTTTTCTTCAAAATTTGATCTGCTGTTGGCAAATTCTTTCAGGTTTTGTTTGTCTGAGACAATTTCAATATTTTTTCCCATATGAAAGATAATCTTGCAGGATATAATAGTCTTGGTGGGAATTGTTTCTCTCTTAAAACTCTGAATACTGGGACCAGCAGTGAGTGTAATGGCTATGTTGCTGGACTCCCACGTAATTGACTGTGATTCGAGTCGCAGACCCATTGGCTTAAACTCACGCCAGGCATGTGTGCATGCGTGCCCATGATCCCGAGAGTAAAATGGAGGAGAAGGGATTGTAGCGTGGCCACCCCCCTGGGGGGGATTTCTCACTTTCTGTCTCTCTCTCTCTCTCTCTCTCTGTCTCCCAGGAAGCGCATGCACCCTTTGAATACCTTATTTTATTCTGTCTTTTCTTGCATTGTTTCCATTGAGAGGTCTGGTGTTAGTCTGATGGGATAGCTTTTGTAAGTCACTTCTCGTTTCTCTATTGCCAGTTTTAGTATATCAAATCTTTAACTGGGGTCTTAGACAACCTGGCTAAGATATGCCATGGGGAAGATCTTCTGGGGTTGATTCTAACTGGGACCCTTTGTATTTCTTGGGTCAGAATGATTGAGTGCCTCTCTAGACTTGGGAAATTTACTTCCAGGATTTCATGGAATAGATTTTCCATGCTCTTATTATTTTCTTTACCTTTCGGGATGCCAATTATTCTGATGTTTGAGCACCTAATAGAATCTAGTATTTCTCAAATATTATGCTCGTGGGTTTTTGTTGTTGTTGTTGTTGTTTGTTTGTTTGTTATTTTGTCTATCTTCTTGGTGTTTTCTTCTAGGTCAGAGATTTTATAGTCAACATCAGAGATTCAACATCAGGAATTCAATCTTCAGCATGGTCTAATAGACTTTTAATACTTTCAAGGGAGTTTTGATTTCCTCTGTTACAGACTTGACCCCTAATAGCTCCATCTGATTCTTTCTCAGGGTGACCATTTCTTTTTTCATATCGTGAAAGGGCTTCCTAATCTCCTGTAGTTCATTGTCTCTTTTCTGTTTCAACTCATAGAATTTGTCCACCATAAACGTTCTAAATTCTTTATCAGAGATTTGGTAACGTCCTCAGAGTTTAGGAGAGATGGAGGGGAGTTACTCTGTTCCTTTGTTGGAGACATACTTCCTGTTTTATTCAGACCTGAGGCTCTTCTTCTACTTCTAGCCATTGGAAGATGTACTCAATTTAAGTACCTCTTAGAAGAATGTTTCAATTGCTAGGAGTGTGTTTCCCTTTTGGTCTAAATTGGAATCTGCCAAAGTCTCTGTTCTGTTATTTTTAGTAATGTGGTCTTAAAACAGATACTTTATTCAGGTGTGTGAAGAGCAGTATCTCCTTTTTCACAGCTGGTTCAGTACAAGGGAAGATCCTATAGAACCTTATATTACTAGAAAATGTTAGATCTTTAATTCTAAGCCTAGCTAGTCTCTCTAGAAAGGTGGAAGACAAAGAAGAAAAGAAAATATAAGGGAAAAGGAGAGAGTACAGAGAGGAATAAAAAAACAGTCGGGTGCCCCACTATCGTGGGGCGCATGATTTCACCAGATGCCTTCAGATGGACCTGGCAGCTGGCTGCTACAGCAAAAGAGGCAGTCTGCAGGGAAAGGGAGAGGAGGAAATTAACAAAAGAATAAAAGAGAGAAAAGAAAAAAAATAGAGAAACTCCCTACTTGTCTCTGGGTCTAAGTAGGTCCTGGACTGGGGAGTCTGAAAGTGAGGTGGTGGGAGAAGTGTTGCCCCTGCCTCAATGTCCCTTCCTGCCCAGATGCCTTCAGATGGACCTGGCCACTGGCTGCTACAGCAAAAGTGTAGTCTATGGGTCTGAGTGGGTTCTGGGCTGGGGAGTCTGGAAGTGAAGCGTTGGGGGCAGTGTTGGCCCTGCCTCAATGTCCCTTCCTGCTCAGATGCCTTCAGATGGACCTGGCCGCTGGCTTCTCAAAGTTAAGGAATTTTTAACTTAAAAAGTATATGACTACAGGACCAACAGTTAGCAAAATGGTATGTCACTGAACTCCCATGTAGTCGACCGTGATTCGAGTCCCGGACCCGGTGGCTTAAACTCATGCCGGGTGTGTGTGCGTGCGTGCCCAAGATCCCAAGAGGAAAATGGAGGAGAAGGGATTGTGACATGGCCATCCCCCCTACCCCCCAGAAAGGGGTGATTTCTTGCATTCTGTCTCTCTGTCTATCTAGAAATTCCACTCCTAGGTATCTGCCCAAAGGATAGGAGAATGCTCAGTTAGAAAAATGCTTGCAGCATTATTTACAATTGCTAAGACTTGGAACCAACCCAAATGTCCATGAACAAAAAAATAGATGGAAAGAATGTTACACATACACTCTATGGAATATTATCCAGCCATAAAAAAAAGATCCTGGAATTTGATAGAATGTGGATGAAATTGGCACATTTACTGCTTAGTGAAGCAAGCCAGGCTATGAAAGAGACATTGTATATTATATTTTCTCTTAATAGATACCAACTGTCAATACTCTAAGGTGGAAGCTAAAAAATTAGATAATATAGAAGCATATAAAAGAGTTATGGATACTAGAGACAGTGTGGGAAGAAGGTGGAAGAAAAGGGAGGATGCGAAGAAAGAAATTAAGGAGAAAAAGAGAGGCAAGACACTTATAGGACACAAAAATGAATTTCTGTCTGTTGATGATAATGTATATAATATCCTCAACTGCACTGGTGTGAGATGTATTTATGTTGGGAAAATTCAATTCACAATCTAAGTGATGTATTGTGATTGAGTGTATAAAATAAATTTTTAAAAATCTTCTGGATATTCTCATATGTTTATTTTATTTCAACTTTAAGATCACCTTGTCAAGTGAAAACAAAAGTTTTATTAAATCCATTGGTCCAACAGTTGGCATAATGGCTATGTGACTGGTCTCTCATATTCAACCGCATTCCAAGTGGTGGACCCAGTGTCTTAAACTAACGCCGGGTGCGTGTGCACCCAAGGTCCTGAGAGGAGAATGGAGGAGGAGGGATTATGGCATGGCCATCCCCCCTGGGGCGTGATTTCTCGCTTTCTGTCTCTCTTTCTAGCGCGTGCACGCACCCTATAGCAAAAATCACTCAAAAAACAAAAGTTTTATTAAATCCTAAATTTATTCATTTCTTCCGTAAGTGAAAGAAAGAGAGAGACAGACAGATACAAAATTCAATGGGGTCTTTGTGGCATAAGGGTTTTTATGGTGTACAACATGCATCAGACACCCTAGGCTATGGGATTGTGAACCTGACATACACAGGGAGACTTTGGGACACATACACAAGATTTTTCTATTTTGGTTCAGTTGCATTACCACTGTACCATAGTCTGACTGCTTTGTTGACATTTTGAATCAAATTAAGGATATAAAATTTGCAGATTAATTTAGATAAAATTGTCATCTTAGACTATGGGATTTTGCTCTCTAAGAATAAGATACACATTTTCATCTACTGAAATCTTTTCTTTTTTTGAAAGAGAGATCTTTCTTTTTGTAATAGGATGTGTGTGCTCTCCAGAGAGATTGGAAAGTGAAAAATTACCCCCCAGGGAGGATGGCCACAGTGCATTCCCTTTTATAATTCTCTTGTCATGGCTTTAGGCACACACACACACACACACACACACACACACACACACACACATGCCCAGCTGAGTTTTAAGTCACCAGGTCTGGTATTTGAACTATGGTCGACTATGTGGGTGTCCAGCAATGTATACATTATGCCATCTGCTGACCTCCTGAAATCTTCCTTATGTCTCTTAATAAAGTTTTTTTTTTCTTTTTTGGACAGGTTTTTGCTATAGGGTGCACATGCTCTCCAGACAGAGAGAGACAGAGAGACAGAAAGTGAGAGATCACTCCCCAGAGGGGATGGCCATGCCGCAATCCCTTCTCCTCCATTCTCCTCTCAGGATCTTGAGCACAAACACACACGTCCTCAGCATGAGTTTTAAGCCACCAGGTCCGGGACTCAAATCACGGTCAACTACATGGGAGTCCAGCGACATAGCCATTATGCTAACCCCTGGTCCCTCTTAATAAAGTTTGAGAATTATTTTATATGTGTTCTACAAATTTCTTTTAAAATGTATTGGTATTATTCTTTTTGGTATTATTATCAACAACATTTCAATATCAGACACAGAGAAAGATTCTAATATAAAATGTATTTATTCAGGAATGACATTGCAAGATGGAATTTGCTTGCCATAGTGAACCATGGGTATATGCAGAGATTAAAGACAGGGAGGTTTTTTTTTTTTTTTCTTTTTTCTTTACACTTTTTTTTTTCTTTTTTTTTTAAACAAAAAAATATCGAGAGGAATTACATAAATTTTTGGGGGAAAAATTATCTTTGGATAACAGGATCAATAACAAGAGTGATTGAGTCCAAAATAGAAGAGGCAATTTACAGGGAGATATCCTGGCAGAAGTATTGTTTTTGTTTCAGGTTGCGGTAGCATTTGTACTAAGTCATGGTGCTGTCAATCTTTGTGAGGGTTCTTGTAATTGGTTGTACTCATGTAAGAACCTCCTTTCTGAGGATTTCCATGATTCTATTTATTTATTTCTCAGAATTTTGGTGTCAATGACACTATTTTGATTCTAACAACTTTCTCATAAATGTGATTTTTTCTGTCAACATATTTTATTATGTAAAATTAACGAAATGGTGTTTAGCCTGTCTTCCTGATTTTTATATAATTGCTAGTAGGTTTTCACTTGATACTCTTAAGTAGTTCATGATTATCATATATTTTGGAAGTAATAGTAACTTAAAATTTTTAAATTTTTAAATATTTTTATTTCAATTTCTCTTATACATTCAACTGCATGTCATTTATCCTGTAAAGTGAATGTTCCAATATGAATACATTTCTCACCAGTCCAGTTGGGAATACTATACACGTTATCTTCAACAGATAATAACCCATTTTTTGTCCCATAAATATCTTGCCTCTCTATTTTTCTTCTTAATGTCTGTCCTCAGACCCCCCTCCTTCTCTCACCCTCTTCCCACACTGTGTCTGGTATGTATAACAATTTTCTACGTTTCTATATTCTCTCGTCATTCAGTTTTGACCATAGAGTGGGAACAGTTTGTATATATTAAGTGGAGACATACAGAGTCTCTCCTTCCTCACCTGGCTTACTTCACTTAGCTATAAGTCTTCCATATTCACCCACTTTCTCTCAAAAGCCAAGGTCTTGTTTTTTATGCCTGAGTGGTATTCCATAGAGTATATGTGGCACACATTTTCAACCCACTCCACTCTATGTGTACATGATCCAGCAATCCCACTCTTGAGATCAACCCAAAAGACAGAATAATACTTAGTTGGAAAAGCACTTGCACATCAGTTGTTAACTGCAGCATTATTTACAATTTTTTTTCTCATTTTTAAAAGGTTTTTGTCATAAGGTATGTACACTTGCCAGAAAGAAAGAGAAAAGAGAGAGAAAATGAGAAATCACTTCCAAGTGGTTATGGAAATGTTGCAATCCCTTCTTCTCCATTATACTCCCAGAACTTTGGGTATGTACACACATGCACCTGTGTGTGATTTTTCAAGCCTCTTGAACCATAGTTTACCATGTAGGAGGCCAGCACCTCAGCTCCCAAGCCACCTGCTGTCTCCCTTTTACCATTTTTAAAAAGTCATTTTTTTTTCTGGCCAGTCACTCTAAGCAGGCTCTGGGCATTGTGCACATTGGGTCTCCTCTTCCTCAACTGGGGCAGCTTTGGTGGCCATGAAGACTCTGAACCCTAAGTCCAAGGTGACCCTAACCCAGACATTCCTGGCAGTCAACATCAGCATGGTGCAGGGGCTGCAGGACATGTGGAAGACCAACTTGGGGCTAAGGACACCATGGAGATGCTTGTTTCTGGCACCAGTGAAATCATACTAACCAACGATGGCAATGTGCTGCTTCACAAAATGCAAATTCAATACCCAACAGCCTCCTCAATAGCAAAAGTAGCAACAGCCCAGGATGACATAACTGGTGATGGCACTACTTACAATGTTATTATTTGGAGAGCTGCTGAAACATTCATATCTCTACATTTCTGAAAGTCTTCATCCCAGAATAATCACCAAAGTATTTGCAATTGCAAAGGAAAAGGCCCTTCAGTTTCTTGAACAAGTCAAAATTGGCAGAGAGATGGACAGGAAAACACTTACATATGTGGCCAGATTTCTTCATACTAAAGTTCATGCTGAACTTGCAGATGTTTGAACAGAAGCCATAGTGGACTGCATTTTGACTGTTAAAAAAGAAGATGAGCCTACTGACCTCTTCATGGTTGAGATTATGAAAATTAAACATAAATCTCAAATTGATACAAGCTTAATCAGGATTTGTTTTGGACTATGGAGCAAAGCATCCTGATATGAAGAAAAGAGTAGAAGATGCATACATACTCACATGCAATATGTCATAGGAACATGAAAAATGAATTCTAGCTTTTTTTTTTACAAGAATGCAGAGGAGAAAGAGAAATTAGTAAAATCTGAAATAAACATTACTGAAGATAGAGTTAAAATATAATAGAACTGAAAAAGAAAATCTGCAGTGATTCAGACAAGGGATTTGTTGATATTAATCAATAGGGAATTTTTCCTTTTTCCTTGGATGCTCTTGCAAAAGAAGGCACCATAGCCCTCACCAAAGCTAAAAGGAGAAATATGGAGAAGCTGACTACTCTTGCTTGTGGTGGGGTAGCTCTAAATTCTTTTGGTGACCTAAATCCTGATTCCTTGGGTGCTGAGGACCAGCCTCAGTGGGGATGGGTTGACTCGATGGAGGCAGCACAGGAAGGAAAGACTGAGGCCTCGGGGCCTTTTTCGTGCACATCCTGAGTCGGACACAATCAGAGATCGCTCTCTGTAGAGTGACGACTGCTAGGAATCATCGTGTCTTTTTATTGAAAATGTGATACATGCAAGTAAATGAATGAGGGGCTATGTGTTTTAATTATCAGTTCATAAAGTATGAATAATAGGGATCATAGATTCCATTCAGGGTTTGATTAAGGGCAAGTCTATTAATCATCGATACAGTTTAACAATTGTTTGATTGATGTAAGCAGGTTGTTGGGAACTTGAAGGAGTGCAGTTTCAGGAAACAGCTCCAGCAAGCAGAGTTAATTATCAGCCAATGCTCGGTGGCAGCCATCTTGCAATTACTAAGTACGGTGCTAAGAAAAGAAAATCTCATATATATGTATTAGTTCTTATGGATCTCAATAAAGAATGATACTTATATAATTCCACAGGAATCTAAAACTTAATTCAAGGAATCCTAATATATCTATCTATTCTAAAGGAGTGAACCTATTGTTCACTTGTTGAGGGTAAGGGGATACTTTAAACAGTTTCTTCAACTGGCAGTACCGGTTTTTCTTAAGTCAAAAGTAAAGTAACTAACAAGTTAATGACAAACTTTAGAATGGGTTTGTGGTATACCTAAGTGTTTTGTTGTGCATTCACTTGTGTAGCCTGTGGTGCCACTGTTATCTATTTTGTTAGAACTTTAGCTACCGTGGGGTGAGAGTGTCCTGGGCCAGTTTCAGCCTAATCCTATTGTATGTAAAGAAAAGATTGATTATGTTAAATGTGTCTTGAAGGGCCTTCCAAAGGTCAAGAAGATTACTTCTGCTTAGATAGAAGTTCAGCACACCCTCCATTGTGACCACAGGGATGAAGCATTGTAATTAACAGTAGGTGGTCAGAGCAAAGGGGAGCGGTTGGGGGACTTTCAGGAAATCATCCCACATACTCAAGATGTATGAGAGAGCTATGTAATTCTTTTATAGTAGTATATCAGGGAGTCAGAGGGAGAGTCACTTCCCAGCAAGGCTACTGCAGTCTCTGGAGCATACAGCAAGCAGTCTTGCCAACATGCTGAGTTGACCCTAGCTTTGCTCATAGGTTGGGGAGCATACAGCAGCAGCCTTGCCAACGTGCTGAGCCAACCAAGGCTGTGCTCAAAGGTCGAGGGCTCAAACAGATCCTGGGACTCCACCAGGTCGGACTCCTCCACTTGGGACATACGGGACTTGTGTATGAGTACACGTTGGGAGAAGAGAAGTTCACCTTTATTGAGAAATTTAACAATCCTTGCTCTGTTACATTTTTGGTCAAAGGGCCAAACAAGCACATACTAACTCAAATCAAAGATCCAATAAGAGATAGCTTAAAGGCTGTCAAAAATGCTATTGATGATGGTTGCATGGTTCCAGGAACTGGTGCACTAGAAGTAGCCATGGCAGAAACCCAAATAAAATATAATCTAAATAGAAAGGGCAGGGCCCAGCTTGAAGTCCAAGCATCTGTGGATGCTTTACTCATTATTCCCAAGGTTCTTGTTCAGAATTCTGGTTTTTGTTTGTTTGTTTGTTTGTTTGTTTTATATCTTCAGGAAACATTAGTTAAAATTCAAGCAGAATATTCACAATCAGGTCAAATTGTAGGTGTAGACTTGAACAAGGTGAGCCAACAGTAGCAGCAGAAGTGGACATATGGAATAACTATTGTGTAAAGAAACAGCTTCACTCTTGCACTGTGATTGCCACCAGTATTCTCATGATGATGAGATAATGCAAGCTGGAATGTCTTTTCTAAAAGACTGAATTAAAGTTTTTCTGTATTTTCTGAATGTTGAAGACTCTACAGACTGATCTTGAGGAATATAGCCGTGGGAAATCATCCAGGCTTCAAATAATACTCAAAGAAGTTTTCCTTTCTCATGTGAGAAAACAAGACAACTCTGACATCAACTAAAATTCTGATGTTCTGAAATTAATAATTACGATATATTAAAAATTGTACTAAAGTATAGACATACACCAACTCCTTTTTACCCAGTCAAGAGGATGTTTGCTTTCACTGCAGTGACATAAAATTACATTTGATAAGCATATGTTATTTACTTTGTTATTATTAACTATTCCTTGAAAAACTAATTTTAACAGCAATCTTTTTCAGAAGAAGCTGGGTCTTCAAGAAAAGGTTCCACATGGATCCAGTGAACTAGATTTTTAAGGGAATGAAGATTTTCTACTAAAAATTCAGCCTCCAACAAATGAGCTAGCTGCAGAAGAAGCTGGGCCTTCAGGAGAAAGTTTCACATGGCTCCAGTGAACTAGATTTTTAAGGGAATGAAGATTTTCTACTAATAATTCAGCCTCCAACAAACAAACTAGCAGCTGAATTTCAAGAATTTGAAAGAAACACAACATCCATCAGATGACAAGAAATCACTGCCAGATCACGAGAAATATGGGAAAGCAAGAAAATACCTCTCCTCCCAGGGAAAAGAGTAACTCTCCTTCATCCACAAGCAGTTCGGTGAAAATCATGGAAATGTCTGATAAGGAATTCAGATCATTCATTATGTCTAAACTAACAGAGATGGAAGAGAAGAGAGATAGTGAACAGCTAAAGAGAAAGGAGAAAGAAGTTGACGAGTTCCAGGAGATGAGGAAATTCCTGCAAGATCTAAAAGAGGAATTACACACTTTACAAAAGACTCAAACGGAACTGCTAGAGATGAAGTCTATAATACAAGAAATCAAAATCTCCCTTGAAAGTATTAAAAGCAGACTAGATCATTCAGAAAATAGAATCTCAGATGTAGAAGAGAAAATGGCTGGCCCAGAAAAATCCACCATGAAGACTGAGAAAATGGCCCCAAAATTTGAGAATGATATGCGAGAAGTACTAGATACTATCAAACGTCCAAATATCTGGATATTTGGCATTCCAGAAGGTGAAGAGACCCATAAGGGCTTTGATAATCTATTCCATGAATTCCTGCAAGAAAACTTTCCAAACCTAGAGAGACATTAGAAGATTCAGTCCCAGGAAATACAAAGGACCCCAAATAGAATCAACCCAAGAAGATCTTCTCCAAGACACATTATA
>NW_006200554.1:162245-179278 GCF_000334495.1 Tupaia belangeri chinensis
TTTCTTTAAGTTAAAACTGGTTTTCTTAGTAGTAATGCGTGAACTCACCATTGAAAGTAGTTAGGTTATGTAGGAAATTGTGTGATCAATGCAATGTGGGTGGGAATGGAATGGAGGACAATTTTGGACACTGGAGGTGGTGTGAGAGGAGGGTAGGAAGGGACAGAGGGTCAGAAAGAGTGGTGGTAATAATTTTAGGAACTGGAATTGGAAATTTTTTTTTTTTTTGTAATGTGCATGATTGAGTCACTATGCAGTGTGTACTGGATGGGAGATCACATTTTGTGTGCTGTGATGATGCTTAGGGAAGGAATGTAAATTGAGTTACAAAAAAAAGTTTCAGGAAAAAAATATATCTATTCAATGACTGCAGTAGGATATGTAGCCCCAGCTAGGTGCTACTTTATAGGATGCATAAAGTTAGACTTGTGTTCATGGAAATGTGTGTGTCATTGTTTGCTATGAGGGTATTTGGATTGATTAGGGTCTTTGGTGATTCAATAAAATGTGGGTGGGTCGGGGGGAATGGTATAGAAAGCAAACATAGATACCAGAGACAGTGTGGGAGGAGAATGGGAGATGGCAGATGGTAAGAGATAGGGAATCAAGGATGGGGGAAGAAAAGCAAAACATACAGAAAACAAGAAATGGAAGATCATTTGCTGACAATAACATGTTTGTTGATGTGCTTGATTGAGACAATATACAGTGTACTCTGGATGGAAAATCTCATTTTGTATGCTGTAATGATGTACAGTGAATGAATGCAAATAAATAAATTGAAAACAAACAAACAAACAAAAAACTCTAATTTTAATGGTTTCATAATTTATTATGAATTACTTTAAAGCACCCAACAGCTCTCAATTGCTAATTGTTTAAAATTTTTATGTGAATAGGTGTAACAATTTAACATATTAAAAGCATCCTTAGTGCCCTTAATATAAATTTCTAAGAATAAATTTATTAGATCAGTTGGATCTTTCGTGGTATTTAAATAGCTAAAATGCCCCTCCAGAAAAGTTCAGTTGTAGGGGATAGGAAGACAAATAAACTATAGTGGAGAGAATGAGGGAGCTGCAAGTATCACATAACAAATACAGAAATGAAGGCAGGGGTAAAATGATGGGTGAGGCATGATGACTAAGAACTATTAAGGTTATCAATTGAAATATGATATTTTTAAGGTTGATCATGTTTTCAACACTCTGTGAATTTTATGGATATGCACAATATTCATAACCCTCTAGTGTCCTTTATCGCCCACTCAAATTACTGTTCTCACCTCCATGTTTCCACAAAATTGTTTTATACAATTAGAATATCTCTACAGTCTATGAAAGTGAAGTTGTGCATTACCAAGCTTGTATTTTGAGGGCTCAGCAGTTGCCTGCAGTAAGTGTACAATAAATACTAAGCTGAAATCTTTTTAAGAAAATTTATTCCCCCCAATTTTTTTTGATGAGTATATCCCAATGTGGCTAAATAAAAGTATGAAGTTAAGCATTCTTGCTTTTTAACAAACATTTCTGCTGACACATTTATTCCACTTTCTTCTGGACCCAGAGAATAGTAGCAAGTAAACACCAGGCTTAAAATGTTCAATCCTTGCTTAGCAATGATTATTGGCCCAGGAAAACATTGGAGTGTGAAATGGTTATCTGAGAATGGAACTGTAATTTGTCGACATAGCCATTACGCTAACTGCTGGGCCCCCCCCCCCTATTTTCTTTGATGAGTATGTCCCAATGTGGCTAAATAAAAGTATGAAGTTAAGCATGCTTGCTTTTTAGAAAACATTTCTGCCAACACATTTATTCTACTTTCTTCTGGATGCAGAGAATAGTAGTAAGTAAATACTAGGCTTAAAATTTTCAGTCCTTGTTTAGCAATGATTATTGGCCCAGGATAACACTGGAGTGTGAAATGGTTATCTGAGAATCGAACTGTGATTTGTTGTTTAATGTGTACTTTGAGATTGCATGAGCCAATATCATCATTAAGCACAGATACCAGACTCCAGCTCATTCTTTCAACCAGAATTCAGAAAAATACTTTTCTATTAAACAAAGACCTGTGGTGTTTATTATTATTATTAGTTGTTTGATTTTTAAAAATTCAATCATTGTGTATCATTACTGCATAACAAATGAATTTTCTTAGTATGTATGCATATTAGTTGGTTAAAGACATTAACATATTGTAACCAGCAGAGGGTGGAATGGTTATGGTGATGGACTCCCACATAGTTGACCATAGTTCAAGTCCTGGACATGGTGGCTTATGTGTTCATGCCCCAAATCTTGAGAGAATGTGAAAAGGATTGTGGTGTTGCCATCCTTCCTGGGAAGTGATTTTTTACTTTCTGTCTCTCTGTCCCTCTGGTGAGCATATGTACCCTATACCAAAAATCTCTCTTTCTCAAAAAAAAAAAGACATTATTATATACATTATAATCAACAAAATTCTTTCCATTTTGGGTCATTTAAATGTTTTGCTTCTTTCTTCTTCTTGATTCCCTCCCTCTTACACTCACCCATTTCCCATCCACCTCCCACACAGTCTCCAGTGTTATCATTCATCTGTATGCTTTTATACCTTCCAATAATTCAGTTTCTGCCATGGAATACCAACATTCGGTGCATATTGAGTGGGAACATACAGTGCCTCACTTAGTCTGGCTTTCTTTGCTTAGCAGTAAATCTTCCACATTTGTCCACTTTCTATCAAATGCCAGGGTCTCATTGTTTTTGCTTTTTTTTTATGGCTGAGTAAATAATTTTCAATTTTCAATCCACTTATCTGCTATTGAACATTTGGGTTGATTCCATATCCTAGCAATTATGAATAATGCCACAATAAACATGGATGAGCAAGAATTTTTTCTGGCTAATTGTTTTACAATCCTTTGGGTCAATACTCATGAATAGAATTGCTGGGTCATATGGTAGTCTTATTTGTAGATCTTTGAGGAACCTCCAAATTGTTCTACATAGTGACTGTGTAATTTACATACCCGCCCGTGTAGAATATTTCCCTTTCCACCACAGCATCTTCAGCAATTATTCTTTATTGC
The DNA here is from genome assembly GCF_000334495.1 of Tupaia belangeri chinensis. Taxonomy (NCBI): domain Eukaryota; kingdom Metazoa; phylum Chordata; class Mammalia; order Scandentia; family Tupaiidae; genus Tupaia; species Tupaia belangeri. The sequence goes on from NW_006200554.1 coordinate 165,322, forward strand.
TTTAATCTTAGCCATTCTGACGGGGGTTAAGTGGTATCTAATTGAAATTTTGATTTGCATCTCCCTTATGATAATAGACATTGAGCATTTGCTCATATGCTTTTTGGTCTTCCTGAGAGAATTGTGTGTTCAACACATTTGCCCATCTTTTAAATGGGTGATCCTTTTTGGAGGGTAAGCAATTTGAGTTCCCTGTATATCCTGGATAAGTCTTTTATGAAGGAGAGTTTGCAGATATATTCTCCTATTCCAAGGCTGTCAATTCGCTCCAATTTTTGTTCCTTTGACTGTGCAGAAACTTTAATTATTTATTTCTGGGGTCTCTATTCTGTTCCATCGGCCCACCTGTCTGTTATTTGTGCCAATACCATGTTGTTTCGATTATCACAGCTTTGAAATATATTTTGGGTCAGGGAGTGAGATGCCTCCTACACCACCCTTGGTCAGGATGGCTTTGGCAATGTGCAGTCTTTTATAATTCCAGTCAAATTCTATGATTGTCTTTTCTAGATCTATATAGAACGCCTCTGTTACTTTTATTGGGATTGTGTTAAATATGTAGATTAATTAGAGAAGAATTGCAACTTTGATTATATTAATTCTTCCAATCCAGGAACATAGATTGGAAGGCACTTTTTTGTGTCATTTTCAGTTTCTTTTTTTTTTAGTTTCTTATACTTTTCTATGTGGAGGTCTTTAACTTCTTTGTTTAGATTTATTCCTAGTTATCTTATACTGTTTGTGGCTATGGTAAATGGAATTAATTTCTTGAGTTATATCTCAGTATGCTTGTTGTTTGTATATAGAAAGGCTATAGATTTTTATATGCTGTTTTTGTATACTGCCACCTTACTGCATGCATTCATTACTTCCAGGAATTTTTTCATGAATACCATTGGGTCTACTATGTATATAATTATGTCATCAGCAAATAGAGCTAATTTTACTACTTCTTTTCCTATTTGAATGTCTTTTATTTTATTCTCTTTTCTGATTGACTAGGACTTCCAAGATAAGGTTTATATTTATTATCTGTTGATGAGGGTGTGTATGGTGGTCTCAAATGGACTGGACTGAGCTGCATCTCGTGCTGGGTGAAGTCTACTATGTATATAATTATGTCATCAGCAAATAGAGCTAATTTTACTACTTCTTTTCCTATTTGAATGTCTTTTATTTTATTCTCTTTTCTGATTGACTAGGACTTCCAAGATAAGGTTTATATTTATTATCTGTTGATGAGGGTGTGTATGGTGGTCTCAAATGGACTGGACTGAGCTGCATCTCGTGCTGGGTGAAGTCTCTTCACAATCTAAATGATGTATAGCAATTTAATGCATGAATAATAAAAAAATATATAAAATAAATAAATAAATATTAAAATAAAGAAAGTGTATCTCACCCACCTAGGTACTCAGTTGATGATACTCAACATACTTGGAATCTGGATTGAGAAGAATAAGAGTTTCGGTAACTCACTGTCAGAAAAAGGTGCTAGAGTAGAAAAGGAATAAAGGGGAAAACAGATTTGGAAAGAGAGAAACTACATAGATTCTAAAAATGCCTCGCTTCTCAGCTATCACTCAAGAAAGGATTAACAGAGGCAAAGGAAATAGAGATATAAAGCCAACTCCAAATATATCAAATGTCAACACATGCTCCCTCTGAACTGCTCCTCTCCCCCAAATCCCAGAGCCAAATTAAACCTTCCAAGCCAAAAAAAAAAAAAAAAGTGGAGAAAATGAACATTCTTATCATGTACAAGTTTGATGTTAGCTATGGGTTTTTCATAAAGCAGACTCAAGGGATCTGTATAGGAGGAAAAGCTCTGGCGTGTTTTGTTGTGTGCTGGTACAGACCATGCATGCTGCTCTCATTTTACACTTGAGATCTCAGATACTGGCTTTACAAATTGAGACGTTTTCAGCAGTGAAGAAAAAGACAAGGCCAAGAGTACCACAGATTTGTGAAGTTCTTCTCCTATCCACTGGCACTATGCATAAGCAAACAGTTTTTAAAGAGTTAAACCTCATTCCTTTTCTTCATGTATGTAGTGTTTGAGTACAAGTTTTAAAATTAAAAAAAAAAAAGTTACCATTCCGTTCCTTCCTCTTGTCAAAATTCAGTAGAGATATAAGGGGAAAAGGTACTGGGAACAGCTAGGCATGTACACACTGAGAGTGATCCATAACGAGATACTGGTAACACTGAACACAGTGGAGTAGCAGCTGCTACATATTTCAGCAGATCACCTTCCTTGTGATGAATCTCACCTGCCCAGGACATCACACTGAGATATTATTAGCTCTGTGAGTTGACATTTAATATTAGTACAATGCCATCTTGTCACACCTTTAATCTGACAAAATCCTATGTAGCAGGGAAACTGTTGCCTGATGACAAACAAGCTTCTTAAACTTCAGATGTCACTTTAGCAGAGATATAGGGCCTTCTGTCTCAGAAATTTGTTGGCATCTCACATCTCACAGTGAATTAAGGTTGGAGTGTTCAAAAAAGTACAGACAGTACAATTCCGCTGAGCTCCTTCATCATCGTTGGGTCTTGAGTCTTTGATGTTTTAATGGTGGGCATTTGATCTTTGCATTTTTGTGAAACAGGACCTACAAATCAAATATTGTCATAAATGTTATGAATAGCACTGGGATCAAAATGTGGTACTCAGGCCTGAATAAGATCAATCTCTTTGCTTAAGCAGTCAATGTCAGTCTGGAGTTGTCTATTATAAATTCCCAATAGCTGCATCTCTGTGAGCGAGGGTATTTTAGACATGGAATTTGATCTTTTCAGGCACCTTTGAGTTAGATTATTTTCCATTTCATTGACTTCGGATTTTAGTTTATCCAACTTTTTCTTATGAATCTCAAATTCTTTTTGAAGCCATTGTATTCTGCCTTTCTGGTGTAACAATAGAGCTTGTGTGTAGGAGGCATCATCAGATCCCATACTCAATTTCTGTGCTTCACTTCCTCCATCTACATTTTCTAAGGTAGGGTCCATGAGGTGCTGAATATTCTCTGTTTCTACATAATTATCAGGATGATAATTATTAGGAGATTTGTAATTATCAGTGTGATAATTATTAGGAGATTTGTAATTTCAAAGGTAGTGGATACCATCCGTAGTGAAACTGTAGGTGTTTTATTGGGAGAAATGGTAATTTTCAAAGTGTATTTTGTATTGGGTTGAGTGACCACCATTCTAGGAGAAGTTGTTGAGTTATTGCCCATTGCTTGACTTTTGGGAGGGTGATGATGAACAAAGGCAGGACCCATGCTCACTTGCTCAGATATATTCCTGGAGACAGCAGATGCTCCAGAGTTTGTGTATGTGAAGAGTGTAGGCTGATTCCACCTGACCTGTTCATCTCCTGTAGTGACATTAGCTAAAATATAGACTTTAGGTTGACTATGGGACATAACCTCATCAGTATCGAGGGACTGGCAGCTATGTGAACAATGGACTGATTTCTTTTTAAGATTTGGCTGTTAACTGAAGAGGAAATGCTGGAGGTTTGAGGTCCAGAAGAAGATTTTAAAGAACTGTTTCTGTGTGGGGGTTCAAGTTTGATTTCAATCAAGGTTTTTCAAGGTCCTGTTGAAATATTCTGAATGTTATATTGGCAATGAGCAGAAGACAAGTGAATTGTTGGTGGTTGTGGAGTAGTTGGTGTACTGATGGGCATGTAGACAGGAGAGGTCTGGTGGCCTTGCTGATTTGTCTATTGAGTTGAAGTATGTGACAGACGATATGATGCAGGGTAAGCAGTCCAGGGACCAGGCTAGAATGGTTGATAGACTTGTTGAGGGTTCATGGACTTAGACTGAGATACCCAGCCAGAATGTGGCCATGCCTGTCATGCTGCCCCGCCAGGAGCTGTAATGTAAGGCCTAATGTAGATAGAATTTCCCTGTGGACTGTTAAGTACAGGTGGGGGTATGCCATGGATGGGCAAAGATGTAGGAGTATTGCAGCCAGTCTGAATATTTGGGGCTAAAGTTACCATAATGATATTATATCTGGGAGTTTATTGAGAAAGGTTGGACATTCCTTGGTGCCTAAATGAATTGAAAGCACAAGATGTACTGGACAGTCAAAAAACATTAAAACCCTGAGGAACTTAAGCTGGTGCTGTCTGTGTGAACCAGCTCATTATTGGACTGATCAACTTGAAACTGTCCACCACTAATGCTGTGTGTTAGAGTCCTACATCCATTCACTCTACTTCCTTCTCTGCCATTGTGGTAAACATTCTGTGACTGCAAGTCCAAGCTGAGAGAAGTCATGTGATTGCATAGACCAGAAATTCCAGAATCATCTGAAAAATTTAAATCCCCTTCACCATAAAGATACCTTGTATTCTCCTGAGAGAGAATGGTGCAGCAGGCATCCAGGTTGTTATTCTGCAACATGCACCTGGATACAACAACTTCAGGCACGACAGGAAATTTCTGTCACAGGTCATGTAAAACCTGAAAATCAATACATTTTTCTGGCTTCCTTGGGCCATTCACCTATTACCTGATCAGGACTCCTGGGATACTAGGCAATTCTAGGCCTTAGTGAAAATAGTACTCACGTCTTCTGTCCAAGCATTGTCCTTCACCACCTCTGATTCCCCCTCCCCCTCCACCTTGGCCAGCCACTGCCTCTCCCACTAGGGCAGCCATCTCCATGGGTCACTGCTGTCACTTGACTCTGTCCGGCAGGGGGAACACCTCAGTCCTCCCTTCTGCCCTCCCCACTCAGCCCCCTCCAATAGGCCTCCACCACTGCCGCTGCTCTTAGATTAAGTGGGGCAGGAAGTCAAAATGGGTCACCCTGCCCACTCCAGATGCAGATAGAATAGAACCACTCAGCAACCATGGATACCAGAGACAATGTGGGAGGAGGATGGGACATGGCAAAGGGTGAGGGATAGGGAATCAGAAGAGAAAAGGGGGAAGGGTGAGGAAGTAGTGTAAAAAAAAAAAAAAAAAAAAAAAAAGCAAAATATACAGGAAATAAGAAATGAAAAATTATTTGTTGATTACATGTATATTGATGTGCTCGACTGAGTGTCCTCTGGATGGGAAATCTCATTTTGTATGCTGTAATGATGTATAGTGAATGAATGTAAATAAATAAATTTAAATTTAAAAAAGTAAAAGAAAAGGATCACTCAGTAGACTTGGAGCTACAGGATCCCTGGCTACACCTCCCAAGGCCTCTCTAACATTCTCTGACACCAAGACCTGAGTTCAACTGCCTTTTCCCCACCCCCACGCTCTTTCTGGCTCTCTCTGCAGCACCTCTAGACTCCACCAAATCAAAATCCTGTCACAAAATATCCAAAGTTTGTAGTTTTTTTCATTCCTTCAGTGTACTTTTGTAACTTGCAACCAGGCCTACACTGTTGGTGGGAATGTAAATTGGTCCAGCCACTGTGGAGAATGATATTGAAGTTTCTCAAAGAACTTTAAATAGAACTACCATATGATCCAGCAATTCCACTCCTGGGTATCTACCCAAAGGACAAGAGAGCACTCAGTCAGAAAAGTGCTTGCACATCTATATTCATTGCAGCTTTATTCACAATTGCTAAGACATGGAACCAAGTCAAATGTCCAAAACTAGATGAATAAATTGAAAAATTATAGTATATATACTTCGTGGAATATCATTCAGCCATAAAAAACAACAAGGCCCTGGAATTTGATAGAAAGTGGAAGAATATGGAAGATTGGTTGCTGAGTGAAGCAAGTCAGGCTGTGAAAGAGAGACATTGCATGTCTTCACTTAACATATAGCGACTGTTGGCACACTATGGTAGATACTGAAAGACTGAAGAACATAAAAGTACTAAAAATTGTAATGGACACTAGAGACAAAGTGGAAAGAGGGTGGGGGGGGAAAAGCATAGGAAATTTTGGGGCCAGGGAGAATGGAGAAGTAAGACACTTGTGGGACACAGATAAGGTTTATTATCTGTTGACGAGGATGTGTATGGTGGTCAAAACTAGGCTGGACTGAGGTGTATATCATGCTGGGTTAAACCCCTACAATGTAAATGATGTATAGCAATTTAATGTGTGAATAATACTTAAAATGAGTTAAAATTCTTTTTAAAAAGCACATAAAGCGCTAGAACAAAGTCCTTTAGCAAGGGCACTCCACTAGAGAGGCCTTTGTGTTGTTTTCATTTTACATGTTACTTTTATAACTGAAAAACAGTTATATGGAAAGAAGCATGCAAAAATGTGTGAACATTTGCACAGCAAATTACTAGAACAAAGTTCTTTTTTAAGGACACTTCCCTAGAATGGCCTAGTCGCACATATAAAGCACTTTATTCTACTCAAAAGTTTGTACTTTTTTCATTCCACAGGTAGATTTTGTAACTGACAGACAGATATACAGAAAGAAGCATGTAATAATGTGTTCATAACATAACACTGCAAAGCACTATAACAAATTTCTTTTGCAAGGGCACTCTATTAAAGAAGTCTAGATATATAGATATACATGAGAACTTGCTTCTACTCCAAAGTTTGTGCTTTTTTTTTTGTTTGTTTGATCAGTGTACCTTAGTAACTGGCATACATGGCTTCATACAGAAAGATGCATTTATATATATTTTTTAACAGTAGAATACATTTATTTGGCTTTCTCTATAAACACACACACATCTTCCATTCTATAAAAATATTGTTTGTATATTTGCCATAGTAATTCGAACATTTTTTCACAGCAGTTTCAAAGTCACCCATAGGGTAAAATAGTAAACATTTTAAAGTGGGGATTCGTTTAAGCATTTTTATGTTGAAATAATAGATTCACAGAAAGCTGCAAAAATAGCACTAAAAGTCTGTGCCATCCCATTTCCTATGGTTAAGGGACTTGAATCTCTGTGGTTAATCACCTGGCTGGAGTCCTGAAACCAGAAACTTGAAAAACATGTTCGACTCACGTGCAGGCATACCCCAAATTGCACCAGGTTGGGAATGGAGAAGGAATTTTTGCATGACTATGTCCTACTGAGGTGTACTTTCTCTCTCCCTCTTTCTCTGTCTCTCTTTCTGGTGAGTGTGTACTCTCTCAGGTAAATTTAAGAAAGTGAGATATGAGTAACATATAAAGGTTCTTTGTATCTCACATAACTATAATACAATATCAAAACTATAAAATCGATTGGTACAATGTATGCATTTAAAAATGCATTCATAACTTTGCACAGCAAAGCACTGTAGCAAAGTTCTTTGGCAACAGCCCTCCACTAGAGAGGCCTAGTCATATATATAAAGCACTTGCTTCTACTCCAAAGTTTGTGCTATTTTTCATTTCACAGTTTACTTTTGTAATTGGAAAACTGATATACATAGAGAAGCATTTAAGCTTTTAACCTGCATGGAGTCCTCGTTTTTCTTGCATCTGCTCTGAGGTTCTGTGACATGCCAGGTGGGGACAGGAACCCATAGGAAGAACACGGTACCCCTGAGAAGATAAGAAATGCTCAGACCCTGCCTCCCTGTGTGTCCCCAGGCTGTTGGTGATGACAGGATGGTCACTTGTGTTCCCAAGTCAGATCCTGTGGCCTTTGAGGACGTTTCTGTGAACTTCATCAAGGAGGAGTGGGCTTTGCTATATCCTTCACAGAAGAGATTCTACAGAGGTGTGATGTGGGAAACCATCAAGAACCTGGACTGTGCTAATGTTTGTGCATCTATATTTTAGGACAAAACTTGGGAAAGCAGAATAATGAACATCAGTATCAAAATGCCAAGAAACAGCTAAGAAGTCATATACCACAGAGACCATATGAACAAAAAGAAGGTAATTCATGTGGAGCAACCATCAGTCCTATTACAGACAGCCAGCTGAATGATGAAAAACCTCTTAGACTTAAACCATGTGAAAGCAGTGCATGTGGGGAAGACATGGTTCATTCATATCATAGTAGGACTATTGGAGCTCAAAGAGGGCAGAATCCTTATAACTGTCATGAATATGCAAAGAAGCCACATGAACATAAGAAAAATGGAAAACCTTCTTCAGCAACAAAACTGGAGCATGGGTCAAAGGGTCACAACGTGGACTTGAACCTTACAGATGCAAGATATGTTGGGGAACTTTGGATTATCACAAATTATTTCCATTACATGTGAACATGCACACTGAAGAGAAACTATACGAACATCCCCAGTGTTTCAAAGGCTTTTGTTCTCCCAGAAATATTCATATCTACAAAAGAACTCACACAGGAGAGAAGCCCTATGAATGTAAGTTATGTAGGAAAGCCTTTAACTGTTCCAGTTCTTTGCAAAAGCATGAAAGAATTCATACTGGAGTGAAACCTTATGTGTGTATGGTATGTGGGAAAGCCTTCTATCAGTCCTATAATGTTTGAGTGCATGAGGACTCACACCCGAGAGCAACCCTATGAGTGTACAGTATGTGGGAAAGCCTTCTCTTCTTCCAGTCATGTTCAAAGACATGAAAAGACTCACACTGGTAAGAAACCGTATAAATCCCAGGTATGTGGGAAAGCCTTTGCTTCTTCCAGTTATTTTCAGAAGCATAAAATAATTCACCCTGGAGTGAAACCCTATGAGTGTAAGCTATGTGGGAAAGCCTTCTCTCTCTATCCTCTTCTCTTCAAGAGCATGAAAGGATTCACACTGGAGAGAAACCCTATGAATTTTCAAGTGTGGGAAAGTCTTTAGATTTCACAGACAAGTTCAAATCCACACAAGAACTCACACAGGAGATAAATCCTATGAATGTAAGGTATGTGGGAAAGCCTTTGCTTGTTCCAGTTATTTTTGGAAGCATCAAATAATTCACACTGGAGTGAAACCCTATGATTGTAAGCAGTGTGGGAAAGCCTTCTCTCTGTCCTGTTCTCTTTGAGTGCATGAAAGTACTCACAGTGGAGAGAAACCCTATGAATGTAAGCAATGTGGAAAAGCCTTTAAATCTCCCAGGCATTTTAGAAGACATGAACAAACTCACACTACAGAGAAACCCTAAGAGTGTCCTGAATTTGGAAAAACTGTTTTTCATTCTTTTGTTTAAAAGCATGAATGGACTCACACTACAAAATAAATTTATGAATGTGTCCAATGTTGGAAAATCTTCTCTAGTTCCTGTTCTGTTGAAAAGCATGAGGGAACTCACAATGAAGAGTAATCCTTTAGGTGTAAGAGATGTGAGAAGCCCTGAGCTCTCCCTGTTCTGTTCAAAGACATGAAGTCACACTGGAGAGAAACTATGTGAGTTTAAGTTATTTAGGAAATCCTTCTCTACTTCCCAAAATATTAGATAATATGAAAAGGCTCACTATGTTATGCAACCCTATAAATGTAAGAGATGTGGGGATGTCTTTTGTTTTCCCAGTTCTGTTCAAAATCATGAAAGAACTCACACGGGAGAAAAATCCAGTGAGTGAGTGTTTTCAATGTGGCAGAACCTTGGGTAGGGAAAATGAAGTTTAAATTATTTAGTCCAGCTCCTTCACTGTTTCTCATCATATTTTTAGGCTATGGGATAAGTTTTTTATTACTTGGAGTGTGCCCTCATGGTTGTTACATACTGATGAGTTCACTGATTTATGCCATTGCATGTAACATGTGTGTACATGTGACAAATTCATTTTAGGCAAGGAGACACTATTGTTTGCTGTACCTTTAAGAGAAACGGAGCAACACCACAGTTAGCCAGTTAGCTGCCTTGGTTATGTTCAGCCAGGCCCAGCTCAGTGCAGTTCTTGGTCCTACGGGAAGGAAGTATCAGTGCGTGCTGCACGTGTTACAAGTTCTAAAGGAGAGAAGCACTCTGCTAGCGTTACTAGAAGCTGTGAGAACTCATAATAAACTCATCCTAATAAAGAACAGGACACCAGTCCTCGCAACCAAAAATAAAAAGAAGCATTTAAGAATGTGTTAATAACTTCGCAAAACAAAGCACTAGAACAATCATCTATTTCACGGGAATTCCACTAGAGAGGCCTAGTCACTTATATAAAAGCACTTACTTCTTCAAAGTTTGTGCTTTTTTCACTCTATCAATATACTTTTGTAACTGGGAAACAGGCCAATATATGGAAATAAGCATGCAACAATATGTTCATAGGTTGCACAAGTGAAGCATGAGAACTAAGTTCTTTGTCACGGACACTGTACTAGAGATGCGTAGTCACATTAAAAAAACACTTGTTCTACCAAAGTTTGTACTTTTTGTTCCACAGGTTACTTTTGTAACTAGCAGTCAGGTATACGGAAAGAAACATTTTAGAATCTATTCATACCTTTGCAAGGCAAAGCAATAGAGCAAAGCTCACTAGCTAGGGTTCTCCACTAGAGACATTTAGTCACATATATAAAGCACTTGCTTCCATTCCAGAGTTTGCACCTTTTCATTCTATCAGTGTACTTTCATAACTTGCAAACAGGTCAATATAACAACAACCAACAAAAAGCATGTAAGAATCTGTTCATAATTCACACAGCGAAGTACTACAACAAAGTTTTTATTCAAGGACACTTCCTTAGAGAGGCCTAGTCACATATATAAAGCACTTGATTCTACTCAAAAGTTTGTTCTTTTTTCATCCCCCTGATTACATTTGTTATTGGTAAAAAGATATATAAAAAGAGGCATGTAATGAAGTATTCATAACTTTGCACAGCAAACACTAGAACAAATTCTTTGGCAAGAGTGCACACTGTAGAGGCCTAGTCACATATATAAAGCACCTGTTTCTACTGGAAAGTTTGTGCTTTTTCATTCTGTCAGTATACTTTTTTAACTGGCAAACATACCATTATATGAAAGAAGCATTTGAGAATGTGCTCATAACTTCACACAGTAAACACTAGAACAAATTCTTTGGCAAGGGCATTTCATAAGAGAGGTCTTGTCATGTATATAAAGCACTTCCTTCTACTCCATAGTTTTTCCTTTTTTTTTTTTTTCAGTGTACTTTAGTAACTGGAAAATAGGCCAATATATGAAAACAAGCATGTAAGAATGTTCTCATAATTTTGTACAGCAAAGCACCACAACATAATTCTTTGGAACAGATACCCTACCAGAGAGGCCTAATCACATATATAAAGCACTTGATTCTATTCCAAAGTGTGTTCTCTTTTTGTTACACAGGTTTATTTTCTTTTCTATTTATTATTTTTTATTATTTTTATACATTCGATCACATTATTTAGCTTACAAAGTGAACATTTCAATATGTAAACATTTCTCCCCAGTCCAGTGGACCAGCAGTTAGCGTAATGGCTATGTCACTGGACTCCCACGTAGTCGACCACAGTTCGAGTGCTGGACCCGGTGGCTTAAACTCACGCGAGGCGCGTGTGCGTGCATGCCCAAGATCCTGAGATGAGAATGGAGGAGAAGGGATTGCGGCATGGCCATCCCCCCTGGGGGATGATTTCTCGCTTTCTATCTCTCTGTCTCTCTCTGTCTGTCTGGCGAGCGCACGCACCCTATAGCAAAAACCTCTCCAAAAAAAAAATGTATATATATTTTCAACCAATAACACCACACCTCCCCATCCCATCAATGCTCTGCATCTGTATCTCTCCTCCAAATGTCCTTTCTTAGGCCCCACTCCTCCACACACGCTACATCTGGAATACACACAAATCTCTTCTGTTTGTACAACCTTTAGCAAATCAGTTTCAGTCATTAGAGTGCAGACACTTGGTATATATTAAGTGGGAACATACAATGTCTCTTCCTCATAACCTGGCTCACTTAGCACTAAATGTTCCATATTCTTCCACTTTCTGTCAAAAACCAGGGTATTGTTGGTTTTTTTTGGCTGACTAGTATTCCTTAGAGAATATATGCCACAGTTGTTTAATCCATTCATCCGTACGGGGGTATTTGGGTTGGTTTCATGTCTTACCAATGGTGAATATTGCTGCAATAAACATCTATGGGCAAGTACTTTTCCAATGAAGAATTCTTCTGTCATTTGTATAGATACTGAGGATTCAGACTGCTGGATCATACGGTAGTTGTATTTGTAGATTTTTGAGGAATCTCTAAATTGTTCTGCGCAGTGGCTGGACCAATTTACATTCCCACCAACAGTGTAGAAGAGTTCCCCTTCCACTGCACCCCCAGGAACAGATATCATTTTTTTTTTTTAATCTTAGACTTTCTGACTGGAGTTAGGTGGTATCTCATTGTTGTTTTGATCTGCATTTCCCTTACAATTAGGGATGTTGAGTGTTTTTTCATATGCTTTTTGGCTGTTCCTATGTCATCTTTAGAAAGTAAATTTCCCACAAGTTTACTTTCATAACAGCAACCAGATATACAAAAAGGTATGGTTTAAAAATTTGTTCATAACTTTGCACAGCAAAGCACTAGAACAAAGTTCATTGGTAAGTGCCTTCCAATATAGAGTCCTAGTTATATCTATATCTATACCTATGTATACACAAACACACGCGCACACACACACACACACAGAAATATATAAATTACTTCCTTCTATTCCAAAGTTAGTCCTTTTTTTGTTCCTTCAGGTACTCTTGTAACTGGTGAAAAGGTAGATAAATGGAAAGAGGCAGCTAAGAATTTGTTCATATTATCTAACAACGAAGAACTAGAACAAAGTTCTTCGGCATGAGCATTCCAGTAGAAAGGGTTTGTCATGTATATAAAGCTCTTGTTTCAAATACAAATTTGTGCTTTTTTTGTTACAGAAGAGTAATTTTGCAAAGGGTAAACAGGCAGATGAAAAGAAAGGAGCATGTTAGAATTTGTTCATATCTTTGCACAGCAAGGCACCAAAACAGAGTATTTTTGGCACAACCACTTCAATGAAGAGGTCTAGTCACATATACAAAGCACTTGCTTCTATTTAAAAGCTTATGCTTTTTTCATTCCATCAAGGTACTTTGGTAACTGATAACCAGGCAAATGAATGGAAAGACGCATTTAATAATTTTTTTTAATAACTTTCCATAGCAAAGCACTGGAGAAAAGTTCTTTTCCAAAGGCACTCTAATAAAGAGGCCTAGTCACATATAAAAGTACACTTCTACTCCAAAATTCCATCAGGGGCTTTTTTAATGGGCAATTAGACAGATGAAGTAAATCTTTGAACAGCAGAGTAGTAGAATAAAGTGCTTTGGCACAAGCACTCCTTCTGAGAGGTGTAGTTAAATATATAAGGACTTCTTACTACTCCAAAGTTTCTGCATTTTTCTTTTCTTTTCTTTTTTTTTTTTTTTGGGGGGGGGGGCCGGGTCCCTTTCTCCTGGCACAAACAGGCAGTTGAACCAAAGAAAACATGTGAGGATTTGTTCATAACTTTGCACAACAAGCAGTAGAGCCATTTTCTTTGCACAAGCACTCCACTATAAAGAATTTGCTGCTATTCAAAAGTTTGTGCATTGTTTGTTCCATCATGGGATTTTGTAACTGGCCAACAGGAAGATGGCGGAAACAGATATGTAAGAATTTGTTCATAACTTCGCAAACCAGACCACTGAAACAAAGATAGTATCTGTTTTTATAGTTTTGATGTTATAGGTTTATCAACTAATCTAGAAAGAAATGTTCACATGTTAAAGTATTCACTTTGTAAGCTAAATAATGTGGTTGAATGTATAAAAGAAAATGAGATTGTCCTTTTCTCTGCAGCAGCCTCCAGGTCCATCTCCAGGCCTCTGGGCAGTAAGGGACATTGAGGCAGGGGCAACACTGCCCCACCCAGTGCATCACTTCCAGGCTCCTCAGCCAAAGACCCACCCAAACCACTACGCTGACTGTCCTTTCCTTTGCAGCAGCCTCCAGTTCCATCTCCAGGTCTATGGGCAGTAAGGGACATTGAGGATGGGGCACCAAGGTCCACCTCCACCTCACTTCCAGACTCCCTGGTCCAAGACCCACCCAGGCCACTAGGCAGGTAGGCAGTTTTTTTTTT
>NW_006200555.1:0-697 GCF_000334495.1 Tupaia belangeri chinensis
GCCACACCACAATCCTATCTCCATTTTCCTCCACTCCAGGATTTTTGGCATGCATGTACAAGTATTCAGGATGAGTTTTAAACTCCAGGATCCAGGATTCAAACCATGGTCAGTCATGTGGGAGTCCAGTGCCTTAAATACTATGCCACCTCCTCATCCAACTTTTGTATATTTTAAAACCATTTTAAAAAGTCCAAATTATAAGAGCATTTGTGTGATACAGATACTTTGGCCTGTCTTAGTCACAAAATTGCATATCTTGTTGTCTCAGGATGGGGTGGTCCCCAAAGTCTTACCTAGCTATTATGAGATCATAAAGTCTGGGGGAGGAAAACCTAGCTATTATGAAATCATAAAGTCTGGGGGAGGAAAACACTGCAAAACCTGTTTTTCACGAATTGCTTTTTACCAAAATGGAAGGTGACAGGTGCAGAGCCTCAGGGCAGACATCCCCAGAGTCCCTGGATGGGACGTAAGTGAAACAATAAAAAGACAGGGAAACCAGAGCTGTTCAGATAAAGCACAAGGCTTAGCACCATGGCTTGTGTAGAAATGTCTTTTTAAAAGTTCCAGTTATTGTCCCTGTCTGTTATGCATGTCTGGAATATATTTTGTACAGGTTGAAGGCAAACTGTGGAAGTGAGAATCTTCTGAGTCCTCCACACTGTTGACTCTCCCAACAGAGGGCTGAGCCTGC
>NW_006200556.1:0-4162 GCF_000334495.1 Tupaia belangeri chinensis
AACAAAACTATGAAACTGGGAAGGTGATCCACGTAGATCTTTTATCTTCAGAAATCTATTATGTATAGATAAGTTATCTAGAGCTGGTCTTAAAGTGAAGCAGTTAGGTTCCATGCATAGAAAGCTGGATTCCACATGGCCAACCCTGGTTTAAATCCTGGCTCTGATGGCCTAAAAAATATGCCAGGCACACGTGTGGATGTATGTGCCCCAAATCCTGACTGGATGCCGAAATAGAGGGAAAAGGATCATGGTACGACTACAGACCACTAGGGGGTGTTTTCTTTCTCTCCCTCTTTCTCTCTTTCTCTCTGGTGAGTGTGTGCCCTCTCTCGCAATAGATTTAAGAATAAAAAGTTATCTACTAAATTACTACATTGCATTGTTATTTCCATGTTTGATATATGGGGAATTTTGAAGAGCAAATTATTGCCATAAAGAAATAATGCTTTTACAGTCCAATTACTGTAAAAAAATTGGCTGCCTTTTGTTTGTCACTCTTTTTTTATGTTTCATTGCTATAGGTTGTTTCATGATTCCTGAATTATATCCATGGAGTACAATACAAAAGTGAATGAACTAATCCTGCTCAGTCTAACCAATGCCCCAGAACTCCAGGTTCTTCTCCTTAACTCTTTCACACCCATCTATTTCATCAGTCTGATTAGGAACCTGGGGGTGATCATGCTGGACTTCATTTCCACATCCTTATGTGTGTTTCCTTCAGCAACTTGTCCTTAGTAGACTTCTGTTACTCCCCAACAGTCACTCCTAAGGTCATGGCTGAACTCCTAGTGGGAGACAAGGTCAATTCTATGATGCACTTGATGCTGAGATGTTCTTTTCTGTTTTCCTTGCTGCTTTGGAAAGCTTCTTGGTCTCAGTGACTTATGACCTCTGTGCTGGAGTGTGAAAACCTCTACATTACATCAGCACCATGATGACAAGTATGTTTGCAGGTCTCAGGCCATAGGCTTACTTCTTTGTTTTTCTGACTGCTGTTACCAACATTGGAAACATGTTTTGTGTATTTTTTTTTCTTACTTCCTTTCTTTCTTTTTCATTCTTCTTCCTTTCTTCTTTTTTTCTTCTTTCTTTCTTTCTTTCTTTCTTTCTTTCTTTCTTTCTTTCTTTCTTTCTTTCTTTCTTTCTTCTTTCTTCTTTCTTCCTCTCTCTCTCTCTCTCTCTCTTTCTCTCTCTCTTTTTAGATGTTTTTGCCTTAGGGCACATGAGAGCCAGAAACACTGAGAGAGCAAGTCAGAAATCACCTCCGTGGGGGATGGCCATGACAAAATCCCTTCTCTTCTGTTCTTCTCCTGGGATCTTGGGCATGTACACAGACACATCCAGGGTGATTTTCAAGCCCCTGGGTCCAAGACACAAACCATGGGCAGCCATGTGTGAGCCCAGCAACGTAACTGCTGTGCCATCTGCTGACCCTTGTCTTTCTTTTTATGTGTTCAGTGAGGTCACTTGTTCTGTGATATCCCAGTTGTCATGACTCTGACTAGTTCCAAAAACACATTATTGAGCTGATTCTTTTCTTATTTTGAGCTTTAATATAGTATTTGCTCTCCTGGTAATCTCGACTTCCTATTCATTCATATTTATTAAAATTTGAAGATGTTCTCAGTTATGAGAATTACTTAGGAAGTGTTTCCTCCACTTGATTTTTCTGTAAGAATGTAGGAATTCATGCTCATTCTCTTTTTAAATGTTTGGTAGTACTCACCAATGAAGACATTGGTTCCTGGACTTTTCTTACTGGGGAAGATTATGTATAATTTATGCAATTTCTTCACTTGTAGGTATCTTCAGATATTCCCTTTTGTAAAGTTAGTTTTGGTAGTTTGTCTATTTCAATGGATTTTCATTGCTCATTTAGGATATCTAATATATTGAAGTACAGTTATTCACAGTATTCTATCATAATTTTATGTATTTCTTTCAGATCAGCTGTAATGTCTTGTACTTTAACTTCTGATGATAGTAATTTGAATTTTTTTTCATAGTCAGTCCAAAAAGGATTTATGGATGATCGGATCATCTGACAGTCCTATGAGGATGAGATGATGTTATATTATTTTTTCTTACAAATGAGAAGTTGAAGTTTAATGACCTGAAATTATTGACTTGATTTGATGCAAAGCTTTTTTAAGATACAGAACAAACTCATAGTCACTACATGTGACTGTGATGAGAAAAATGTAAGTCTGCTAGAGAGGGAGAACTCAGAGTAGATTATATAAAGAATGGATCTGTCACTAGATATCATCTGGCTTGTAAAAAGAATTTACCCAACATGAAATACTTCTCAGATCAGACCAGTTGAGAATACTATACATGCTATCATCAACAGGTAATAAACCATTTCTGTGTCCTATGTTATGCCTCTCTATTTGTTCTCTTGCAATCTTTCTCTATACTCTTCCCTTCTTACACCACATTCCACACTGTCTTCAGCATCCATAACTATTTTCAATGTTTTTATGCCCTCCAGACAGTATTTTCAGCTTTGTGGACCATATGATCTCTTTTGCCACCACTCAGCACTTGTGATTTTAATGTAAATGTTGTCATAAACAATACCTGTGACTGTCTTTCAATAAAACTTTATTTGCAAAAACAGGTGTAGAACTGGATTTACCTGCAGGCTGCAGTTTACTAATCTCCTTTAAGTGTTTTGCCCATGAATCTCAAGTCAAGAACTTCAATGATTCTTTCCAGAGTCACAGATTCCAATTTGAAAATTGCACGTTTGAATTTCTGCAATAGAGATATGGATTGACACCTTACACTAGGTAGTCCTCATGTTACCAAGTATTCCTATCAAATTTCTTAGTGTCTAAAGAGCATGCCTTAGTTTGGAGCTAACCATGTTATTGGCATTCCAGAGTCCTGGAGTGGATGGAACTGGAGAGACCCATTACAGGAGTAATTCTTCACATAATGCCCTAGAGTTATTCATAGGAAGGTGGTAATGACTGAACTTCCAAATAGCGGTGGGAGACAGCACATCACAGGATAAGTAAATTGTTCTTGGCACCTGGGCTGTTTACCTCCCTGACTGGGAGAATCATTGCACGAGTAATGCTTTTCCAGCAGGCAGGTTGAAGCTTTATGGAGGGCTGCAGCAGTTGGTGATTATATTCAGCTGTGAGAAACAGATAACGTGTTCATCACTGGCTTAAATAAATATGGACTTATTTTTCTTCAAACAATTAGAAGACTAAAATTATTTTAATGGCTCATGAGAGCCAGGGCTGAGATTTCTGCAGTCTTCCTGGCCTTTCCCTCAGCTTCCTACTGCTCAGGCTGCTTGAGCTCTAGCCAAGTTTACATTTGAAACAGGAAGAAGGTGTGAGCAACAGGGAGTGAGGAGGTGCTTATGTGAAGAAAGCAATTTTCGCCCTATTTCTACATTGCTGAATTTCTGTCATACATTCTTGGATGGGACATTGGGAAATGCATCTCAGAGTCTAGTGTGTGGGTCTTGCTACAAAGGAAGATGATCCTATTGACTAGTGATTGATAAGGCACACAGGCGAAGTCTATCAAATGCATAGCTACAGAAGGGGCCCTCAAAAATGCATGGAGAATGCATACTATAAAAAAAAATCTGTTCAAGGATTTTTTAAAATTTGCACCAAACTAAACATGTACTGTAATTCCATTTTTCATGCATTTTTTAAGTTCCCTCATATATGGAGAGTATAATTGTCTTTCCATGTGTAGAATAAACCATGTCAGGTTAGAGGACATGTTTTGTTTTTGTTACTTTCTTTCTGACTTTTCTTTTTGTTTTTTCTCAACATCCCTCTTTCTCCTCCTTTCCCTCCTTTCTTTAAAATTTCTGGTTGAGAAAGTATTTTTAAACTGAAAGGAATCAAGCATAAAATGGAAACTTAGGGAAATTTGTCATATTGCATAGTACTATATATGTGTTCCACAAATATTCAAAAATCTAAAAATGAAATAAAAATAAAACAAAACCAATGACACTCAAAATGTTTAGCAGAACAAAACACAATTTTCTTTTATCATAGCAATATGTATTGTCATATTCATAGGAAAAAATCCAACAGAGTTAAGTGTAAACTATATATATATATAAAATGATATCGTGTGCTTTAGAGAAAGAGTCGCAATACATTTTTTTTTT
>NW_006200557.1:0-738 GCF_000334495.1 Tupaia belangeri chinensis
AGAAAAAGTAGTCAGACTTCTGTCCACAATGTCACTGGACTTTTTTTACTTATAAGCCTGCTGTATCCCAATACTATATTGAATTTTTGTAAATGTTCTTAATATAACTTTTCTTTTTCTTTCATTCTAAATAAATAGGTATTGTTCTCTAATAAATTTTTGCTAAAAAGTTATTTTATTTATTTTCTTAAATTTGCTCCCCTAAGTTGTAAAAACTCCAAGCAACCTCGTTTCCAGTCTGGCTCTCCGCTCTGCAGTGAGATGAAGGTAACTACAGGGAGGGAGGCACAGAGAAAAAAATCACTGGCCTCCATAGGCCAGCCCCTATCTACCATTTCTTACTTAAAAAGAAACTCATATGTTGAGGCCAGGAGGTGGCTGTGGTGGTTAAGGATGCTGGACTTCCACATGGTTCGAGTCCCGGACCTGGTAACTTGCTTTCGCACTTTCCCTTTCTCTCTCTTCATTCTCCTCTGGTCAAATGAAAACAAACAAATAAAGTTAAATAAAATAATTATTTAAAAATCCATATGTAAATAGCACTTAAAGTTAATAAATAACACTTACTAATTGACTTCTTACATGTCAAGGAATAAAGACTACCAGGGCTTAGGGGGAAAAAATCCAGACAAGAGAAAACCCACTAGCAAGTAAATTAACCAAGGAATTCACAGAGGCTAAGTTTTAAGTGTGAGCTCCCTAGCACCATGGTGTGAACAGAAGTCTGACTACTTTTCC
>NW_006200558.1:0-1003 GCF_000334495.1 Tupaia belangeri chinensis
TCTTGAAGTTCAATCTGAACATTCAGGAGTAAGCAGAAAGAGATAATCTGTAATCTGTCAATTGTTCTGTTGTGATCGTTTTGTGCAGTAGTTTCAGTAGATATTGAAGAATATGTTAACCCTAACAGTATTTGGCTGTTTAGCTGCAGTGCCCTTAAATCCATCACGCTAGCTTGTTTGCTGGAGGCTGTATTATCAGTAGAAAATCTTCATTTCTCTTTTACGCATTGACTATTTTGCAGGAGCCATGAGGGATCTTCTCCTGAAGGCCTGTTCTCTCCTGCTTCAGGTCATTAAGGTCCACCCCAGCATGCCTGAATGCCACCATGCAGTTTTTATTCATTTCTATGCAAAAATGCAGCATGACTTTTCTGACTACCCAATGCTATTGCCTCAGTATTACCAAAAATAAGTAAATAAATGAATAAACATGACAATTAGTGAAATTGAATTGAGAAATGAAGAACAACCCTAATTATCTTTGTAAAAAAGAAAAAATAATTGAAACTTAGACATCTCTGTTAATTTCCATAAGCTCTGTGAAGGTTTTCCTGGTACATAACAATAGAAGTTAGTAGTTGCTACAGAGACATTATAATGTATAAAGGCAAAAATATTACTAGCTACATAGAGAAATTAACAAACCATCCCTTCAAATGTATATAAATGGGTACTTCAAAAATAACACCTCATTCTTCTATCACATAGTTAAAATACAAAGTTTTTTAAAAATTCATATATATGAGCAATCAAATTCCATTCAAGATTCAAATTATTTATATTTACAGTTTTCAATGCCTATATACAAGTGTTTATGATATTTACAGAAAAATCAAAATGTACAATGAGAAAAGACTGTACACAAAGTGATGTTATATACAAGAAAAAAAATCAATAGAAATTAGGTTAAAGGAATAGTTAAGATATTCCAGGAGAGCAAGTTAAAGTGCTTTTTGTCTAAAGAGAAGTAAAGAAACTATTCATTACTATTGTGATGAACAAT
>NW_006200559.1:0-3051 GCF_000334495.1 Tupaia belangeri chinensis
TGACAATCCTAGTTAATTTGACAATAGATCAAAATCCCTTACATGCACGCATGTTTCTTTACAAACAGGCTTTGTTTTTCAGCTTCCTCTGCAGTTCTCTATAAAGATGATAAATCAGTTTTTACTTGTTTTATTAATAAAATGTAATATGAATATCTTGAATTTATGGTTTTGTGATTTAGCTGTGAAAAATCTCTGCAACAAGTAACTTTCATGTGACTTAGCTAGGTAAACAATTTTTGTAACAGATACCTTATGTATAAAATGTAAAAACATATTTAAAAAATGAGGCACATATACACAATGGAATACTACTCAGGCATAAAGAACAAAGAGATCCTGTCATTCAATGAGAAGTAAATAAATGAAGAAGATTTAATGATAAATTAAATAAACCAGAAAATGAAAAGCAATGTATGTTCCCAGTGAATGGATGCACTCTACAGCAGAAACCAAAATATTTGCAGATACAGAATTAGAGAGGGCAACTGTAGATACCAAAGACAATATGGCAGTGAGGAGGTGGGATATATTCAAAAGAAATCGCTTAAGAGAAATTAATAAAAATGTATGTATACAAATAAATGTGTTATGGCACAATATACCAGAACACACAATCTTAAGTGTGTGTGTGTGCATGTGTGCACTTATGTATGTGTGTGTATATATAAATATATATATATGTGTTTGTATATATACCCACAAAACTAGTTGAACAAAATTTGAAGGTGCTCACATAAAGTAATGTTCTCTGAAGAACATGGCAATATCAAAGATTTGATTACTCCACACTGCATGAATACATTGAAAAACCATATTGTATCTCACGGTGGTATACAATTAAATACAAATTAAAAATTTCAAATCAGAAATAATGAAAAGATCAGTATACAAAACTCAAACTTTTGAAGCCATACTAGTAAAAATCAAAAAATTTAAATACATATATTTCAAAATGAAATCAGCTACAGGGATGCAGCAGTAACACACATGTTATACTCAGGCCCCATGGAAAATTCTTGGATTCACTTCCCAATGTGTCCCTGAACACACTAGGAATCTGCATGCCTATGACTTTGATTGGCTAAACTGTAGCATGTACACACCACTGAAGTGCCTACCTATTTTTTTCTCTAGTGTCCCTCATGGAAGAAATATGTATGTAACTACACCTCTGGTCTGTATATATCAAAACAAGTTCTTATGACAAAAATAAAAATACAAAACAAATTCAAAAGTAAAACAGCAAGTCACAGCACAAAAATTTATTTTCTCAATAAGAATTACTACATATTTGTAAGAAAATATCTAAAAGAATCAGTATCCCAATAGAAAAATGAGGAAAGAATAACACTTCCTATGCTCCAAAATCTCTAACTTAATGTTTAATTGATTCTACTAATTATTTTTTTATTAATTTTATTTAAATGATGATAAAAACCTATAAAAATTAAAATTAAACTTCTATACTTTTTTCACCTAAAACATTTACCTAAAAACTAAAGCTTTACAAAACCTCATTTTAGACTGCAATGGGCAAGCATCATACTGTTGTGCCTAAGCTCAAAATAACACACACTTCAAATCTGAGCAATCTTAACAAATTCTACAGTGACAGCCCACTGCAAATCACCATAAGCTGCTACCTATATTACTCCAAGAGTTTTTTAAATGAGTATCTCCTACTGAGCTTTTCCTGAGGAAAAACACTAGAGATTAAAAGGTCAACAGAGTTTTAGGTAATTGCATGGAAGAATGAAAAAAATCATTCATTTGAAAGGCCTCAAAAAATACTTTTTTGATACTTGGCAAATTTTGAAGAGCTAAAAAACAGGAGGCTGAACCCAAAGTAAAAAATAATGTAAGGTGGAATGAGATTCATTCATTCCCCTTTTGCTAAAGATAAAAAGTCCCACCAGAGGAACGGGCTGTATTACTACTAAATCTCAATGGAAAGCACCCCATGTGTCAGTTGTCACACATGGGGCAAAATTAAATGGATTGGATAAATGTAATTGAACACCTTAGTGAGTACTTGAGTCAGAAAACTATCTTTAAAAAGGCTAATCATTTTTCAATCTGATGAAAATGATAAAGTCAAAACTCTCAGTCTATGGGAACCAGCAGTTAGCGTAATAGCTATGTCACTGGACTCCTTCGGAGTGGACCGCGGTTCGCCAGACCCGGTGGCTTAAAACTCACGCCAGGCGCGTGTGTGTATGCCCAAGATCCCGAGAGGAGAATGGAGGAGAAGAAATTGTGGTGTGGCCATCCCCCATGGGGGGTGATTTCTCGCTTTCTGTCTCTCTGTCTCTCTGGCGAGTGCACACGTACTACAGCAAAAACCTCTCAAATAAAAAACAACTGTATATTCTAATGAATTAATAGATTTCCCAGAAAAAAATCAGCCAGTTTAAGTTCTGGAAGATTATCTCTTAGCTTTTGGAAATTGCTACCCTGTCAAAAATATTTTTGCCTACACTATGGCTATGGGTGGTATGAATAATCTATGCTTACATTGTAATTTATGACTGTAGATATCCAGTGTGGTTAAAGATGAATGTATGGGGACCAGCAATTAATGTAACTGCTATGTCGCTGGAATCCCATGTATTCAACTGCGGTTCGTGTCTTGGACCCAGTGGCTTAAAACTCACGCAGGGTGCGTGTGCGTACATGCCCCAGATCCCAAGAGGAGAATGGAGAAGGGATTGTGGCATGGCCATCCCCCCTCGGGGGTGATCTCTCGCTTTCTGTCTCTCTCTGTCTTTCTGGCGAGTGCACACGACCTATACCAAAATCCTCTCCAAAACAAACAAACAAACAAACAAAAAGATGAATGTGTGGCTGTGTGGTAAAGTGAAAAAAGTCACATGAGTGGGCAAGCATGCCTATGCATCCAAACCCCAAACTCTGAACAATGGCTTGGATGAGATCCTATTTGCAGTGTCCTGTGAGTGCTCTCAACCATTACTGTTGGGAGAAATAGGCAATTCAACAGTATTCCACTGAGAGAAAACAATTGGAAACTTGAGCAAATGGACCATAAAA
>NW_006200559.1:3762-4470 GCF_000334495.1 Tupaia belangeri chinensis
CATGATAACATGGTAGAGGAACTAAGAAAAGTGCAAGTACATTATTATAGAGTTCTTGTACACAAACTGGCGTAATGCAAATGTTTGAAGGTATATTAAAAGTTAAATGTGAATATTGTGAACCACAAAACACCCATTTCAAAAATGTTACACTTAAGGTAACAAAAAGTTCATGGACCATATATAAATAGGAAACACATTAAATCTATCCTGTAGGCATTACTTCACCTTTACTTAATTTGTATATAAGTGTCTTTGATGTAAGACTACATTTATGTAGGAAAAAAAAATGCTAGACTTAGAAAATTTGAAACAATTCAGAGTTGAGAAAATAAAGCTATAATACACACAGCATGAATTAATTAAAAAAAGGGAGATTTTATCATATGAGCACTTAAAAATAATAAGGCACATGAAATAATGGCAAAGGGCTTAACCAAAAGAACACTTTTGAAAAATAAACATGTACACATATAAGATATATATATATGTATATATACACACACACATGCACACACGTGTGTGTAGAATGTAGAATGGAACCATCTAAGACAGTGGAGAATAGTTAAAAGAAGGCAGAAAGTGGATTTAGAGAATTCTTAAAGGACAAATTCTGTAAATTTTTGGCATTTTACCACAGGAAACTCTCCAGCTTGCATATGGATAAAGAAAGTAATAACTGCACCTTTACTGGCTCAGGTTATCAAA
>NW_006200560.1:0-2282 GCF_000334495.1 Tupaia belangeri chinensis
CCTGTAGCAAAAACCTCCCCCCCCCAAAAAATTTTTTTTCTCACATATGGAAAAATTGAGGGATTAATAGCTTTATCTCAAAAAAAGCTTTTACTATCACTTTGTATAAAAATAGTCAAGTGCACCGGCAATTCATAGATGAAGAAAGAAAAATGTCTAGAAACTTAAAAATGTGTTAAATTTTACAAATGATTAGAAAAATACATTTGAAAGCAACAAATAAGATGTAATTTTTACATGTCAGAATCAAGAATGAAAAAATATGGGGACCAGCAGTTGACGTAATGACTGTCACTGAACTCCCATTCAGTCAACCGCAGTTTGATTTTTGGACCTGCTAGCTTAAACTCAAGTTGGGCACATGTGTGTGTATGCCCAAGATCCCAAGAGGAGAATGGAGGAGAAGGGATTGTGGCATGGCCATCCCCCCTGGGGGGTGATTTTTAGCTTTTGGTCTTTCTGGCGAGCACATGTGCCCTAAAGCAAAAAAAAAAGGAAAACAAATTAAAAAGATGCATTTGGTGCTAAAGTATGTGGGAAGTTAATCACACATACTTTTTGAAACTTGGTACACCTTTTGAATGGCTAAACTATTAAATTTTTAAAAGTTGCATATTTTTTAACCTCACAGTTTCATTTCTGAAAATCTCTTCTGGGAATACTATTATCATAGACTACGAGAATGTTATCATATTAGTATAAAAATGATAATATTCTCTGAAACATGTTTTCGGGAGAAAAGATAAAGACTTGAGAAAATTTACATATCCAAGAATAAAAGAATATTTGAATAGTCTGGATCATCTGTATTATTTAATTAAAACTGAATTCTGCTATTATGACCAGGTTGGCTTTATTACTGGGATTGAAGAGTGGTTAAATATATGAAGATCATAAACATAATATAACATATTAACAGAAAGAAAAATAAAAATCATATGATCATTTCAATCAATGCAGTGAAAGCATTTGATAAAATACAACATTCCTTCATGATTAAGACTCTTAGAAATATTGGTATAGAAGGGTCATTTCTCAACACAGTAAAAGCTATATATGGAAAACTGACAGCTCACCTTATACTGCATGGGGAAAACTTGAAAACTTTTACACTCAAAACTGGTACTAGACAAGTTGCCTACTTTCTCCATTTCTTTTCAGTATGGTGATGTAAGTCTTAGCCAATGCAATCAGAAAAGAGAATAATATAAAAGGCATTTGAAAAGGCAAAGAAGAGTTGAAAATATCTTTATTGGCAGATGACATGATGGTATACTTAGAAGACCCAAAGATTTCCATGAAAAAATATCTCAAAGTAATAAATGAATACAGGAAAAGGGCAGGATACAAATTCAACTTCCAAAAATACATAGCATTTCTATATATGAACAATGAGTTGACCAAGGTAGAACTGAAGAAAGGAATCCCTTTTACCATAGCTACAAAATACATATCAGATACCTAGGAATAAGCTAACTAAAGAATTCAAAGACCTTTACAAAGAAAATTATGAAAATCTTAAAAGCAATACTGAAAATGGCATGAAAAAGTGGAAGGACAACCCATTTTCATGGAGTGAAAGAATTAATATAATTAAAATGACAATTCTACCCAAATTAAGGTACATATTTAATGCAATTTCAATCAAAATGTGAGAGATATTCTTCACATATCTAGAAAAGGTCATCATAGAATTGGTCTTGCATCATAAAGACCCCATATTGCCAGAACAATCCTGCACAAAAATAGTGGAATGGGTGGCATTTCACTCCCTGACCCTAAAATATACTATAAAGCTGTGATAATCAAACCAGCATGGTATTGGCACAAAAACAGACAGGTAGATCAATGGAATAGAAATAAACCCCAAAACATAATGCCAACTGATTTTTGACTAAGGATATCAGTCAACACAGTGGGAAAAAAAAAAACCACTTTAGCAAATGGTACTGGAAAAACCGAGTATCCACCTGCAGAAAGGTGAGACTAGATCATCATCTTTCGCCATAAACAAAAATCAACTTGAAATGGACTGAGATCTGAACCTAAAACCTCAAACTATAAAACTATAAAACTACTGGTGGAAAACACTGAGGAAACTCTGGGAGACAATGGGGTAGGCAAAGACTTCTTGAATAAGACTCCCAAAGTACAGGCAACAATTTCCCAAATAGCCAAGTGGAATTACATCAGATTAAGAAGTTTCTGTACAACAAAGTTCACAGTAATTAATGTGAATCAATAGCTTTGAAAATGGGAGAATATTTTTATTTTATTTATTT
>NW_006200560.1:2508-3123 GCF_000334495.1 Tupaia belangeri chinensis
AATCACTATTTCTCATTTTGCTTGTAAAAAGACTTTACCCATCATAAAATACTTCTCAGACCAATCCAGTTGAGAATGCTGTACATGACATCAAGAGGTAATAAGCCATATCTGTGTCCCACTAATGTCATGCCTCTCTATTTTTTCTCTTGCTATCTTTCTCTATCCTCTTCTTTTCACCTCCTCCCCCACTTCACACTGTCTTATTCTCATTAAGTATTTCCACTGCTTTTATGTCTTCCAGTATTCTACTCTGTACCACAGAATGCGGATAGTTGGTACATATTAAGTGGATACATACAATATCTTTCTTTCATAACCTGGCTTGCTTCACTCAGCAGTAGATCTTCCATATCTGACCACTTTCTATCAAATACCAGGGTCTTATTATTTTTTATGGCTGAGTAGTAGAATGGGAGAATATTTATTTATTTATTTATTGAGGGGTTTTGCTTATAGCGCACGTCTGCTCACCAGACAGAGAGAGACAGAGGGACAGAAAGCAAGAAATCACCCCCCAGGGGGGATGGCCACACCACAACCTCTTCTCCTCTTGGGATCTTGGGCATGCACGCACACGTGCCCTGCATGAGTTTACGCCCCCGGGTCCAAGAA
>NW_006200561.1:0-832 GCF_000334495.1 Tupaia belangeri chinensis
CAGCTCCTGCTCTGGAGGAATGAGATCTTTCTCCGTCACTCAGCTCTGGGCACCATTCCTGTGTTCCCTTTGCATGAGGGACAGAGATCCTGCCAGGCAGTAGAATGAAGGAACGCAGACAGAAGGACTCCCCTCCTTGGAGATGAACTACACAACATCATCAAGTGGCAGCTTAGGTTATTTTTCTATTTTTTAATGAGATTCTTGTTATAGAGCATGTGAATTCACTAAAGAGAGAAACACAGAGAGAAAGTGAGCAATTACCCCAAAAAGAGATGGGCAGGCCTCAATGACTTGTCCTCCATTCTCCTCCAAGGATTTTGAGAATGCACACACACACAATCCAGCATGAGTCTCAAGCCAAAGGGTCCAGGACTCCCACAGCGGTCGGGCATGTGAGAGTCCCCGACTTACCCACTAGGCTAAGTGCTCTCCCCAGCTTCTTGGATTTTAAAGTGGAGGTAGTGGGGACACAGGTGCAGCAAAGGGGCCACTCCATGCAATGGTGGAATCCACAAGGAGGAAAAGGGGGGGCAGACCCTGGGGAAACTTGATGTGCTGGGTACACATTGAGCCTGAGACTCAGGTGGTGTGGCCAGGCCACAGGAGGGACACAGGGAGATGCCCTGTTAGGGAGCCTGACCCAGTATCCCTATTTTCTTTTCTTGCTCATGGAATAAGAAAAAGATAATTTACTTTAAAGTTTATATAAATAAAGAAGGGGAAATTTCTGGCTATCGAGTCCCCATGTTCTTTTGCAGATGAGGAATTAATGGACCATGAATGGCAAAGCCCTCATCTCCAGTGTGTTTAGACAGAACAGGGCTCCTTG